>NW_027397063.1:144329056-144414147 GCF_003265705.2 Callorhinus ursinus
AAAGAAAGAAAGAAAGAAAGAAAGAAAGAAAGAAAGAAAGAAAAGGAAAGAAAGAAGGAAAGAAAAAGAAGAAACAAAATAAATGATTAGGCTAAGGACAGGGTGGGGGGCAACATTAAAGTTTTAACATGTACAACTGTTATACTAGAAAGAAAAGGAGAAAGTAGGACAGGAAAAATATTTGAAGACATTTTGGTCAAAAATTGTTGGATTTGTTGAAAGACATCAATTCTCAGAATAAAGAAATTCAGCAAATTCCGTATAGGATAAATACACAGAAAGATTAGAAAAAAAGAGAGAGAGAGATAAAGAGAGAGAAAGAAAGAGAGAGGCAGGAAGGGGCCAAATTCATGGTACTTAAACTTATAAAAGCTAAAAAATAAAGAAATATTTTTTTATTTTTCTTTTTATTGTCTTTTAATTTTTTTATTGTGTCATGTTAATCACCATACATTACATCATTAGTTTTTGATGTAGTGTTCCATGATTCATTGTTTGTGTATAACACCCAGTGCTCCATTCAATACTTGCCCTCCTTAATACCCATCACCAGGCTAACCCATCCCCCCAGCCCCCTCCCCTCTAGAACCCTCAGTTTGTTTTTCAGAGTCCATAGTCTTTCATGGTTCATCTCCCCTTCCGATTTCCCCTCCTTCAAAATTTTTAAATGCAGGTATAAAAATAATGAAAAATACTTACAGAGCAACAATAAATCTAATGAACATGGCTGTTTCATAAGAAATCACAGAGTCCAGAAGACAGTGGAACACAAACTTTAAAGTGCTTAAATAAAAAGGAAAAACCGTCTTCTGCCCATTTCTTGATTGGATTATTTGTTCTTTGGGTGTTGAGTTTGATAAGTTCTTTATAGATTTTGGATACTAGTCCTTTATCTGCTATGGCATTTGCAAATATCTTCTCCCATTCTGTTGGTTGTCTTTTGGTTTTGTTGACTGTTTCCTTTGCTGTGCAAAAGCTTTTTATCTTGAACAGATATTCCTGCAAAGAAGACATCCAAATGGCCAACAGACAGATGAAAAAGTGCTCAACATCACTCGGCATCAAGGAAATACAAATCAAAACCTCAATGAGATACCACCTCACACCAGTCAGAATGGCTAAAATTAACAAATCAGGAAATGACAGATGTTGGCGAGGATGCGGAGAAAGGGGAACCCTCCTACACTGTTGGTGGGAATGCAAGCTGGTGCAGGTACTCTGGAAAACAGTATGGAGGTTCCTCAAAAAGTTGAAAATAGAGCTACTCTATGACCCAGCAATTGCAATACTGGGTATTTACCCCAAAGATACAAATGTAGTGATTCAAAGGGGCACCTGCACCCCATTGTTTATAGCAGCAATGTCCACAATAGCCAAACTATGGAAAGAGCCTAAATGTCCATCAACTGACAAATGGATAAAGAAGATGTGGTGTGTGTATATATATATATATATATATATATATATATATATATAAATATTTAATTATTATGCAGCTATCAAAAAATGAAATCTTGCCATTTGCAATGACATGGATGGAACTAGAGGGTATTATGCTAAGCAAAATAAGTCAATCAGAGAAAGACAAGTATCATATGATCTCACTGATATGAGGAATTTGAGAAGCAAGACAGAGGATCATAGGGGAAGGGAGGGAAAAATGACACAAGAAGAAACCAGAGAGGGAGACAAATCATGAGTCTCTTAATCTCAGGAAACAAATTGAAGGTTGCTGGAGTGGTGGGGGATGGAAGGGATGGGGTAGCTGGGTGATGGACATTGGGGAGGGTAGGTACTATGGTAAGCACTGTGAATTGTGTAAGACTGATAAATCAGAGACCTGTACCCCTGAGACAAATAATACATTATATGTTAATAGAAAAATTTTTTTAGAAGTCATCACCATTATAAGGTAAAAACTAAAATAGCTGTATTTGATTGTGATGGGTACTTCTATCATAACTTTAGTCACCTGTATTACATTCTGAGGCATTTTGCACAATTAAAATCCATCAGTTAATACTGTACCCTCAGCCTCAGGCAGTACCCAATTTCATTTCACATTGACTTAGATACTCTCATGAATCCTAGTATCCTTGGAGATCATAGCAGATTTATTTTATAGATAGGAAACTTAGGACCATATAATTTGAATAATTGTTCAGCATCATGTTAGTTGGTTATAGATAAGAACTAGAAAACAGAACACCTTGACAGCCCACTTGTATGTTAAATTTTTTCATGTGATTGATCACCAAGTCTTGTTAAAATGTAAGCTCTACAAGGCAGGGAGAATGTATGTGTGTTTGTACTATACTCGATATACTTAGTGCCTGAAATATAGATGCTTAAAAAATATTGGTTCAAAGATTGCATGGGGGTTGATATTCAAGATAAGAATTTTTTGTCAAAATTGGGATTTGTTTACTTAAAAAAACAGTGAGATTAATTTTGCTTTTTTTTTTGTATGGTGGCAATTCCTATACACCTGTTTTGAAAGAGCTTCAGAAATATAAGCATTATTGAATTAAGTTGTGGCTTTGCAGATATCCTTAAGAATAAAACAGTTGATATGTTAAAATAAATAAATGAATGAATAATAAATAAATAAAAAGGAAAAACTGGCAAGTCAGAATTCTGTATCTAGTAAAAATATCTTTCAGGAATAAAAGCCAAATAAAGACACTTTAAATTAAAGAACATCAAGACACTTTTCAACCATCACATCTATATTAAGAGGATAAAAGTGTTAAGAGAAGTTCCTCAGGCTGAAGTGAAATTACCAGAAAGAAATATTTTTTAGAAAGAAATGCATTATCTATAATAGCCAAATTATGTAAACAACCAAAGTGTCCATCAACTGATGAATGGATAAAGAAGATGTGATATATATTTACAATGAAATATTATTCAGCCATTAAAAAGAATGAAATCTTGTCATTTGCAGGGATGTGGATAGCACTAGAGTGCATTATGCAAAGTGGAAGACATCAGTCAGGGAAAGACAAATACCATATGATCTCATTCATATGTGGAATTTAGGAAACAAAACAAACAAGCAAAGGGAAAAAAATAGAGAGAGAGAGACAAACCAAGAAACAGACTCTTGACCTTAGAGTACAAACTGATGGTTACCAGAGGAGTGGCGGGGGTGGATGGGTTAAATAACGGATGGAAATTGAGGAGTGTTCTTGTCGTGATGAGCAGTGGATGTCGTACGGAGGTGTTGAATCACTATATTGTACACCTGAAACTAATATAACACCGTATGTTAACAATACTGGAATTTAAAGGAAAACCTTAAAAAAAGAGAAATGAAAACAAATTAAGAACATCAGAAATAGTAAATATCTCAGTAAATGTAAAATATTATCTTCTTCATTTTGTTCTTTAAGATATAAATAATTATTTAAGACAAAAATTATAACATGGTCTTGTTGAATGTTTACTGTAAGTATATGTAAGACATATGACAACTATTATATAAAGGGTATCAGGAGGTAGCTAAAAGAACATGTATGGCTATAGGTTTATTGCATATTTTTGTAAAATGGTATGACAGTTACTGATAGAGGACTTTGAAAGTTTAAGAAAGCATATTTTAATTCCTAGAGAAAACCACCGAAAAAGTAATACAAAGGTATATAGCCAAATGCCAAGAGGTAAATTAAAATGGAACAAAGTGAATAATTTAAATCATGACAAAGAAGTTAAGAAATGGAGAACAGAGGGACAAAAAACAGAGGGGAACAAAGAGAAAAACATAAGATGACATACCTAATTCCAACCAAATGAATAATTACATTGTATATTAATGGTCTGAACACTCCAATTTAAAGACAGAGATTGTCAGAGCCAGTAAGAAGACAAGATCCAGTAATAGGATTTCTATAAAAGATACATTCTAAATATAAAGACACATATTGGCTAAAAACAATGGAAGGAGAAAGCTGAATTGGCTATACAGGTATACTTTGTTTTATTGCTCTTTGCTTTACTGCACTTGGCAGATATTATATGTTTTACAAATTGAAGGTTTGTGGCACCCTGCTTCAAGTCTGATGACGTCATTTTCCCAACATCATTTGCTCACTTTGTCTCTGTGTCACAATTTGGTAATTCTTGCAATATTTCAATTTTTTCATTATTATTTTATTTGAATTGCTGTTATTTCATGATGAGAAGTTGTTCTTTATGGATGAGCAGAGACAGTGGTTTCTTGAGATGGAATCTATTCCTGGTGAAGACGCTCTGAAGATTGTTGAAATGACAACAAAGGATTTAAAATATTATATAAATGTAGTTGACAAAGCAGTAGCAGGGCTTGAGAGGATTGATTAATTTTGGAAAAAAATTTCCACTGTGGATAAAATGCTATCAAACAGCATATCATACTACAGAGAAATCATTTGTAAAAGGAAGAGCAAATCAATGCAGCAAACTTTATTGTTGTCTTATTTTAAGAAATTTCCATAGCCACCCCAGCCTTCAGCAGCGACACCACCTTGATGGGTCAGCAGCCACTAGCATAGAGGCAAGAGTCTGCCTGCAAAAAGATTATGACTTGCGGAAAGCTCAGATGATGGTTAGCATTTTTAAAAAACAAAGTATTTTTAAATTAAAGTATGTACATTATTTTTTCAGACAAAATGCTATTGCACACTTAATGGACTATAGTATAGTGTACACATGACTTTTATATGCACTGGGAAACCAAAAAACCTCATTTGACTCACTTTATTGTGATATTTGCTTTATTCTGGTCGTCTGGAACCAAACTAGCAATATCTACGAAGTATGCCAGATAAAATATACTTCTAGGCAAAGAATATTATCAGATAAAGAGAAGTATTTCAAAACAATAAAAAGGTAATTTTTATGAGAAAGTCATAACAATGTAAATGAATATGTGCCTGAAAAAAACAAAGCCTCCATATACATGAAGCAAAAAGCAATTCCACAGATCAGATTTTACCACCCGATATCAGCATGTCTGGTGTCTGCTGTCTGGGGGCCACCTTCTGGTGTGCTTAAATTATGCTTAAATTATTACATCTTTGACTAGTGAGAGATTTTCAAATCAATTCTTGTGTCCTTTGGATATAGTCCCAGTAGTCTTTGCTAGTTTTCTTGCCTTTCAAAACAAGTTTTCCTCAATTAATCGTACAACAATCAACACATTGTATTTACCTGGCTCAAGAACCAGTTCTAATTATGTACCCAGTTTAAGTCAATAATCACTGTGGCAAGAATTATGGGGACTTTGGAAACATGGTTTTCTGCTATTCTGGAATACCTGTGAGAAGTTGGGGCATCTCTTCCTAGATTTCAATTAGAGATACTTTAATCCAGATGTTTGGGCAGAGAAGAGAGACAAAAAGCATCAGATGACTGATGATTTAGTTGAAATACGTAGTCACTCTACAAATGCACCACCTTTAAACTTCCAGTTTTATATACTGTTGCATCAGTTTTATTCATTAAGACAAAGTTCATTGCATTTAAACACAACTCAACGTCTACTATGTGAAGAACATCATAGGATAAATATTAGATCTAGATGGAGATTTTGCCTAATCCAGCAGATCTTTCCACAGAGATTGATGATGGTAAGACCATGTAAGGGACTGGCCTAAAGTCTCATAGCAGGAACTGTAAATTTTAGGTGAAAATTATCATTTATAACACCCAATCAGAGTTCAGTGCTCCTAGCAGTTTCCAATAATTGTGATGTAATGCTAATGGAAGCTTTATGCCATTAATATATACAAAACTAAACTATAACCCTGTGTACAAAATATTAATTAAGCAGTTTTCTTTGACACCAATGCCACCATTTCTCAATAAATGAAAGAATATCAAAATGGAGAGTCCAAACTCCAAACTCCACTCCAGTAATAAATCCTTTGAGTCATTATGTAAAATAAATTGAATTAAGAAGTTATTAAGTAAAAAACATAATTGAGAGGCTCTGAGATATTAAATCATAATTAAAATGTAAGCAAAATTATATTTGTTGAACTTCAGATAGCTAAAACAGGACATATAAATGCAAGAATCACATAAAATCCTGCTGCTGTTTTGAAACCAATTTTTGAAGAAAAAAAAATGTCTTTGCCATAAGAGCTGAACTTGTTCACCTTCCCTTGCTCACGATCATCTTGCAGACCACCAATCTTCCTCTACTAAAATGAATGCCTATATTTTTCTGCATTGTGAGCCTTCAAATATGCTTATCAACTCTTCATATTTATAAAACACTATTTAAATAAAATTCTTTTCTGAAGCTGTGCCACCAGAATTCTGGTGTGAAAAAGTTGGAGGCAGGGAGTTGAAGAGCTCCTAGAAAAATGCTACATGTATAGCACATACTTAAAAAGCAATTAATTAATGGGCACCTGGGTGGCTCAGTTGGTTAAGCGACTGCCTTCAGCTCAGGTCATGATCCTGGAGTCCCAGGATCAAGTCCCGCATCGGGCTCCCTGCTCCGCAGGGGGTCTGCTTCTCCCTCTGACCCTCCCCCCCTCATGTGCTCTCTCTCATTCTCTCTCTCAAATAAATAAAATCTTTAAAAAAAGCAATTAATTCATAATGGAACTACTGGATAAAAAAGAAAATAAAACTACACATGAAAGTGTGTAAACCATAATACCTCAATCAATTCAACAATTTCTATCAGCAAAATCATAATATCATTGAAAACCAAGAGCAGTGAAACAAACCAATAAGACATTTTCTTTATAGTTCCTCCCAGAAATAAACATACCCAGTCAACTCTCCCATATAATTAGAATGTTAATACTGTATGATGTATTGAAAGCTGGATGTGTGTGTGATTACTTTATTACTTTAAAGTAGTTTATGTGTGATTCGGAGGTATCCAAAGGAAAAAAATAAATGAAGAAGGAGAGTAGTTTCACATGTAATTAGCCTGTAATATAAACCCTGCCTTGACTTTGGGGGCTATTAATTTCATAATAATCTTTTCAATCTCCTTTACAGTGTTTGATATTTAGAAAGTGCATTGGAAATGTGAGTGCTTCTCCAAGGTCACCCGTGGTTTAGAAGGAAGGAAATAGAACATTTATAGAGAATTTTTTCTTACACCCAAAGAAGGACACACTCAGAAATGCTGATCATCATTTCCAAAAGATGCTGCAATGCTCTGTGGAGATCTTCATAAGAGCAGGGTATCCATCCCCCAGGGGCTGCTGAGTATTGTCTTCTTTTTTAAATTTTTTTCTTTATTTTTTTAACTTAAAGTTACTTAACATATAGTGTAGTATTGGTTTTAGGAGTAGAATTTAGTAATTCATCGCTTACATACAAAACCCAGTGCTCATCCCAAGTGCCCTCCTTAATGTCCATCACCCACTTAGCCCAACCTCCCAACCCACCTCCCCTCAAGCAACCCTCAATTTGTTCTCTATATTTAGGTCTCTTATGGTTTACCTCCCCCTGTTTTTATCTTATTTTATTTTTCTTTCCCTTCCCCTATGTTCATCTGTTTTCTTTCTTAAATTCCACATATGATATTTGTCTTTCTCAGACTGACTTATTTTGCTTGGTATAATACATTCTAGTTCCATCTGTGTTATTGTAAATGGCAAGATTTCATTCTTTTTGATCACCCAGTAATATTCCTGTGTGTGTGTGTGTGTGTGTGTGTGTGTGTGTGTGTGTGTTTGTATTTTCATCCATTCATCCTCTTTATCCATTCATCAGTCGGTAGACATTTGGACTCTTTCCATAATTTGTCTATTCAACTATTGTTTTCTAAAGGCTCAAAGTTGCCCACGGAAACTCTCCCTAGGAATGAAAGGCAGGGTGGGTGTTTTCCTTTGCTCCAGCAGGGGTAGACAGCAATCAATGGATGGCTGACATGAGGGTGTAAAAAACATGCCCCATGTCAAGAAGGAACAACTCTATGGTACAATTCATGCTCTAGGGCTCCTGTGAGATCAAGCTGAAGCTGACTGCACAGTCAAGAACATGCCCTTAGCTGATTCCCAACCTTATCTTGTTTCCCTCCCTTCCCTTCTGAGAACAACCCATCCCCCAAATTAATCACTTCATAAGAATTCCCGTTTCAGGTTATGTTCTGAGGAACCCGATCTAATACAATCTTTGGTGGGAAAGCTGATGTGTACTCGAGGCAAGGCTTCACCTCTAGCAAGCCTCCATATCCTAAATACTATGAGACTAAAGGAGATGTCATTCTGTCTTCTAGAAGCTTCCAGCCAGGTTCCCCAGGCTCCCACAATGACCATAACTTAGCAGATGTTCACAGAGAAAAACCAGCCAGACTTCGGGACCCTTCCAGTTTCCAAATTTTTGCACCAGTTCTGCAAGATGGCCAAATGCTGTGCTGATTTCTCTTTATCCAGAAGAGGCCCTATGCTAGGCATAAACCTAATCCCCCGCCAAAAACAAATTTTAAAAACCATTTGCTTGTTTGTTTGTTTTTTGTAATTTATCCAGCTGTTGCTACTTGTCTTCTACAAGCCTTGTCATTTTACCGAGAAACAGAGGGTTTTAGGCTACAGTAGTAATGCATATTCTATCAACATATAATGTAAATCCCACAAGACAATATTAAATGTTTGCTTTAAATAGTCATGTAAATCTGAAAAGGTCCAACAGAAAAAAGATAGTCTTTTATATTCACCCGATTTAAAAAAAATCATAGCTGATATTTTCCATTGCTTCCTGAAGAACCAAATTTCCATCTGGTAGCAAGTTTCTTCAAATGGATTTGAAGTATCTTACAATGTAAATGTATATAATGAGCATCTCTCTCTCTCTCTCTTTCTCACACACACACACACACACACACACAATGACACACACAAACATATCCAATCCAAACTGCAGAAGTCAAGTCCAATCATCTTCTAAGCAAATCTAATTAATGTGAATGAATATTAAATCTAGTTCTAAGTTTTCTGGAAGACATTGTAAAGAAAGAAACCTAAATTTCATTTCAGAGAAAAAAGAAAACAACAAATCAGGGAGCTATTCTTCTTCTTGATACAAAATTTCAAAGTAAGTTTATAATATGGAACTTTCAAGTGACCACTGATTAGGTTTTCTAGAGGGGAGGGGGGTGGGGGATGGGTTAGCCTGGTGATGGGTATTAAAGAGGGCACGTTCTGCATGGAGCACTGAGTGTTATGCACAAACAATGAATCATGGAACATTACATCAAAAACTAATGATGTAATGTATGGTGATTAACATAACAATGAAAATTTAAAGGAAAAAAAATCTATCCCTGGCCTAATCCATGAAGCACTCTGAACATAAATTTTGCCACATGTTGACCTTGCCTTTAGGTAGAGAGGAAGGCTTTTGTACACATGAGTCAGGTACTGGCTTCCCAGGTGAATGAGGGCCATGATATATTTCCATTCACATGAGAATGTCTCAAAAAAAAAAAAAAAAAAGTGGGAGCTGAGGGGAGTCATCAGCAGTCCACCACACACAGTAGGAGAGGGATGGGTGCATTGGTCAAGTAAAAGGGATTAAACAGGCCACCAATCACATCTACTACAGATAAAACCCATAATATTAAAATACAGCATACCACTAAAATATAATATAAAAATATAATGTAAGATAGAAATATACATTTATAATGTAATTTATTTCTAAATACTGTAGGCTAAGCATATGAAACTGTGGGAGAAGGAGATAAAAAACTGGCAAGAAAAAAATAGTAACATAGAGCCAGTCAGAGAAAACAAACTAAAGATTCCATCCCCTACCAAACACCACACACACATACACCCATATAAACAGACACACACACACAACAGAAGCACAAAACCTTCAAAATATGTACAGACAACACCTCTGAAGTGAAAGTTTTGAAATATGTAAAGGATAATGTACTTTTAATATTCCACTGAGTGCAATCACAGCTAGTGTTCATCTGTGGATGTCTGTGTGAGCTGTGAAATAAACTCACAGAAAACTTTTACAGATTGTTTTTGACCTTGTGCTTGGGATTTCATTATTACTGGGAATAATTTTTAAATATGTTTGCATCAAGATGTTAGGTATCTTTGAACACTGCAGCCCAAAAAGGTTTGAAATATACTTTTATGACAGCAGAGAGGAAAAAAACTGAAGCACTACCATTAGGCGCTCTTACAAAGGCAAGCACAGACATCATCTATTTATTATAAAGGAGCTTCTCTTGGAATTGCTGCAGAATTTTATATTTTGAGTAGTCACAGGAGGGGAATTACAATATTATTCTGTTGCAAAAGAAATCTTTGCAATGCATATCTCACTGAATATTTGATACCAACACTTATTTTTCATTCTTTGCCTCTCTAAATGCATCAAAAACTATACACTTTTGGTCCAAAATATTTAGAAATAACCCTGATTTTCCGAAGAGTTGCAGCTAGTCATTTAAAAAAATGATTTGTTCCTTAAGACAATTCAGGGTGTTTACAGTTCAAAAACACTCAGATTTATTATTACACCTTCTACAGTTGAATATATTTTGCAGGTTTCCCCTGCTATCTGAAAGTGTGGGGCCCCTGTGAAACCTTTCATAAGCCAAAATGGCATAAAGCAAAGAAGCAATTGCCATTAATTTATATGGAAATATTTTAGCATTCCCAGACCCCCACAAATAACCTCTCTTAAGCTATTCTGATACCTTAGGACACACCTTGCTAAGAGATGCACAAAATAAATCGAGATAAAGCACAGATGCTCACAAGCACCAGTCAAAGCTATGGTGGCCTGATGCTGAGATGCTGAGTGTGGATCCTGGCAAAGGAGTTTGGTGATGTCACTCTCACTGCTCAGGGGGCACACTGCCTCCATACCCGCTCAGGACAAAACACATGCTGAGTGCTATTTTTGCTTTTTCTCTTTTTTCATATATGTGAAAATCCTTTTCAGATTTATGTCATTTAAAAAAACAGGGACTAATGTAGGTGTTTCATATAAGCAAAGTGCCATAGCATGAACTTTCAAAAAGGGGAAGATGCTTGTACTTCACTAACACATTTTATTCTAATCATGAATATGTTTGTCTTGCTGGATACTGAACCAGACACAGTTCCTGCTCTGAGACTCACAGTCTCACTGGAGATATAGCAGTAGGATCCGAGACAGAACATACAGCGAGGACTACTGACCCTGACTGAAATGGGATAACTTGAGAATCAGGGTACTGGGGGGCTTGGGGTCATGAATGACAGCTAATTCCACCTACAGAAACTTAGAAAGGAAATTACTTTTCCATTTTTCATGGTAAAGATGCTTCAGATGTAGAGTCAAAAGTCTGTGGTCATGTCTCACCTTGCCACATACCAGTTGGGGCACTTTGATCTGTCGTTTACCCTCCTAAGCCTCAGTTTACTTTCCTCTAAAATTGAAATGTACAACCTTGAATATCTATCACACACTTCCACCCCATTGCTCTGGGAGAAATAGGCCCCTTGTACTTTACTTTTCATCTCCCTGCCCATGTCCCAACCAGTCTCTCCTGGTAAAATCTTTAGCATTCTTCAACCCATCTCAGAGCTCATTCCCCTTGGAAACTCTCCTAGTCCCCACTTGGCAGTTGTTGCTGCCTTTCATGTGATTCCATGGCACTTCTAATGGGACTCCACTATAATAGAACAAGGAGGTGGAATTGGAAATTAACACATTTGGGGAGAACTTGCTGTGTGCCAGGCACTGTGCAAATGATATTCACACATTTTCTCAATTAATTCTAAAAACAACTTTGAAAGTAGGTGATATCTCTATTATCCAAATAAGACAACAGCCTCTGGTGCTTAAAATCATAGAGGTAGTGAGCAGGGGAGTTCACAAGAGAGCTCATTTAAGATGCTAGGATTTGTACTCTTTAACTAAATAGCACTTGTTGTATTGATTTAGTTTTTTTTTCTTTATATTAAATATCATTCTTGGTTTTGTCCCTGAAGATTCCATTTATACGACATCCTTTTTTTTTAACAGCTTGAGATATAATTCACACAACATACAATTTACTAAAGTGAATAATTCAATGGCTTTTAGTTATTCACAGATATATGCAGTAAAAAATATAATTTTAGAATATTTTCATCACTTCAGAAAGAAGCCCTTTGACTATCACCTTTTTCCAGTCCTGACTAACCACTAATCTACTTTCTGTCTCTATACATTTTCCTATTCTGGACATTTATGAATTTAATTACATAATATATGGACTAATGTAACTGCCTTTCACTTAGGATACTATTTCATTTTATGGACAGATCACATTTTGTTTGCCCATTCATCAGTTGATGGCATTTGGGTTGTTTCTACCATTCAGCTCTTATTTTAGCTATGGATAATGCTGTTATAAACATTCATACACAAGTTTTTGTGCAGGCATATGTTGTAATTTATCTTGGCATATACCAAGGAATGGGACTGCTAGGTCATGAGGCAGCTCTAAGTTCCATCATTGGAAGAACCTCCAGACTGTTTTTTAAAGCACCTTCATCATTCCACATTCCCACAGCAATATATGAGGGTTCGAACTTCTCCACATCCTTATAAACACTTATTATTATCTGACTTTTTGATCCTAGCCACCCTTGTTAGTATGAAGTGGTATCTCATTGTGGTTTTGATTTGCATTTCCGTGATAACTAATGACAATGTTGAACATCTTTTCATGTGCTTATTTGCCATTTGTATAGCTCCCTTGGAGAAATGCCTATTCAAGTCCTTTACCCATTTTTAAATTGGATTATTTGTCTTTTTTTTATTATCAAGTTGTAAGCATTTTTTTATATCTTGTAGACATAAGTCCTTAATGAGATATATAATTTGCAAATATTTTCTCCCACTCTGTGTGTTATCTTTTCATTTTCTTTAGAGTGTACTTTAAGGAAAAAAAATTAATTTTCATTGTTAAATTATTCATCTCTTTGGCTTGCTTCCTGACCCCTTCCCTATGCTGATGACAAATATCTTAGGAGCTCAGTGCTGGCACATTAGGTGATAAGCACTCATATTGAACTGAACTGAATTGTGGGGGTTTTTTTGTTTGTTTGCTTGTTTCAAGTTTTTATTTAAATTCTAGTTAGTTAACATACAGTGTAATATTAGTTTTAGGGGTAGAATTTAGTGATTCATCACTTACTTATAACACCCAGTGCTCATTACAAGGGCCCTCCTTAATCCCCATCACCCATTTAGCCCATCCCCCCACCCACCTCCTTCCATCAACCCTGTTTGTTTCCTATAGTTAAGAGTCTCTTATGGTTTGCCTCCCTCTCTTTTTTTTCTCCCCCTTACCCTATGTTCATCTGTTTTGTTTCTTAAATTCCACATGTGAACTGGACAAACCTGCATGAATGCTGTGACAATTTTGCGGGATAGGCCAATGAGGCCTCTGACATTTGAGACAACCAAAGAACTGAGCAAAGATCAAAGATCACATAGTATGAGCTTACAACTCCACCAGAATAAAGAGGAATTTCAAGGGGCCTGCGGTGTTACATAAATAAGATTTATTTATGTGTTTATGTGTTATGTATTGAAATAAATACATAAATAAGATTTATTTTTCATTTTAATTTTACCACTTTGCTAGGAGTTTTATCATGAATTGGTGTTGAATTATATAAAATTCTTAGTCTGACCCTTGAGATAATTATATTTATTTTTCTTTTGTTCTGTTAATACGGTAAATTCCATTGATTGCTTTTCAAATGTTAAATCAATCTTGAATTCCTAGAATAAATGTCACTTGAGTCATGATATATTTTTATATATAGCTTTTATAATATTTTCTTAAATTTCATTATAACTTGATAAGTTGTTTTAGTGTATTTGTATCTGTCTTCCTCAGATTTATCAGCCTATACATTTTTTCTCTGCAATATCCTTGCATTTTGTTGGATTTACAATGTAAGTTGGAAAGTGTGCTTTCTCCAACTATTCTCTTAGTTTATGATATATTTGGTATTACTTCTTTTTAAATGTCTGGAAATATTCTTTGTAGACAAAATAAAAAGAAATATAGGAATATTCATATTTTCTATTTCTTCTTGTGTTCATAATGGTATGAGTTCAGTTTTTTTCAAAGATTTTTTAATTCATTAAATTTTTGAATAATAAATACAAATGCTTTATAGTATATGCTAATTAGCATTGTTAATGTCTGGAAGATCTGTAGTATGATGTTTTCTTTTTTATTCCCGATATTGGAAAATTGTGCTTTTTTTCTTCTTCATCAATTTTGCCAGGTACTTATTTTATTATTTTTCAAGGAAACAGCTTTAATCTTTGTTGACTAAATTGCATGTCTGTGTTCTGCTCTTATCTTTCTTATTTCTTCCCTTCAGTTTTAGGGGTTCAGCTTGCTCTTATTTTTCCAGTTTCTTAAGTTGGAATCTTAATCATTAGTTTCCACTTTTCTAATACATGCATTTATAGTTATGAATTTATTTGCACTCCTCAAGTTTTGATAC
This sequence comes from Callorhinus ursinus, assembly GCF_003265705.2. NCBI lineage: Eukaryota > Metazoa > Chordata > Mammalia > Carnivora > Otariidae > Callorhinus > Callorhinus ursinus. Next base: position 144,343,540 of record NW_027397063.1, read on the forward strand.
ATAGCTTTAAAAAGTTCCCCTTATTCGATATTTAAAAGAATTCCCTATGAACTTTTCTTTGATCAAGAGGCTTTTTAGAAATGTTTCTTACTCTCCAAACTTACTTTCAGTTACAGATTTCTAGTTTAATTTCCCTATGGTCAGAGAAAATGCTCAGCATGATTTCTCCCTAGAGGACTTATCATTTCCTCCATTGAGCGGAGAGGATTGGTGGTTGTTCACCTCCAACCATTCCACAATTTAGCCACATGATGTTAGGTTGCAGGTCTATTTGGACTCACTTCACCTTTGATTTTATGTCTCCAGAGAAAAACTGTGATATGTTAGTTTAGATTCCTCTTTCTACTGAAGCTTGATGTCCTCCATACCGGGACTCTGAGAAAGACTTTGCTCTGTATTTCTATTCTAGGCCCCTGATTCTAGCAAAAAAAAAAAAAACTTTTTGGAAAACTGACCATCTTATAAAAGATGTTCAATATCACTAATCATCAGGGAAATGCAAATAAAAACCATACTGAGACGCCACTTCATACCTGTCAGAACGGCTAGTATCTGAAAAACAAGAAATAACAAGTTGTCAGGGATGTGGAGAAAAAGGAGTCCTCGTGCACTGTTCATAGGAATGTGAATTGGTGCAGTCACTGTGGAGAACAGTTTAGAGGTTCCTCAAAAGATAAAAATAGAGATACCATATGATCCAGTAATTCCACTACTGGCTATTTACCCAAAGAAAACAAAAACACTAATTTGAAAAGATATATGCACCCTTATAGTTTATTGCAGCATTATTTACTATAGCTAAGATATGAAAGCAATCCAACTGTCCATAGAGAGATGACTGGATAAAGAAGATGTGGTGTGTATATATACAATGGAATATTACTCAACCATAAAAAAGAATGAGATCTTGCCATTTGTGACAACATGGATTGACATAGAAGGCATTATGCTAAGTGAAATAAGTCAGAGAAAGACAAATACCATATGATTTCGCTTATATGTGGAACCTAAAATAAATAAATAAAACAAAACAAACAAATAAGAAACCAGACTCAAATACACAGAACAAACTGGTGGTTGCCAAGGGGAATGATACATTATATTTAAAATTTGCTCACCCTTCATCTATTATAAGACCTCACGTCTTGCAACATACCTTCTTGAGTCTAAAAATTCCATCCATCCTCATAATCCTTTTAATAACAGGAGTTCCCAACCAGTCAAACCAGTGAAGCCTAAGCTAAATCCCACTGTACTCCATCTAACTCAATGATATGCATTGCCTGCTACCTCAGTTTTTTTAGTCACCTTATCCTATAATTAAGGCTCAAAATTATTTGGAGTACAAAATGAAACAAATACCACTGTATGACTACAACTTATTTTTTAACCCAAATTTTCTCAATCCAGTTGGTAAATAGAAGAGTGATATGATAATAACATGAAAATTATATTGGTTCATATAAGATTTCCCTCAATACATTAATGATTTGAAACATTCTGGGTCAAGTGTTCTTACATGTGAAGAGTAAGACTTAGCAATATATGAAGGCAAATTTTAAAAGGTGAAGGTCTTATAAAAATACCTTTGTTTAGTGTAAGTAGTGGTTGGTTGGTATGGCTGATAGACCCTAAGATGGCCCCTGATAATTTACAACTTTATATAATCCTTTCTTCTTGAATGTGGTTGGAACCTGCAACTTTCTTCAAACAAATCTAATATGAAGGTGATGGGAAAGCTACTGCAGGGAATAAGTTATATTACTTTAGACTTTGTCTTAGCAGACTATCCTAATAGCCTAGAAGTAGCAGCAGTGCTATGAGAGGGTTAAGTGAGAGCCTGTGAGGAGGACACATGGCAAGGAGCTAGGGGTAGCTCTAGAAGCTGAGAATAGCTCCCACTAATAGCCAGCAAGAAGAAGGGGATCTCAGTCCTGCAATATAGCAAGAGACTACATTCCACCAGCAACCATGTGAGCTTGGGAGAGGACTGCAAGCTCCAAAAAGGAATGTAGTCTGGCTGACATCTAGATTGCAGGTTTATGAGACTCGGACCAGAGGGCCCAGCTTAGCTGGTCAGACTTGGACCCACAGAAACTGTGAGATAATAAATGTGCCTTACTTTAAGTCCCTAAGCTTGTGATAATTTATTATACAGCAATAGAAAAATAATACAATTGTTTTAGTGGATTGAAAAACTGCCATACTTTCCATCATGTTAAATTATATGGGGAACCTGGGGATATAGATGAAAGAGCTACAAAGACATTTCCCCCAGGATTAAAATAATTGAATGTGAAGACTTCTACAATCTAGATTAGATTTTTAGTTTTAAAGAACCTTTCTCTCTTATAAGCAAATGACTTCAAGAGCCTCGTTTGGAAGGAAGGAGCACACGATCCAGTTTAAGGCTGTAAAGAATCAGCTGGCTAAGATATTTGTGATAATGACGTTGATGACAATGGAGATTTAACCATGCTCATCTTTTTTTCCATTTGTTTGTTTTGATTTTTAATATTTTTCCAGTGTTATGTTTATAAAGTTTCATAAGTTTTTAATGATTTCCTCCACTCTATTTTCCCCATAAGCTCTGTAATTTTTGGTGTGCCATGTTACTGAAATTTTTCTGGAACCCACACACATACACACACACACGCACACGAATATATAGATATAGATACACATACACTCATACATGCATATATGGCATTATAGCAGAAACAGATGCATTCTGAGCGTCTCCATCCCCACAACAAGTCACAGATGGCACCACGAGCCTGGAAACAGTGCTAAGTTCTCCTTTGGACCTTCCCTCCAAGAGACACTGAGTCCACTAGAAAATTAATATCTTGTGCATCCTGTTCTAAGGCCCATCACAAATATAGGTTAAGTGTGAACCCAGTAGGGGATAAGGGATATGCTCAGTGTTTGATTCTCCAATAACCCTCTTAACCACCTTGACATGCATTGCAACATTGCACTTGGTGCTAATAAAGAAACCGTATTTTCATACAAACACTCATTTTATAAGTTGAGGTTAATGATTTTTTTTTTTTACTAAGAAACTTTATACCTGCATCATTAAAGCTTCCCTGTATTTCCAACTAGATTCATTTCATTCCTTATTGCCTGTTTCCTGAGGTGAAAAATAGTAACTACTTTTTTTAGCAGAGAAACAAGAGACATGCCGTAGGACAGAGAAGTTAGCAAACTTTGACCTACGGGCCAAATCTTGCCTATCCCCTATTTTTGTAAATAAAGTTTCATTGAACACAACCATATCCATTCATTATATATTGCCTATGACTTCCTCGGAGCTACAAGGGCAGAGTTGAGTAGATGTGGCTGATACTATGGCCGATAGAACCAAAAACATTTACTATTTGTGACTTTAGATAAAAAGTTGCCAGACCCTGAGAGAGAAGATGGACCGTCTAAGGACTCTGAAGACTTTTAGAGTCTCTGTTTCTTTTGACTGATTTTTTTTTATTATTATGTTATGTTAATCACCATACATATTCCCAAATAAGGAATCAAGTGGGTACCTGTACCGTCTAGTAACTAATATCTCCCTAAAGGTATTTTAAGAAACAGTAAATTTGTTACTCTTTTCCCAACCAATAAGAAGAGGTTTCGAAGGATTAAATAGATGTTCTTATTTTGGGAAAAGAAACCAATTTTATGTTTGATTGGGAAAAAGAATGATAAATGGCTAGATTTTGGTCCTTGCATCCACATTTGTATTGATTTTGCATACTTTATATTGCACATTGGAATCCATATGTCATACATGCACACATATGCAAGCATCTCATAAAATATATGACATAGTTGTCTCTCTTATCCCCTCCTAAAATAAATCAACCAGATACAAACAATCTTCAGGTTTTGATTGGTTATCTTTTAACCTAAACAAAAATTTGTTTAATTTGTATCCCTGTAGATGTACCACCACCCACCCCCAACCAAATGCATAAATTGAAAGAAGTTAGCCACCTTTTCTCTGAGCAATTTAAAGTAAATTCTGTTGAAAGATATTAGGTGAGAAAGGTTAATGCTAAAATAATGCAGGCACATGGTGGCTAATACAATTGAAATGATGAATGATCACTTGAATTTTGTCTCCAGTGGAGACGCAGGGTGCTGATGAGCTCAATGTGTGGTGCTGCTGTCTCTTATTTATCATAATTACAGAATAGATTTCAGGTCATTTACCTAGAAAGAGTATCTGGAGTTTATTGTTTAAATGGAAACATTTCTCTGCCTGGAAATGATCTTGTGATCTTTTATCATCTGAGATAGATGAACGCTCATCCCTGACAAATTGAATGAACCTGTTATTACTTGGGAAATTGTATGCTCTGGGAAGTTTCATACTTGTTCTCATGCTGTCAAACACTGTGTGGCTGGCTATTTTCTCTCTCTTGTCTCTATAAATGTGAGGGGATGTATACATGCTGGAAAATGCATTACTGGGTTTGAATGTTTCCTGGTGTCTTCTCCTAGTAGGTCCAGTCTTCAGTCATCATAGAGAAACAAACAAACAAACTTTCCCAAGCTGGTATGTACGTATTCTCTCAGTCTAAGAACTGTGGAATCTGAAGAAGATTTTTACAAAAGTAGAAATGCTCTCTTGAAAAGCATCAACCACATCTCACACATCTGAGTTTTATCAATAGATAGCTTTTCCAAGACACAATATATTTAAAGCCAAATCTAAAACAAACAAAAATACAAACAATTAAAACACCACTACTTTCTCTCCATCTTAATTACCAGCAGATGCCCTTGTTTATATTTTATTGAAAGGATAGAAGCAATCAAAGTAATATATCCACAAGTTCCCACCATATAAACTCAGCCACTTATATTGGGGTCCACATGCTTCACCTTCTCCTCCATCACCAAGAGAAGTATCAATGTTCCTACTGAAGGCCAGTTCACCTATTTGAGCACTAGGTCTGATAATATGATTTTCTTCACTATTAAATAACTCCTATCAGAATTAAAACCAGTTCTTATTTCTCCATTTGAACAAACCTTTAAACATACAAACACAAACCCCTCTTGACTTACTTCACCCTCAATATGGCATCATTTCTCTCCTTACCTTTACAACTAATTCCTTGAAAGAAATCATGACTGTCTTCCATTTCTCTTTTCCCATTCTCTTTCAAAGCCACTTCCATTAGGTTTGCATCTTCAATTCTATTGAAATTTATTCTATTAAGGCCAGGCCATGAATGAATACTATTTTGCTAGATTAAATAGTAAATGTTTGGTTCTAATTTTTATTCATCTAGCAAAAGCATATGCTCAGAATATGCCCCTTCTCCCACTCATACCATAAAACTAGCATTACCCTAATACCAAAGACACTAAAGAAGAAGACTACCAACTAATATCCCTTATGAACATTGGTACAAAACTCTTAACAAAATAACAGCATATTGAATTCAGAAACATATTAAATAGATTGTACATCATGACCCAGTGGTATTTATTCCTGAAATGCAAGGATGGTTCAACATATGAAAATAAATCCACAGAATACACTATATTGATAAAACAGAGGGAAAAAAACATGATCATCTTAATTGATGCAGAAAAATCATTTGACAAAATTCAACATATTTTCATATTATTAGTATTTAGTATAAAAAGAACTAAGGATAGAGGGAAACTACCTCAACATAATAAATTCTACATGTGAAAAATGCACAAAGAACATTATATTCAGTGGTAAAAGACTGAAGGCTTTTCTTCTAATATCAAGGACAAGGAAAGGATGCGTGCTTTCACCACTTTTATTCAACATCGTACTGGAAGTACTAGCCAGAACATTAGGCAAGAAAAAAAAAACCCAAGAGGCATCCAAATTATGTAGAAAAAGGTTTTTCTGTTTACAAATGTTATGATCTTATACATAGAAAAACCTAAATACTGCACAAAATTTGTTAAAAGTAATAAAAAAATTCATCAAAATGCAAAATTAAAAGTCAACACACTAAAATCAGTTGCATTTCCATATACTAACAATCTGAAAAGGAAATTTAAAAGCCATGTCATTGACAATAGCATCAAAAGAATAACACACTTAGGAATTAACTTAGTCAAGAAGGTGAAAGACTTATTTAATGAAAACTATCAAAAATTGCTGAAAGAATTTTAAGAAGACATAAATAACTGGAAAGACAACCTATGCTCATGGATTGGAAGTCAATATTGTTAAGATGGCAATATTAACCAGAACAATCTACAGAGTCAATGTAGTCTCTATCAAAATTTTCAAGTCTCACATTCATAGAAAATCTTTCCTAAAATCCACATGGAATCACAAGGGACTCTAGATCACTGAAACAATCCTGAAACAGAAAACAACACTGCAGGACTCAGACTTCCAAATTTCAAAACTGACTGACAAAAGTTTCAATAGTCAGAACCATATGGTATTGGCATAAAGACAGACACAGAGATCAATGGACTAGAATAAAAATCCCAGAAATAAACCCTCATATATATGGTCAAATAATTTTCAGCAAGGAGGCCAAAGCCATTCAGTGGGGGATGGACAGTCTTTTCAACAAATGGTGCTAGTAAAACTGGATAACCACATGCAAAAGAATAAACGTAGACCCTATCTAACACCACATAAAAAAATTAACTCAAAATGGATCAAAGATCGAAATACAGGGTGTAAAACTAAAAACCTCTTAAAAGAAGACATAGGGAAAAGCTTCAGCACATTGGATTTGGCAATAATTTCTTGGCTATAACAACAAAGGCATAGTCAAAAAGAAAAATAAATAGAAAAATTGGGCTTCATTAATTTTTTAAATTGTGCATCATAATATACTATCAACAAAGTAAAAAGGCAACCTACAGGAGAAAATATTACAAATTTTGTATCTGATAAGGATTAATATCCTGTATATGTAGGGAACTCATAAAACTCAATAACAAAAAAAATTCAAAAATGACCAAAGAGCTTGAATAGACATATTTTCAAAGAAGATACACAAATAGCCAATAATCACATGAAAAGACATTCAAGATTACTAATCATTAAGGCATGCCAATTAAAACTACTACAGTCAATGAGACACCACCCCACACCCATATGGGTAGCTACTATCAGAAAAAAGAAAGAAACGCACAGACACACACATACACACACACACACACACACAGAGAGAAAATGACAAGCACTGGTGAGAATGTGGAAAAACTGAAACCCTTGTGCACTACTGGCAGGAATATAAAATGGTACAGCCTCTGTGGAAATCGGTATGGTGCTCCTCAAAAAAAATTAAAGATAGAATTACTATATGACTCAGCATTTCTACTTCTAGATGAATACCCGAAAGGAGTGAAAATAGGGTCTTAAAGAGATATTTGTACACCCACGTTCATAGCAGCATTACTCACAATTAGCTAATATGTGGAAACAACTCAAGTGTCCCTTGACAGATGAATGAATAAGCAAATGGAGTATTATTTGCAATGGAGTATTATTCAAGCTCCAAAAGGAAGGAAATTACTGACATATGCAATGGAGTATTATATATATATATATATATATATATATGCAATGGAGTATTATTCAAGCTCCAAAAAGGAAGGAAATTACTGACATATGCTACAACATGGATGAACCTTGAACACATTATACTAAGTCAAGTAAGCTAATCATAAAAAATATACATTCTATGGTTTCACTTATATGAGGTACTTAGAGCAGCCAAATTCATAAAGCAGAAGCTGAGAGAAGGGGAAAATTGCCATTATTTGTTATAGAGATTCAGTTTTTCTAGATGAGAAGAGCTCTGGAAATGGATAGTGGTGACAGTTACAGAATACTATGAATGTAGTTAATACCATTGAACTGTACACTTAAAAATGGTTAAGATAATCAACTTTATTAATCTTTATATAATTTACTACAATAAATATATTCTTAAATTAACATCTTCTTTAATTCCAATCTTAGTTTTGCAAGAGTAAAATATGAAGTCAGAGGTATCAATTGAATTCTTTCTAATGTCCATGGACCAAACATGACTTAACTGATACTCAGAAGACAGACATGTCCAGGGATGCCTGAGTGGCTCAGCTGGTTGGGCATCTGCCTTCGGCTCAGGTCATAATCCTGGGGTCCTGGGATCCAGCCCCATGTCTGGCTACCTGCTCAGCGGGGAGCCTGCTTCTCCCTCTCCCTCTGCTCCTCCACACTGCTTGTGCTCTCTCTCTATACATGTATATATCAAATAAAGAAATAAAATCTTAAAAAAAAAAGACAGACATGTCCTTACCAATTATTCAGACAAGTCAACAAAAACCAAAACAAAACACTAAACAAACATCAAGTAAACAGTCATGGTCCAAATAAAGTGTCCCAAATCACAGTTTATCTTTTTTGTTGTTAATGAATAGACACTGGCTTTGTTTGTACTAATGTTAGAATATATCAGTCCATGTTCTTTTGCTGGTTAATGCCTGCTTCAATTTTGCTTCAACTCTCTTCCAAAATACTGTGACTCTTCTTTCCCTAGAATTTTACCTAGGGGCTTTCACTCCCTCTAATCACCTACAAATCTCCAATCATGACTTCCCTAAGAAGAGAGATGTTTTCTTTCTGTATGTGTGTGTTATTTTTTAAGAAAAATGAAAAACTGTGGGCATTTCTTTTTTTTTAACTCTTATGAGCAGCATGAAAAGATTTAGAGACTGGTAACTAAGCAACTGAAACAAAAATCTAAATAATGTCATCTTGTTAGTAAGATTTGAGAACACACTGAGCTCCCCTACTGCCTCACTAATGGTCATTAATGCTAGGTGGTGACATATATTCTAATACAGCCTTCATTACAGTTATTTGAGCATTTGTCAGCCATCCTGAATTCTTTGATAAACCAACAGTTCCAAGTATGCAAATTGTGCAGTACAAATATTAACTTTTACAAAATACACACTAGACAGAAAATAGAGTATCAATATCAAAGTAGTTTCCCCAAGTACTTATACTGGGCAATTTGAAGAAATTGGTAATGAAAGACAATTGACTCCTGTACTTTTCATGGAAGGAAATGTTCTTGCAAGTCATGCATATTTCCCCAATAGTTAGGCAATGTGTAAGCACATTAACATGTATTGACCATTTACAATCTCCAGGTACTGTGATTTGTGTGTTCACATACATTATTTTATTTAATTGTAAGATCACTTCTGTATTATTATTCCAATTTATGTATGAGAAAGAAGAGTGCCTAGTGAGAGAAAAAGTTGATATTAAATTTATGTCTGTTTGAAAAGATAATACAGTTTCTACTGGTATATATTAGTTCATTCATCAAATATTTATTGACATTCTTCTTGGTACAATTGTTCTTGGTATAGTTATTTGAAATATAGTGTCTCTCATGGACAAGTTTGCTCTCTCATTGGAGAGCTACAGTAAAAATTCATGCAAGTATAATACAGGGAGGGGTGTGATAAATATGACGAGAGCTGTATAAACTAAATGTAGCAGAAGCACAAAAGACCAAGGCTCTGCATCTATCTGATCAGTCTGGTATGACAAAGTTCAGCATTATAGAGGCCCTTATAAGGTTTCAAGCATTAAAAAAAAAATCAATGAGGAAGAGTGTAAGCATAGCCCAGTGGTTTTATTTCCTCTCTCTTTCAAGATGCACCAAAACATTATTTAGATGCTGCCACCCACCTCCAACTACCCAATCCCTCTCTTGAGCTCATATTTGTTAAATGAATATCTAAATAAATATGTAATTTTTCTTTTGAATGGCATGATAGGAATGAGCTTTGGTAGTGATATGTGTGTGTTTTTAAAAGTGGCATCAGAAGAGGAACTCATCTTCTCAGCTTTTGAGAAGCAAGATAATGGAAGAACAGATATTGGCCAGACCGTGGTCATTAATGTTGATAGAAGCTAAGTTAGAGTTCAGTGTGAAAACCTAATAAGCCTACTAACTGAACTTCATAACTAGACCAACATACCCAGCCAGTTCTACACCCTGAATAAGGGCAGGTTAGTTGTCAGCTAATTCCAAAAGAGGAGTGGTTGATCTGAGTCTCCCAGATGGTTTTATCTGTGTGTTTTTCAGTAAGATAATTCATATCACCTACCTACACTGAAATAGGCACAGAGAAGTGAAAAGGAAGGCTCCAGACACACGGAAAGAAATTTCAGGAATTAAAAATAACTAACCTTCTTAAAAGGATTATTCACCATGACCAAGTGGGATTTATTCCAGGGCTGCAAGGCTGGTTCAACATCCGCAAATCAATCAACGTGATACAATACATTAACAAAAGAAAGAACAAGAATCATATGATCCTCTCAATAGATGCAGAAAAAGCATTTGACAAAGTACAACATCCTTTCTTGATCAAAACTCTTCAGAGTATAGGGATAGAGGGTACATACCTCAATATCATAAAAGCCATCTATGAAAAACCTACAGCGAGTATCATTCTCAATGGGGAAAGGCTGAGAGCCTTTCCCCTAAGGTCAGGAACGCGGCAGGGATGTCCACTATCACCACTGCTATTCAACATAGTATTAGAAGTCCTAGCCACAGCAATCAGACAACAAAAAGAAATCAAAGGCATCCAAATCGGCAAAGAGGAAGTCAAACTCTCACTCTTTGCAGATGATATGATACTTTATGTGGAAAAACCAAAAGACTCCACCCCAAAACTGCTAGAACTCATACAGGAATTCAGTCAAGTGGCAGGATATAAAATCAATGCACAGAAATCAGTGGCATTCCTATACACCAACAACAAGACAGAAGAGAGACAAATCAAGGAGTCTATCCCATTTACAATTGCACCCAAAACCATTAGATACCTAGGAATAAATCTAACCAAAGAGGCAAAGGATCTGTATTCAGAAAACTATAAAATACTCATGAAAGAAATTGAAGAAGACACAAAGAAATGGAAAAACGTTCCATGCTCATGGATTGGGAGAATCAACATTGTGAAGATGTCAATGCTACCTAGAGCAATCTACACATTCAATGCAATCCCCATCAAAATACCATCCACTTTTTTCAAAGAAATGGAACAAATAATCCTAAAATTTGTATGGAACCAGAAGAGACCCCGAATAGCCAGAGGAATACTGAAAAAGAAAAGCAAAGCTGGCGGCATCACAATTCCGGACTTCCAGCTCTATTACAAAGCTGTCATCATCAAGACAGTATGGTACTGGCACAAAAACAGACGCATAGATCAATGGAACAGAATAGAGAGCCCAGAAATGGACCCTCAACTCTATGGTCAACTTATTTTTGACAAAGCAGGAAAGAATGTCCAATGGCAAAAAGACAGTCTCTTCAACAAATGGTGTTGGGAAAATTGGACAGCCACATGCAGAAGAATGAAACGGGACCATTTCCTTACACCTCACACAAAAATAGACTCCAAATGGTTGAAGGACCTAAACGTGAGACAGGAGTCCATCCAAATCCTAAAGGAGAACACAGGTAGCAACCTTTTCGACCTTAGCCGCAGCAACTTCTTCCTAGAAACATCGCCAAAGGCACGGGAAGCCAGGGAAAAAATGAACTATTGGGATTTCATCAAGATAAAAAGCTTTTGCACAGCAAAAGAAACAGTCCACAAAACCAAAAGACAACCGACAGAATGGGAGAAAATATTTGCAAACGACATATCAGATAAAGGGCTAGTATCCAAAATCTATAAAGAACTTATCAAACTCAACACCCAAAGAACAAATAATCCAATCAAGAAATGGGCAGAAGACATGAACAGACATTTCTCCAAAGAAGACATCCAAATGGCCAACAGGCACATGAAAAAGTGCTCAACATCGCTCGGCATCAGGGAAATCCAAATCAAAACCTCAATGAGATACCACCTCACACCCGTCAGAATGGCTAAAATTAACAAGTCAGGGAACGACAGATGTTGGCGGGGATGTGGAGAAAGGGGAACCCTCCTACACTGTTGGTGGGAATGCAAGCTGGTGCAATCCCTCTGGAAAACAGTATGGAGGTTCCTCAAACAGTTGAAATTAGAGCTACCGTTCGATCCAGCAATTGCACTACTGGGTATTTACCACAAAGATACAAATGTAGGGACCCGAAGGGGTACGTGTACCCCAATGTTTATAGCAGCAATGTCCACAATAGCCAAACTGTGGAAAGAACCAAGATGCCCATCGACAGATGAATGGATAAAGAAGAAGTGGTATATATACACAATGGAATATTATGCAGCCATCAAAAGGAATGAGATCTTGCCATTTGCAACGACGTGGATGGAACTGGAGGGTGTTATGCTGAGTGAAATAAGTCAATCAGAGAAAGACATGTATCACATGACCTCACTGATATGAGGAATTCTTAATCTCAGGAAACAAACTGAGGGTTGCTGGAGTGGTCGGGGGTGGGAGGGATGGGGTGGCTGGGTGATAGACATTGGGGAGGGTATGTGCTACGGTGAGCGCTGTGAATTGTGCAAGACTGTTGAATCACAGATCTGTACTTCTGAAACAAATAATGCAACATATTATAAGAAAAAAGGAAAAGAAGAAGATAACAGGAGAGGAAGAAAAGGGGAGTATGTCAGAGGGGGAGATGAACCATGAGAGATGATGGACTCTGAAAAACAAACTGAGGGTTCTAGAGGGGAGGGGGTTGGGGGGATGGGTTAGCCTGGTGATGGGTATTGAGGAGGGCACGTTCTGCATGGAGCACTGGGTGTTATGAACAAACAATGAATCATGGAACACTGCATCAAAAACTAATGATGTAATATATGGTGATTAACATAACAATAAAAAAATTTAAAAAAAAAAACTAACCTTCTCTAAAAATATATAGCAAATTGGTATAGGTCTTCATTTTGGAGGAAAAAAAAAACTAAGTGAAAACTAATAAAGATTGCCTAAGCAGTAATAAAACCTAATATTTACTGAGTCCTGCCAAGTGGTTTATACACATGAATTCATTTGATTTTTCAGCCATCTTATGAAATTTTATTATCCCAATTGCCTAGATTAAGTGATTTATGTAATCTCGTCCACCAATAAGTGGCAAAACTAAGATCCAAGATCAGGTGGTCAATCCCAACTTCCGCCTCCTAAAAGTAATACCTCATGGCATCTCAAGCAATACGACATTTCAGGAATAAATTTACCAAAGAATGCCTCTTAAGTGCAGGTGAAAATGGCAAAGGAGAGATAGAAACCAAGATAAATCTGAAGTTTCAAGATGGGATGACATGAGTCATTTTATTGCCATTAACAATAGAGATATTGGGGAACTGTAAGGGGAAGAAGGAAAAGTACTGTTTAGGGTACTTTTGATCTGAACTGTCAGAGAGATATCTAGGAGGACAACCACTGCAACCGTGAAACTGGAGATTAAGATGTGCAGTGAGTTGGTTATGGTTCCTGAGTGAGGGAAAAGCCAATAAGAATTTGTTATGTATAATTTTATTATCAGAAGTATGGAGTCATCTCAAGGGATTTAAGAGTCATGTAGATAGCAGAGACAATATAGTAACCAGAGGAATAGAAGGAACTTGTTTGTGGTGATAGTGTAAGGGAGGAAAAGAAAAGTAGAGACAGGGGAATAGGAATCACCCACGTTGCAAGGAAGGGAGGAAAAAATAATGTCTAAAAAGAAGACAGTAAAGTTAGGGTCAGAGAAAGATAAGATCCAGACAGAGAAGTCTAAGAAATGAATATTTTCAAAGAAAGACATGTGTTAATCATGTAAGATTTTGTTGAGTTGCTGAAAAAGATGGAAGAACATTTGATTTAGTGATCATCCAATTCTGGATGCCTTTCCCAAGAAGTTCTGGCTGAAAGAAAAGTTTGAACTCAAAATTTGAGCATAGGGGCATACATGTGAAAAATTATACTTCCAAAATATTTGAAAATGAAATAGAAATAAAAATGTGACAATAGACAGGAACTAAGAAGGTATTACAAGGGGAGATATGTTTTTCTTTTTTTTTTCTTTTTTTAATGGACAGCCTTGTAAGATAGATAGGCAAGAGCCAGAAGAAAAGAGAGAAACTGTATCTGATGGAATAAAATTCCAAAGAAGCAAGAGCAGAAAGAACAAAATGATACAAGTAGTGATTTGAGTTTCTTCTGATTCCCTTCCAGAATTCCTCAGTCCCACTTGCCATACTTTTCTTCTTCCAATTCCTCCCTTGTCCTCAGCCCACATTTCTCTTTTTGGGGGCTGATCTCTAATTTCTCATTTTGGCTAATTTCCTGCAAGAGTAATACATCTACGTAGTGAATTATAGTAAATCTTTATCTGCCATACCCCTTTGGTATACAGCATGATGCACTAGGGCAAACCTGGGAAGCAGGCATTTGTAGACTCAAATCATAAAACTCTGATACTCACTTTATCTCTGATACTAAATCCTCCTGACCTCAATTTCCCCATTTATTTTTAATCTTATTTTATTTAAATTCAATTAATTAACATATAGTGTATCATTAGTTTCAGATGTAGAGTTCAGTTATTCAACAATTGCATATAACACCCAGTGCTCAATTTCCCATTTAGAAAATGGATATTGGCATACTAATTTTATAGGATTTTGAAAATATAATGAGATAAAGCTAAGTAAAGCATTTGACAACAACTAGATATTTAAATAGTACCAATTTCCCCTTCTTTTTGCGTTTTGTACTATTCAGTACAAGGAAATATGCAATGGTGAATCCTTTTGCAGTGAGCATTATATACAGGAGAGACAAGGAAAAAGATAAAAATGAGAATGCATATTCAATACCCCATTGTCTTTGTAAAGATGGTAATAATAAAGCTATCCAATGAGAATGAGGGCAGAAAGGGTGAGAATGAGAATTTTCTCAAGCCAGAAAAATTGTAGAAGAACCACTTGGGGAGATGCTTCGTGTGTGTGTGTGTGTGTGTGTGTGTGTGTGTGTGTGTGTGTGTGTGTTTATATTCTAACAAATAAAATAATTTTTGGTAAAATGTTAAATAAACAGAAGCTGGCTTATTAGAAATATCCCAGGCCTTGAAGTTAGAAATATCTCAATTCTCAAAGCCTCATTCATTCACTTCTTCAGCAAACATATTTTGAATTCCACGTAAGTATCAGACACTGTGTTAGGCAACAGAAACAGAAAATAGACTATGACTCTACTCTCAAGGATTTTACATCCTAACAGAAGAGATATCTATAACCAAATCATTAGTGCGTTTTAAAAAATCTGGGGGAATACGGAATCACCAGTCCACTGTGGTGAGATCTTCAAGAAGAAATGCTCATGGTGAATGAAGATTAAATAGATACTCAAGTGAAGGGAAAGTAGGAGACCATTGTTTGCCAGCATATAGGCTCTATAAGAAATCCTAAAGAAAGTTCTTTAGACTTAAGAGAAAAAATACTAACGGGAAACCTGCATCTTCAAGAATAAAGTGCAATAGAGATGGTAAATATCTGGATAAATATAAGGTATTTTTTCTTACCTTCTTTAATATAGGTATAACCATTTAGAGCAAAATTTGCCTGCTTTGTGTTTCAATATATGTAGATATAATGTATATGGAAAACTATAACATGAATTACACTGGGGATGGTCAAAGGGGCCGGCCTATGTAGTCCTACAAAAGGTTTCTACATTTTGAAGTGCTACATTTTGAAGAGGTTAACTCTAAACAGATTTTGAAAAGTTATGTGTAGTGCAATTCCCAGAAGAGGCATGATAATAACACATAACAATAATATGAAAAAATGAAGCCAGGATGCTTCATTTCCTCATAGTGAGGAAAGAAGGAATAAAATTGGAGGATATATGTTTCTGTGTGAAAAGATTTCTCAACAGCACAATTGTAATTTTTCATCAGATAATTCTTTGTTTAATGGGCAGTTTTGTGCATTGTAGGATGCTCAACATCATCTTCAGGCCTCACTCACTAGATGTGACTATATACAGATACATATATAGGTACAATGATTACATGTAAATCATCATTAGAATATAGTGTTAATATTAAAGTAGTATTAACATATATGAATACTAGTTAAAGTGGTTACCAAGTGCTTACAATATTTTCTATATGTTTGAAAATTTATAATTTTTTAAGCATTACAAATAATAATTGATTTTTTTAAATATTATGTTCAATTAGCCAACAAGTAAATAAGTGAAATTATAAAAAGGATGATTAATGGCGCAGGGGAAAATATAGGATTATGGTACCAAATTATTTGGAGGTCTTGAAAAGGCTAGAATTTAAGGTCAGATTTGAAAGTTGAGTGAGAATTAAATGGACAAAAAAAGATGTGAATATTTTAATTTTAAATTTATAATATAATATAATATAATAATGTAACCACTCCAAATTTGTTCTACTTTTTCAAGTTTGCCTTGAAAATTCTTAGCCTTTTGTATTCCATTTTGCATTTTAGAATTGATTTGTTAATTTCCAATAATGCTCCACTGGGATGCTGATTGAGATTGTACTGAATCTATAGATCAATTTGAGAAGAGCTCATCATAACAATATTGAGTTGTCCAATATGATATGACCATCTATTTATTTAGATGTTTTTTAATTTTTCTTAATATGATTGTAGTTTTCAGGATAGAGAACTTGTTCAACTTTCATTAGATCTATTCTTTGTTTTGAGATATTTGATGTTACTGTAATTATATTTTTATGCAATTTATAATTAATTTTATAGCAAATTGCATGTAGTAAATCTGCTATACTTACTTATTAATTCTAATAGTTCATTGATTCTTTTTATTTTTCTGTGTTCACAATAATGTTATCTGACAAAAATAATATATATTCTTTCCCAATTATTATATATTTCATATTTTTTCTTGCCATATTGCACTAGCTAGGGCCTGTAGCATAATGATGTGGAAGTAATGATAATAAATGTTCTGTTATTCTTCCCTGTCTCTCTAGAAAATCTTTTAATTATGCACCTAACAGGAATCAGACTGAGGGGGAAAAGGAAGACCCTGAGAGGTAAAATTGCCAGGAGAGAGCAGTATTTCCAAAGCCAAGGAAGGAGTGATTTTAGGGAGCTAAAGATGTACTTCTTAAGATCTGAAGAGATAACAAGCAAAATAAGACTTGAAGAATTTGTTGTGATCAGTTATTCTTTATTTGTCAAAGGCAAATAATAATAACTCCCTTAGAGACATGTTTTAGGAAGATCAAATAAAGAAAGGCAGGAGAAAACCTACACTATTTATACATCTAGTGCACAAAAAGCTTTAGTTCTTTGTTTCTCTCCATCTAAAATAAATGAAAATTTGTCATATCCACAGGGTCTTAGTCAACACAGAGATGATACACTAACTGTTGTTTACCAAATTGCTTGCTGTTTTGTCAAGCTAAACCTTGATTTATTCACCATATGTATTCTACAAAAGTGATGTGTGGCACATTCATTAGACACTTTCTGAATGATCTGCTGTTTGTTTAGGAAGAGCAATGATTCTTTTATAATGCAAATACTAATTTGAAAGTATCAGCCTGGAAATGTGGCCTTTCTTATGTTGACTAGTGATTTTACTCAGAATTTTTGCAAATAGTGCACTTCCCTTTGTCAGTATAACAGTAACGTGCTAGTCTATTGATCATATATGTCAGCTGTGTTAGTAAGTTAACACTTAAAAGAAATATTATCCAGAAACCCATATTTATAGGAATAGTAGATTACTATAATTGTCCTTTTAGCAGTGCTTGATACTTCATCATCTGCAAAGTAAAAACAATTTTACCATAAATAAAATTTTAAGAGATACTAAAAAAAGGCTAGAAAAATCACTGGGACCCCAAATTTAGGGGGTGGCTAAACAAACCACTGAATTCTAAGACAACAGATAAGCTAAAAGATGGCTAAAAGATTGATGACTTGAAATGGAATGTTTATTTAGTGGGCCTGATGAATCTAAAAACAGAATGAGGAGGAAATCATCATCAAAGGATTCCCCACCTCTCTCAGACCTCATGGTTCTTTGTGACCTTCCCTCTCAGATTAGTTTTCCCTTTGCCTGTAAGTGACTATTTAGCTAAGAAACATCACTTCTCTATTTACTCTTAGGTAACTAAAGAAAAAGGCCTTGGTCCCTATACACAAGAATGATGTTAATTTAATAATTCAGATACCCAGTTCTCTGAAATAGTTTAAAGTTAAAGTTTCTCCTTTCAATCAGCTCAGGCCCACCAATGGTGGAAAGTCTACTGAGAAGAGGGGACAAGTTTGGTTGACCTTTTTGTGATTTTCCCTGCTTGCCTCAACTTCCTAACTCAGCTTCAGTTCTTGAACCCTCCACTGCTGAGCTGGGAAGGGAGATAGATAAGGACACATGTCTCCCTTCATGAGTCCCCTTTAAAATGTGTCTCATATCCTCTTGAGGCACGTTTAGAGTTTAATCTGTTTCCTGTGGGATGGTTTTACAGATTCTTGGGAGACTTCCCCTTGCTGTGGGAATCTTCTAATGTGCGATTCTTTGCTTGTACACCCAGGACTCACCCTTCAATCTACAGTTTCTCCTCCTCACAGGCTCTCTCTCCCTTGGGGTTCCATGGCCCACAGAGTCTTACTTCTTTTCCTGTCTTAGACACAGTCTTTTTTTTTTTTAATGTTATGTTAGTCACCATATAGACTTTTTCCTCCACCTCTGCTCCATAGGAAACTTGCACATTCCTTCTGCCATTGGTGTGACTGAGCATTTCCCAAATCTCAGACCTCACCTCTTCTCCACAGACTACTGCAGCCAGCTTCTTACTCTCCTATTACAGGGGTGTGGGTCTGACTCTGCAATGTCCCACCAACTTCAACACACACATACCAAGCTCTCCAGGCAGATCTTTGAAAACTCCTTCTGGGCTGAGTTAAGAGAGAAGTACTCCCTACCCTGAAAAAAAGTAATCTCAATGATCATCTGTATTTGTAGACATTGTAAAATGTTACAGACAACCGAATAATCAAAACAAGAGCATACTCAATTTAGAAAAGTAAAATTATTTTTCTAGTTATTTGCTATAATTACACTAAAAAATTATTATTTTCATTAAGAAGTAGAAGGAGGAAGCAGAAGGTGAAGTAAGGAAGATAATGCCCAAAAAGTGAGATGAGGTAGGAAAAAAAAAAAGGAAAGGAGAAAGGAGGAAGGAGGAGGTAGAGGAGGAAATAGGCACAGGCTAAAAAGGAGAAGAAAACCTATGGATTAAAAAAAAAAACTTCACCGATTTGGGTGTTTAAAACTGATAAGCTAGATAAATATAGTTACCATTCACTTTATGAAAATTCCACTTCTTCAACTCATTTAAAATTAACTTTAAAAAAAATTAACTTAAATTCTCACCTAAGCTTAAGCAGAAATTATCTCCATGGAAACCATCTAAATATGGCATAGCATGGAAGCACTAAACCAAGTATGCCTTAAGGAACACACAGATACACACACTGCTTGGGAGAAATGAAAATCTTTTAAAATTCCATCTTCGTAGCAAGGAGTTATTTTTGTAATTGTGAATGATTTATCATAAATATTTTAAGTGAAGGATTATAAATTATTTTAAAAATCCATTTGATGTTTTCCTAATGTGCTAATAAATTGAATGTGACTCTCCAATCTGCTCTTAAAAAATGTTTTATAAATGTATACCATAAAAAGTATACCACCAAGTATGGTGTTCACTAAAAATGAACTAGTTAATCAAATCTCCAAAGAGAATAATTTTCTTAGTGAGCAAATGCATAAAATAAAATATGCTGTCTTGCAAATATTTTCCCCCATCCTGAGGTTTACCTTTTACTGTCTGGGTGGTATCTTCTATAACAGAAGTTATTGATTTACACATAGTTTAAAATACCATTTTTGTCTCTAGTGTGTTAGTTTCACCCAAAGTACCCAATTTCATTACAATGGATTTAAAGTGAGCTTTGATATCTGGAATAACAAGTCAATACTTCTAATTCTTTTTTTTAAATAATAAATCATGTACTATGTTTCCCTTTTACTCTTCCATATTAATTTTTGTATTTGAGATAACACAAAGGATCAAATTGCCACATCAGCTAATATGAATCAGAAACCCTACCCATCATCAAGCTTGACTATTAATTACAAGGATACAAATAATCTTAAAGTACAGGTAATTCAGGGAGAAACCTAGGACCTCCAATGCCATACAGATTCCTTCTCTCAGAATCAAGACACTGCGTGGTCCCAGAAAAACATACAAGTTCTCTAAACAAAGTGTACACTCCTGAAACATCTCCATGTTTACCCAGATACATAGTTTACATGGAACCATATGCTATAGATCTAAATTACAGGTTCTTTACCAAAAGAAATCCTAGATAAACAGGTATCCTTAATATCCTAGATATCCTGAAAATAGAATTGCATAATAAAAGATTCTTTGCCAGCAAATACTACTATCTTCTTTTCAAGTGAGTTTTTACTACAAAGTTTACAAAGATATTTGACCTGGTTACTTCTTTCTTTTAATTCTTTCTTTCTTTCACTGGGCATCCTTTAGTGAAAAGAGAGTGAATTACAGATCTGCTGCTTCGTGACTTAACTTCAAAGACCATCTAGTCTTGTCACATAAATTATTATTGTGAGAATGTGACAAAATGATCAATCATTCATATAGTAATTGGGATTAAATCACCATTTTTTTAAGGACAGAGAAAACATCTCTCTCTATTTAAGTTTTAGCCTATGTCCCTAAATATTTTAACTATTTTCTCTATAAAATTCTTTAATATCTTTTGAAGAACATATTCCTAAGTGCATTATATATATATAGTTGCTAATAGGAATTCTTTTTTTATTTTTTTTAAGATTTTATTTATTTGACAGAGAGAGACACAGTGAGAGAGGGAACACAAGCAGGGGGAGTGGGAGAGGGAGAAGCAGGCTTCCCACGCAGCAGGGAGCCCGATGCAGGGCTCGATCCCAGGACCCTGGGATCATGACCTGAGCGGAAGGCAGATGCTTAACTGAGCCACCCAGGCGCCCCCTTTTTTTAATTTCTAATTAGATGTTGCAGGTGTTTAGGTGTATGTATATCTTATACACAAAGACTATAATAATATTTATTATAATTTTAATTGCTTACCTGCAGACATTATACAGTAATGATAATGTTTTTGTTATCTCTGATAAGGGGTTAATATCCAAAATACATAAAGAACTCAACACCAAAACAAAAACAATCCAATTAAAAAATGGGCTGAGGACCTGAACAGACATTTTTCCATAGAGATATACAGATGGCCAACAGACACAGTAAAAGATGTTTGATATCACTCATCATCAGGGAAATGCAAATCAAAACCACAATGAGATATCACCTCACACTTGCCAGAATGGCTAGTATCAGAAAGTTAAAAAATAAGTGTTGGCAAAGATGTGGAGAAAAGGGAATCCTCATATACTTTTGGTGGGAAAAGGGACCCTTCATATACCAATGTAAATTGGTGCAGCCACTATGGAAAACAGTATGGAGATTCCTCAAAAAACTAAAAATAGAAATGCCATATGATCAAGTAATTCCACTACTGGGTATTTACCCAAAGAAAACAAAAACACTAATTTGAAAAGATATAGTGCTTTATCTAAAAAGACATCCCCATAACCCAAAGTCATCTAGGTTTTCTCCTTTGTTATCTTCTAGGAGTTTTGTATAGTTCCAACATCCCTGCCATATCTGAGTCTGGTTTTCATGCCTCTTCAGTCCCTTTGATGCACTTTTTGCCTTCTAGTACAACATGCCTTGTAATTTTTTTATTGAAAAGTGGTCATGATGTACTGGGTAAAAAGAATTGTGGTAAATAGGCCTTTAGTAATGTAGTGGTGTGGGTGGGGGAAACCTTCTATAGTCCTATGATTAGGGATATCTTTAGGGTGAGCCTGTGCCCCTGGACTGTGAACTCCACCAGTTTTTCTCAATTATTTTCCTCCTGTTTAGGTGAGAAGAATGTCTAGAGGGTATTTTGGGTATTTGAATATTTTCCTTTTCTCAAGATCTGATAAAACCTCAGCAGGTTAGGCTCTGGTAAAATGCCTGTCAGTTTTTGTTTTTTTTTTTCCATATCAACTTTTAAAATTGCTCACAATTTCTGTGGGTTTTGTGATATTTGTTAACTTATAGGGAACTGATATCTTTTTATGATACTTATTCTTTTTATCATGCTCTATGTTCCCTTTTGTTTGTGTTTTTGTTTGTATCCCATGGTAGCATTTTAAGGTTTTCCTTCTAGAGATTTTACATATTCTTAATACAGTTTTTCTTGGTATTGCATATTTATTACTAGGTATTTTATTTTGTTGCAATTGCCAAATATGTTCTTTATTATATGTCTGTTAAATATAAAACTCTAATACATATTAACTTTTTACTCAACAACCTTTTAAAACTTTCTATCACTTGTGAGAGTTTGTTGGGTCCCATTAGAAAACATTTAAATCATCTAAAAATTGTGATCATGTTAAATATTCTTTTCCAATACTTACATGGACCATTTCTTTCTTTTTTATTTTTCTGTTGGATAAGACCTTCAGAATAGTTTTTTGGCCTTCTGACTTTATTAGAAATTAATATAATATTTCCCAATAGCCACTATATTCTTCATGCTAAGGTAATATTCGTATTATGAATTTTATTAGGATATTTTATGAAGGGCAGATATTGTCACTTCAAATGTCTTTTCAGGATATATAATATATCTTCATACAATTTTTCTCCTTCAATCCATTTATCTGGTATATTTTATTCATAGATTTCCTAATACTGTTCTATCCTTGCGTTTCTGGAAGGAAGTCCATGATTCTGAAAGAAAGTCATAGTATATTGTCCTTTAATTATACTGTTTAATTATGCATTTTTTTAAAATATATTCCTTGATGTATTTAGTTATGTCACCTTTCTCATTTCAAATATATTTATATATGTATATACTAGATTTGCATTGCTTCAACTTTAAAAATTTTATGCAATGCAATACACACACAGAAATATATATAGTATATTAAATATAAATTGGTATAGCCACAGGAGAAAACAGTATGGAGGTTCCTCAAAAAATTAAAAGTAGAAATGATCCAGTAATTCTACTACCGGATATTTATCCAGAGAAAATGAAAACACTAATTTGAAAAGACACATGCATCCCTATGTTTATTACAGCATTATTTACAATAGCCAAAATATGGAAGCAATGTAAGTGTCCATCTATAGAGAATGGACAAAGAAGATGTACTCTATGTATATGATAGAATATTATGCAGCCATAAAAGCAGATGAGATCACACCATTTGTGAAAACACAGATGAGCTATAGGGTATTATGTGAAGTGAAATAAGTCAGACTGAAAAAGACAAATACCATATGATTTCATTTATACGTAGAATCTAAAAAATGAATAAACAAACAAAAGGCAGAATCCTTCCTATAAATACAGAGAACAAACTGATGGTTGCATGAGGGAGTAGTTTGAAGGGTTGAGTAAAATGGATTAAGGGGTGTAGAAGATACAGGCTTCAAGTTATGGAATGAATATGTCATGACAATAAAAAACACAACATAAGGAATGTAGTCAATGGTATTGTAATAGTGTTGTATGGTGACAGATGGTAGCTACATTTGTAGTGAGCACAGCATAATGCATAGAGAAGTTGAATCACTATGCTGTACACTTGAAACTAATATAACTGTGTGTCAACTATACTCAAAAATAATTTTAAAAATATATATTTAATTCTACTTGTCAATTTTCTAAAGTAATTATATATGACAATCTTTTTTTTTAATTTAATGTTTTTGAAGAGTTATTTTCTTGATTGATCAGTAGTAGAAATAAAGACTGGTCTTCCTTTTATTAAATAGTGCCTCATTTACAGGGGGTATTTGACAACTCCTGAGGTTGAATATCTTTATAAATATTCTTAACAATAGCCACTTAATTGCACTAATATTAGAAACAACAGTAACATTTAGTGCTTGTCATTCAGCAGGGTGATTATCACACAGATTTTCTAATTGAAAATGTGGCAACAATTCTGGGATGCAGTTATTATAACTATCTTATTTTCCAGATGATAAAACTCAGTCACAGAGATATTTAAAAAATTTGCCTGTGGTACCCCAGTTTTTATCAATGAATCTGGGAATCTGAACAATCTTTTATCTTCAGTACCAGTTCTTCTTGAAATATAAGGTAGCCAGAATGACATGATTACCTTCTATGTCCTTCAAAATATGTCTTCCTACCCACCCCTTAATTGGCCCAAATGATTTAGTTTTCTATTATTTCTCTTCTCTACCCTACTCACCCACTTTTTATACCCTTGATAGAGGACCCTATAATAGTACATAATTATCCTTGGTACTGTATTTTAAAATGAGTGTGCTAGTTCATTGATGTTTCAGCAGGCTTGATAGAGTAGAATTTAATTGTTATGGAATTTATTAAATGTTTACATGATTTTTATGTAACTTTTGATTTTTTAATATTCAGGATCTAAGTTCCTTAGCACTAAACATAAAAATAAAATCATATGTTTAGAAAATATATTGATAGCTGTAATTATTGAAACATTTAATGTAAAACACTAGAAACAAATCTGATCATATTATTGTCATTCAACAACTATAACTTGTTGTTGTGATAATTATGCTACACTGATTTCCAGGATTACTCTCCACAGTAATAAAAATTGTTTCTCTCAGCCATAAAAATTGTTTAGTAATAGTAGTATAACGTTTTCCTGATCACTTAGCTGGTTCTATCTTCTCAGATGTAAACATGCCAAAATTCAAAAGAAAAGGGATGTGGGATAAATGGTTAAAGTACAAAAGAAAGGACAAAAAGATGAAGTCAAGGACATACTGAGAGTTTCTCTCTGAAACAGGGATTTAGTGAAGAAATGTAACCATATTCAATTGGAAAGAAAGAGAATGTGATGAACTAAAAAGGGCATTTGTAAGGATTAAGGAGATCACCTGTAAGGTCCGGAATATGAGAAAATAAATTAAGAAAAATTATTCTTAGTAAACACACACTCTTAATTTTTGGAAATTTGGTTTCTTTGTTTAAAATAAGATCTATACTCTGAAAAACAAACTGAGGGTTCTAGAGGGGAGGGGGGTGGGAGGATGGGTTAGCCTGGTGATGGGTATTAAAGAGGGCACGTTCTGCGTGGAGCCCTGGGTGTTATGCACAAACAATGAATCATGAAACATTACATCAAAAACTAATGATGTAATGTATGGTGATTAACATAACAATAAAAAATTTAAAAATAAATAAATAAATAAAATAAGATCTATAGTTCTAATGTTCCCTTTCCTCCAATAACTTGATATTCTGTCATTATAGGCTCTATGGAAGTGCTTTTTATGGATTCAGTTTTCATTCTCTGAAAGAAGTAATGGGATCATACAATCAACTTACATTGCCCCACTCTCTTCCTGCTGGTCTAAATTTCATGCATAAAGTAACTTATGGAATGGGAGAAGATATTTACAAATAACTTACCTGATAAAGGGTTAGTATCCAAAATCTATAAAGAACATACAAAACTCAACACCCCAAAAACAAATAATCCAGTCAAGAAATGGACAGAAGACATGAACAGACATTTTTCCAAAGAAAATATCCAGATGGCTAACAGACACATGAAAAGATGCTCAATATCACTCATCATCAGGGAAATACAAATCAAAGCTACAATGAGATATCACACCTGTCAGAATGGCTAAAATCAACAACACAAGAAACAGCAGATGTTGGCAAGAATGCAGAAAAAGGGAACCCTCTACACTGTTGGTAGGAATGCAAACTGGTGCAGCCACTGTGGAAAACAGTATGTAGGTTCCTCAAAAAGTTAAAAATAGAACTACCTTACACCTCAGCAATTGCACTACTAGGTATTTACCCAAAGGATACAAAAATGCAGATTTGAAGGGACACATGCACCCCAATGTTTATAGCAACATTATCAACAATAGTCAAATTATGGAAAGAGCCCAAATCTAGTACCCAATCTAGAACAAACTCCAATTTCCTTAGTTCCTCAACCAAATCCCTCAACCAAAATCTAAATCCTATAATAGGTTCTGATACCCACTTAATGAAATGTCTCATGATTCCCATGGTATATGTTCAATCTGTGCAAGGAGTAATAAAACCAGCTTGTTCAACTGTAGATATATTCCTGGCTATTTTCGCTATTTTGACATTTGGATAAAGAAGATGTGAGATATATATATATATATATATATATGTATATATATTACTCAGGCATCAAAAGAATGGAATATTGCCATTTGCAATGATGTGGATGGAGCTAGAGTGTATTATGCTGAGCTAAACAAGCCCATCAGAGGCAGACAAACACCATATGATTTCACTCATATGTGGAATTTAAGAAATAAAAAAATAAAACAGATGAACACAGGGGAAACTAAAAAAAAAGAGAGAGAGAGAGAGAGAGAGGCAAACCATAAAAGAAACTCAGCTATAGAGAACAAATTGCGGATTACTGGAGAGGAGGTGGGTGGGGGGACAGACTAAATAGATGATAGGTTTTGAGGAGGATACTTCTTGTGATGAGCCCTAGGTGTTATATGTAAGTAATAAATCACTAAATTCTATTCCTAAAACCAATATTACACTATATGTTAAATAACTAGAATTTAAATAAAAACTTGAAAAAAAAATTAAAGAAATAAATTTCATTCATATGGATTTAATGGGGAACAGGCTTTCTGACTGGATTCAGCTTCTCTCTATAAAAACTGAAGTGATGGCCTCCATGCTTCATATAAGATAATCAGGCCTGAGGTGGCCAACTTAACACAGATGGAAAGTAATATCAGGTGTCTTAGTGTTTCTAAAATCTGATTCTGTTACTTCTTTAAATCTTTCTGGCTTCCTTTTCCTTAGGATAAAATATACATGTTAGGCATGAGGTACCAAGCCTACTCTCTTCACTAACCTTACCCCACCACTCTTACATTACATCCTCTTAAATAGACCATACTACACTATTTGTAAATCACAGCCTATATCCTAATACATCTTTTATTTTTAAGCCATCAAATATGTGAATTTACATGGCAGTGTTATCCATGTCAATACCTTACAGCCAGAGTGTCCATCAGGAATATATCTACAGTTGAACAAGTTGGTTTTATTACTCCTTGCACAGATTGAACATATACCATGGGAATCATGTGACATTTCATTAAGTGGGTATCAGAACCTATTATAGGATTTAGATTTTGGTTGAGGGATTTGGTTGAGGAACCAAAGAAATTGGAGTTTGTTCTAGATTGGGTACTTTCAGAAAACATTGGCATTTCAATGGTTGGCCTTCTCAATAAATCTTACCTATAGAGAAAGAAAATGAGGATAAAGTTTTACTTTGTGAAGAAGTAGTTAGTGGTCTCTTATTTTGGAAGAAAAGATATGTTTGATATTTTGTGGATGGCACATTGACCTTGTTTTTTACTTAGTTTAATTAAAATTATGAAGTGGCCTTATTTTGTCTCCTTGTGTGACAGTTAATTTTATGCGTCACCTTGGCTAGGCCACAGGGCTCCGACATTTGGTCAAATGTATTGAAAGTATTATCTAAATAAGATTAACATTTACATCAGTAGACATTGAGTAAAGCCAATTACCCCCCCAAAATGTGGGTGGGCTTTATCCATTCAGTTGAAAGTCTTAAGAAAAAAGACCGACTTCTCCTCTCAAAAAGAAGGAATCCTGTTCCCCTAATGGCTTTTGGCCACAAACAGCAACATCAATTATTCTCTGGGTTTTCAACCTGCCAGCCTATTCTGCAAATTTAAGGGTGGCCAGCCTTTGTAATTGCATGAGTCAATTATTTTGTTGTGGTTGTTTTTAAAGATCTTATTTATTTATTTGAGGGAGAGAGAGAGAGCGCATGCATGTGCACAAGCACGGGGAGGGGTAGAGGGAGAGGGAGAAACAGACTCCCCACTGAGCAGGGAGCTCGATGTGGAATGTGGAGCTTGATCCCAGGACCCTGGGATCATGACCTGAGCCAAAGGCAGATGTTTAACAGACTGAGCCACACAGGCACCCTTGCATGAGCCAATTCTTTAAAAATAAATTTCTGTGTCTCTGTCTCTCTGTGTCTCTGTCTCTGTCTGTCTGTCTGTCTCTCTCTCCCTCTACACACACACACACACACACACACACACACACACACACACACACACACAGAACCATGAGGCCCCATCTGACATACATCTCTTTATAATTTGATTTTCCTCTAATATGTAAGCATTACTTGGGTACAGATTTTTATCATTTTCATGTAATGCTGGTTGTGTCCCCAGAACTTAGAATGATGCATGGCCCATAGTTGAAGCTCAATAAATATCGTTGAATGAATGGAGCATAGAGAAGTTCAATAATTTATCTAAGAATGCAGAATATGAACTCAGGCAGACCCAACTCAGAGCTCAAAGATTACCTAAGTAACTAATATGTCTCAAAATGCATATCCCTAAAATCAGCAATTTTAAATCTAGGATTATATCCTTAGGGTAGAATTGAGGATGTGAACAAACTAGGCTAGAGTAAGAATAATTTTTATTTTGCCTGTTTTAACTTTTTTCTTCAATGAAAGTGTTACCTTAGTGTTTCAAAAATAAAAGAGTTTACCCTGACTGTTTTTAATGCAAATATCT
This sequence comes from Callorhinus ursinus, assembly GCF_003265705.2. Lineage (NCBI taxonomy): Eukaryota > Metazoa > Chordata > Mammalia > Carnivora > Otariidae > Callorhinus > Callorhinus ursinus. Next base: position 144,372,297 of record NW_027397063.1, read on the forward strand.
TAAGGTAGACCTCAGCATGTTTTCTAATCTCATCTGGAAGTCACATGTACCTTAATATAAAGAACAATTAATCTATAACCTGAATGTTTATATGTCAAATAGAAAGAGTACAAGATCTGGAGAGTGGAAAGAGAGACTGCTTCATATTAATATAGTTTAACAGATGATTAACATTTCTACAAAACAGTTTTATATTCAATATTCTAGCTGGTTTTCCAAAGCACAAAACAAACATGACAATATTACATTCATAATAGCAGTGTTTCCTGTGTCAGAAGTCAGTGTAATATTTGCTGGCCTATCTGGAGCACATCTTATGAAGGTTGTATTTATTCTGCTTGTTGAGATGAAAGCTGTAATAATAAAACTGTTGTGAGGAAGGCAATTGTCCTCTCTGAGACTGTGTAATAAAGCATTGCTGAATGAAGTGGGTTCTTGTCCTTTTCTTCAGTCTTTGCCAGGATCAGAGTTCCCAAATTCAGTTCTTAGCAAAGTACTTGCAGGGATCTCTTAGTGTAGCTGCACCAGGTCAGCTAAACTTGTTTTATAAAGAAGGAAAAAAATCCTAATTCCAGACTAAATATAGGCACATACATGGGAGACTATAATTAATCTTAATATTGGTAATGACAACAATCAATATTCATGACTACAAGGATAAGGCCATCAGTTACTCCCACCATTAACAGAGCAGCTCATCTATGCCAAGCAGTGCGCTGATGGCTTTACCTATAGTATCTGACTTAATCCTTGCACTACCTTCATGGGTAGATATTATCAAAACTATTTCAATGAGGAGCAAACCAAAATCAAAAATATTTAGTCGCTTATGAAATCTGTGGGAAATTTCATGCTCCAAACTCATGCTGCTGTTGAAGGACATTGGAATTTTGTATTTCTCTCATATTTGACAAGTTATAGAATTGATTATTTTCTCCTATTTAGGGCCATTTCTGTGAAATTGCTATAGAGAACTACATCTTAGGTAGCCTGCGAGTAACAAATACAAAAACTGCCCCTGCAAAAAAGTCACACTTGCCAGAATATGAACTATTATGATTAAAAAAATAATTAAGAGCCACAATAAATTTGTGTGTGTGTGTCCCCCCTTAGTCATAGATCTTTAGCACTGAACTATCCATTTTACTATTATTTTGAAATTACAAAGATACTATACAGCCACAGACAAAAGAGTTCCATTTGTATCCATAATTTAATCAAAATGTATTATTCATATTTCTTCAAGCAAATTCTTGAAGTTATTGACTGATCAAGGTATATACAAAATTCTAAGATTAATTAATATTTTTCATCAGAAAAGTTTTTGAAATTTAATATCTCCTCAGATTACTCATGTTTCAAGAATGCAGGGTAGGACAATGTTTAAATCAAGGTGACCTGAGTGTAAATCTCATTACTAGATACCAGGTATATGACCTTGAACAGGTTGAGTACAGTGTCAGAGCTGCCTAGCAGGAGATTTCAGGAAAATTACAGAAGCTATAAACACCATGATTTAATAAGAACAGAGCCTTACATGCTTAACACTCTGAGTGTTACATTTCTCCACCTATGATAGGCTCAGTGGTGTGGACAGAGAGTATGAATACTGAAATCAGAAGAACTGTACCAAGCTCAAATTTTTGCTACTACCTAGCTATGAGATCTAGGTCATTAAAAAAAAAAAAAAATCACACCATTGTTCTTAGATTATCTATAAAATAGAAATAGAAACATATAATGATAAACTGAAACATATAATGATAGAGACATATAATGATAAACTAGGATGAAAAATATTTAGGGAAATATTTTCCCATATACTTCAGAAGAGAAAATATCCTGCCAATCTTTTACTTTTTTAAATTCATACTTTAAAACTCAGTATCAGCTCACAAAAATCAGAACCAGAGCTCCCCAGAGAAGAGCCAGAGCTCCTGGAACCTCTTGTGCCAGAAAGTAAGAAAGTGCTCATAAAAATGATAAGGACGTGTCAAAAACTGTACAGGGGCCAACCGGAAAGTATTCCCAAGAGACAAAACTAGAATGGCTTGAGCAACAAAATAAATAAGGATAGTACTGGATTAAAAACCATAGAATAAAATTACTATCTATGATTCCAAATGGATATAAATACTTGAGTAAGTAAATACATAAACAAGGGAGAAAGTTTTTCCTTAAAGAATTCCAAATGTAAAAGGAATGAAAAAAATGACAAGTTGAGTTCCCACTAATGACTGCTATGGGCAAGATTTAATGATGGATGACAAAATTAGAGAGCCAAAGGTTGGGAAAAACACAATATTTGCATAGTTTCAAAGTATATCCCCCAAGATGTTTGTTAATTACAAAGGGGGAAAATAGGAAATTTACATTGGAGAAACCCAGCAAACTCCACTTTTACCAAGTGATAAGAGTAATATCACCAGTAACAAGATACATTGACATTGTGTAACCTCATATAAAATACTAAAAAGGACATGTCACTTCTGTACTATTCTTTAATAAAGCATAATGTCTGTCTAATCATGAAAAAATATCAGATAAACCTTGAGGGACAGTCTAAAAAAAATCACTGTTCAGTACTCTAAAAATGCCAAAGTTATGAAAGACAATGAAAAGCTGAACAAATGTCACAGATTGAAGGAGAAAACTAAATTCGGTGTGGGATCCTGGAACAGAAAAAGACCTTAATAACAGGTGAAATCCAAATAGCATCTTTATTTCAGTTGATAATATTTGCATGGATATTAATTTCCTGGTTCTTATCATTATGCCATTGATATACATGATGCTCACATTAAGGGAAGCTAGGTGAAGGGTATACAGGATACCAATGTTTTAAAAAATCTAATGTTATTTTAAAACTAAATCAAAAAATTAAGAGTCTTCATAAACTATCAATAATGTATTTTTTAACATTGATTTTTTAAAGAAAAATAATGCCATTCAAAATAGCAAAAATACTCCTTATCCCTTTGAAACACAGCTATCAGGAAATATTGAAGATCTAAATAAAGAAGAGTATAAACTTTATGAAAGGCATGTAAAATGTCTTAATAAAGAGACACACCATGTTGGTGTATATAAACCTCAAAATTATATAAAAACCATTTCTCCTAAAACAATCATAAATTCAATATAATACTAATCAGAATCCTTATGAGGTATATTATGAAACCTGATACTTGGATTCAAAATTACTATATTGATAATATACAATTAATGAGTAATACATAATATAGATTATAATATAATATAATATAATATAATATATTATAATATAATATAATATTTTAAATAAATTATTTAAAATAATAATAAAGAAGAATGAAAGACCAGATTTCTAGCTTCTTATTCTACAAATCAATGGTAATTAAAATAATATAATATTTATACTAGAGGAAAACGACATCTGAGACTTATGTAATCGCATACAGGAGACAGTAGGAGCAGGGCAATAATGCTCAGTGCTTGATGGAATGGGCACTGGAAACAAATTGAATGGATTCACAACAAAAATGTATTTTTTTATTAGTAGTAAAGTTACTTACACTCTTGTGCTTCAGCTTCTTCATCTGCAAAATGCTTATATAAATATTCAACTTATGTGTTGATGTGACTATTAAGTTAGACAAGTTACTTAGAGCATTTATCAGAGATTTGTCCAAGGGAAACACTCAAAATACTAGGCTATTATGATTTGCAATTCTTATTATTTGATAAAGATGGTATTCTGAAACAATGGAGTTAGAACTGAAGTTAGATTATTGTATTTCTTTCTAAAATATAGTAATAATTATGTATAAAGAGCAAAAGTAATTTTCAAAATTTCTTCAGAAACTCTTACAGCTTGGAAAGATTTCATCTTCCTCCATCCTGAGGATGGATGAAAGACTCTATGTTAAAATATTTTAAATTATAGCATTCTTCCACAGAACTTCAAAACACAACATCCATAAAGTACAAGAAAAGAGAGATGACACTGGAAGAACCAGAGTGCAAGACTTCAATAAGTATGTGTTTTTCTTCTTTCAGACAAAAAGAAAGCAAAAAAAAACAAAAAAACTTTAACATATTAATAATGTAAAAGTAGAGAGAGTGAATGAAAGATGTTATAACTATCATCTGAAATTGGATTTTGCTTTCCCTTAAAGAAATCACATCAAATTCCTGGTAGGAATGAGGCATTGTTCCACTGTGCTTGATTAAACAAAATAATCCATTAGAAAAACAATATTTTGGATATGACAAAATATTTGCAAATCATATATCTGATAAGTAATTAACATCTAAAATACATAAGGAACTCATACAATCCAATAGCAAAAGAAAACAAAGAAAACCCAAATAACCCATTAAAAAATGGTCAAAGGACCTGAATACACGTTTCTCCAAAGAAGACATAAAAATGGTCAATAGGTATATGAAACAGTACTCAATATCATTAATCATCAGGGAAATGCAAATCAAAACCACAATGAACTATTACCACACATCTGTTAGGAAGACTATTTATATATATATATATACACACACACACACACACACACACACACACGTATATATATGTATAGGTATATACATGTATATAAATACATACATGTATTTGTGTGTGTATCAAGTGTTGGCAAGAATGTAGAGAAATGATAAACCTCGTGCACTGTTGATGAGAATACAAATTGGAGCAGCCACTACAGAAAACAGTATGGAGATTCCTCAAAATATTATAGAACCACCAATTGATCCATATGATCCACAAATCCCACTTCCATATATATATCCAAAGGAAATGAATCACTATCTCAAAGAACTCTCTGCAACACCATGTTCACTGCAGCATTATTCACAATAGCAAAAACATAGAAGCAACCTAAATGTCCCTCAAAAAATGAATAAATACTGTATTTACATACAAATATTACTGAATCTTGAAAAGAAGGAAATCAATTTGTGACAATATGAATGAACCCAGAGGACATAATGTGAACACACGCAAACAAAAACACACTGATGTTTATGACATATACAGCTTTCTATATATCAGTGATACATCAAGAAAATGGTTTAAAAAATAACCAAACAAAAAATCAACACTGAAAATCCCAAAGTGTGAGCTCTCTCCAATAAAACCTGTGAAACGCATTAAGAACTCTGTGATACCTCCAAATTTATGAAGAAATTCCTAATTATCACCCACAAAACTGACCTGCTAGGTAGATTAAATTCTAATTAGAAATGCAAATCCTCATCAAGAAGAGACTAACTTAATACATCTGTGATCCAGCTTGGCTCTCTGTGATTACCAGGAGATGGAGCCTTGTCTGTAATTCCTGAGTCAAGGGTAGTTGTTAGGAATCTCCTTATAAAAGTGTTGTGACCCATCCAATCAGCAAATAAAATGAGTCCATTCATTCATTCACTCTATCATTCACTCATATATGTGTTTGCTACTATCTGATTGTTCTATAGCGGTATATAAATGAGAAAGTTTTTGGGGGACACCTGGGTGGCTCAGTTGGTTAAGCATCTGCCTTTGGCTCAGGTCATGATCCCAGGATCCTGGGACTGAGTCCCACATCGGGCTCCTTGCTCAGGGGGAAGCCTGCTTCTTCCTCTGTCTGCTGCTCCCCCTGCTTGTGCGCTCTCTCTCTCTCTCTGACACATAAATAAATAAAATCTTAAAAAAAGAATAAGAAAATTTTTCCACATATATTTGTGTGGAAAGAGAGAAGTCAAAAGGTGGTTATAGTAAGTGCTGTTAAGTACTAGAATGCATTATATTGGAAGAGTATTAAGTGCTACAATGTTATGGGTATTATGTTATGGGTATTATGGGGGTGGGTACTGAGGAGCACTCTTAAGTCTAAACTAAAGCATGAGGGAACACTTTGTAGTAGATGACCATCTAAGAGACAAATGAGAACATTATCCAACCTTTCTCCTCTCAGCTATGTAGCATGGTGTAGTTAGACAGTGGCATGGTGTGGATTTAATAATTAAGGTATGAGTAACTTATTGGATAGAGTAAATTATATTAAATGTAAGAATACTAAGAATTAAGGCATCAGGGTCAAATGTTAAACAAATGTCACATGTAAGTAAGCTGAAGTTACCCAGAGTAATGGTAGGACTTGAAATGGAATACAAGCCAGCAAACCAGAAGACAAAGAATAGAACTGATCAATTAACTGATAACTAAATTAGTCAAAGGGTGAATGGTAGAGAGTGGTATCTTTAGAGTCAAAAGTATCCTTTTCCTTGAGGATAGACGAGAAAGGGTCAAGAATTGTGATGTCCAGGGTGCCTGGGTGGCTCAGATGGTTGGGCGTCTGCCTTCGGCTCAGGTTGTGATCCTGGAGTCCTGGGATCGAGTCCCGCATCAGGCTCCCTGCTCCTTGGGAGCCTGCTTCTCCCTCTGCCTCTCTCTCTCTCTCTCTCTCTGTCTCTCATGAATAAATAAATTTTTTTAAAAGTTTAAAAAAATAATTAAAAAAGAATTTAAAAAAGAATTATGATGTCCAATATCATAGACACTAGCACACTTGAATATTTAATTTAAATTAATAAAATTAAATAAAAAAATACTTCCTCAGTTACACTAAACACTTCTCCAGTGCTCCATTGCCACAGATGGCTAGTGGCTACCATACCAGACAGCATGGATATACAATATGTCCATCACTGCACAAAGTCCTGTGGCATAGAACTGATGAGAAATTCTAATCTACCTCCAGAGCACGAGCTATATGAAGTACAAAGGCTTAAACAGCACAACCTTCAGATAACTTCCAGGAGCAAATGTCTTCATTAGAAGAAAAAAATGTATGTTAATGCCAGAAGAAGGGACATTTCAAGCTGTTAAGGAGGAAATATGGGTTTCTTTGGGCACAGTGGAAAGCCTTGGGAGGGAACACAGTAGACAGAACAGGGGACACAGGAGAGGAAACTTGAAGGATAGAGGGGCAAGGAGGTGAGGGAGGAGAAGCCCCACCAAAGGAGATGAAGACTAACAAATATGTTGGAGATGACAGGAAAGTTTCCAAATTAATTTTTTTGAGGATTATTCTGGTAGTGAGGGAACTAAGGTCTGAACTGCTTGCGCTCTTAAGAAAGGTGTGTTCCATGTGAGTAGAGCAATAGGAGGGCCCTCTCTGCATGTTAAAAACTATAGCAGCCTTTCCTGGGGAACAAGGTACTCATTGTAAAATGCCAATCTCTCTCTACCACGATTGCTCTCAGAGGGTTAGCCAAAAGCCACGGAGATTCCCCAGCCTCCAACCAACCCTTCAGCTTTATAATAAATATCATTCATCTTACAAGTCATAAAACACACAGGTATTTCTTAATCATGGACGTTTAATGCTTTGGAGAATTGAATTAAGGCATTGTAAATTATATTTAATGCTTGAAGATTATCTGAATTTACTCATGTCATTAGCCTGGGAAATCTTGCAAGATACTTTCCCTCAAGATCATTAGATAACTTTGGTTACGTTTTTTGTTGTTGTTTTTTTTTTTCCCCCAACATGCAGTGATTTATCCAACTTTTATTGAAGCCATCTTTGTGCTGGACATTTTTTTTACTAGGGTAATTTATTTAACCCTCACATCAACACCCTCAGGTAAATATTATTATGCTCACTAAGAAAGGGTCAAAGATAAGTTAATTACTCAAGATCTTATAGGTAGAAAGTACCACAGTCATGATTCAGAAGTCGACATCCCAGCCTCCTCTTCTCATCCATTTATTCATTCATTCCACAAGTATTTTTTTGAGTGAATACCATATACATATACATATGTGTGTGTGTGTGTGTGTGTGTGTGTACATACACCCACACGTACATATATGCTGTAGTGACATCAGTGAACAAAACAAAGCCCTGGTTGGTGTCTGTGAGGGAAGAGTCAATAGATGACTTTTAAAGAGCTAATGTCTGTGAGGCTAAGTGTTCTGAAGAATATGAAACAAAGTGTGGGAGACATATAGTATTGGAAAGAGTAATATTTTACGTAAGTGAAAAAAAAAACCTCTCAGATGAGTTTATGTTTCAGCAGAGACTGGACTGAAGGGAAGGAGTGAACTAATGAGGTTATCTGGGGTAAGAGGTTATCTGGCAGAGAAAACAGCATGCAGGTCAGGGTGGGTGGAAATCCGATAATAAGAGAGAACAGAGGGAAGACAGTAAATAAATACCCAAAGTCAGAAAAACCAGTGCCTTGAAGGATGTCCTAAGGACTCTAGATTTTACTCAGATAGGGTCCATTGGCAGGGTTTGAGCAGAGGGTTAAGAGATATAACTTATTTCAAATAGCCTCCCTCTGGATGTTATGAAGAAGGGGGCAAAGGTGGAAGCAGGGACACCAATGGTGGGGTAACTGTAACAGTCCACAGGACAGATGACGAAGGCTCAGACCAGGTTCAAATGATAAGAGGGTGATTCCTGGAACTGCTGTGAAGGTTAAATAGGATTTGTTGATGGACTGAATGAGAAGAGAAAAAAAGAGTCAAAGGACTCCCAGGTTCAGCTGGTCTAAACCGATGGCAATGTGGTATCATGATTTATAAAAACAGGAAGACAGTAGGATCATACAGTGGTGTGGAAAAATCAGAAGTACTGTCAAGGGAATTATGGCATGTCATTTTAAGTAACAGGAAAACCTAAATTAACAACAACAAGATTCAAGTCAAGTTTTCCTTACCTAAATGAACAGTGTTGTGCTGCCTACAGTTGGAATGACAGCCTCACTCTGAAATTCTCAGCAACTCAGACTCCTTTTAGCATTGGTGGGTGGGGCCTTTATTTTCAAATTTGCAGGCTTGCATGCTCATTTCAGTCACTAGAAAAGATTAAAAAGGAAAGAATGAAGTAGGGCACAGTATGTATAACAGCACTTCCTTCAGGGAAAAAATAAATTAAATTAAAAAGCTCTCTGAATCTGCCACATGATTCTTCTGCTTAAATCCCATTGGTAAGAACATTATCACACTGGCACATGTAGCTGCAAGAGCTGCAAGAAATATATATATTTTTTTCTAAATAGACATATGCCTAGCTATGTAGTCAGTTACTGTTAAAAAAAAGAGGGGGGAGAGAATCAAAGGGATGAGGTTAATTTTCCTAAGGCAAAATATGAGAAGGATTTTCTAAATGAGTATACAGTCATAATTGAGTATTATAATTAAGTATTCTTAATTAAAATATTCTTAAAATCTTATAAATTCTTTCAGCTGTTTCGATGTTTCATGCAAAAATGTGCTGTGTATTTACGGGTGAGAGGGAAGAGCCAGGACAAGTTCAATACCACTCAGGTGGAAATTTTGAGAGAGGGCAGAAAGAGGAATCTCATTCTGTATTTTCATGTTTATCATGGAAACCTCAGCAGTGATTTATCTCAGGTCCCTCCACTGGTGAGAAGCCAGGGAGCGAGAAAATTCTAAATCTGAGGTGCTGAGAACCATGCAAGTTCAGATTTGGTACCCGAATGTTGGAAATGAGTTGACTGTATTTGTGATGCATGATATCTGTTTTATATACAATATTTTTAAAAATTATTTTTATTGATATATAATTGACATAGAATATTGTATAAGCTTAAGGTCATCAACATGTTGATTTGATACAATTACACATGGCAGTATGATTACCACTGCAGCCTGAGCTAACACTTCTATCACTTCACATAATCATAATTTATTTTTCTGTGATGGGAACAATTAAGACCTAGTTTCTTAGCAACTTTGAAATTTATATTACAGTATTGTTATCTGTAATCACTATGCAGTATATTAGATCGCCAGGAGTTACTTATCTACAAGGTCCAAGTTGGTACTCTTAAACAACATATCTCCACTACCCCAACCTCTGATAACTACCGTTCTACTTTGTTCTTTACCAGTTAGCTTTTTAAGATTCCACGTATTAGTGATATCATACAGCATTTGTCTTCTTCTGACTTACTTAGCATAATGCCTTCAAGGTCCACCCATGTTATGCAAATGGCCGGATTTCCTTCTTTCTTATGACTGAATATATATATAATATACAGCATCTTTATCCATACATCTGATGAAGGACACTTAAGTTGTTTCCATATCTTGGCTATTTTGAATAATGCTCCAATAAACATGGTAGTCCAGATATTTCTTCCAGATCCTATTTTCATTTCTTTTGTGTATATACCCAGAAGTGGGGTAGCTGGATCATATAGTAGTTCTATTTTTAATTTTTTGAGGAAACTCCACAGTTTTCCATAGTGACTGAGCCAACTTACATTTCCAGAAAGAGCAATTGTCTGAGGTGGAAAGCCTTCCGGAGAAGTCTTGGGGAACAGGTAGCTATGGTCTCCCAGACTGACTTTCCAGGTACCTTCCTACTTCTAGACACTGCCCAGAGGAATAACTGGCCCCGAGGATGTACAGTGGAATGGTGCCTTTGGTGTGCTGCAGCAGTGGACCTTGGCTGACCTGGATTGGAACTTCAGGTCCTATACCAGAAGCCCAAGCTGCCTCCCAGTCTTGGGACTCTGGGAAGTGGACAGGCTTGCAGCCTGAGCATGTGCAGTTCACTCCCTGGTAATGGCCTCTGGTGATCCAGCCCCTTCACTGCCATTGGGCCAGAGACCATTTCCCAACAGCTGACCAAACCCCTAGGGTGAGCTGCCCCTGCCCTGGGATTCTGATCAGGGGAGGGGGAGTCAATGAGGATTTGCGTTTGCTGGATCTGCGGCGTGAGCCAGACTCCTTTCTGAAGAGACTAGGAGGAGAGCCCTCAGGCTCCAGGGCACCTAGGCCTTTTCCATCCCAGGACTCTCCTGCTGCCGCTGTAGAACTCCCGACATTCCAAGAGATTTGGCTTCCTCTGAGAAGAGGGGTTGTGGCAGCGGTTTCTCTCGCCTGAATGCACCTTCCACAGAGCTGCCCCAGATGCCCAGCATATCCCAGCCCATCCTCTCCCTGCCCCTCCTTGTAGATCGCACTTACTTTCCCATACATGCACGCATATACTCAGCCGGAAAACGCACCCTGCAATTTCCAGCTCCGCTGTTTCCCTCTGGGGCAAACCCTGCACTCCACCCACCAGGATTAAAGAAAAGAAAGGGGAGGGGAGGGGACGGAGGGGAGGGGAGGGGAGGAAAGAAAAAAACACTAGAAATAACATGTGGTAAGTCCTATTTTTCAATAGGCCATTGCCAATTATTATTTTTTTAAGCTATGGACAAGCTTTCGAATACACCCTTTGCTCATTTCTTAATTTCTAGAAAGTGATATCATCTTTGAAAGGTCATTCCATAAAAAGGAAGCTTTTGCCATGTTTGAGGGCTTTAGGGAAAAGGGAAGAAAGTATTACTCATTAAAAGTAATTTAGTTCGGGCGCCTGGGTGGCTCAGTTGGTTAAGCGACTGTATTCGGTTCAGGTTATGATCCTGGAGTCCTGGGATCGAGTCCCGCATCCCCTGCTCAGCAGGGAGCATGCTTCTTTAAACAAAAACAAAAAGTAATTAAGGTCATCTCTTTTTATTGAAATATAATTTATATAACATTAGTTTCAGATGTACAGCATAATGATTCCATACTTGTATATATTGCAAAATGGTGCCACAGTATATGTGTCACATGCATAGTTAACATTTTTTTCTCATGATGAGAACTTCCAAGATCCACTCTTCTAGCTACTTTAAAATATGCAGTATTCAAGATAGCATGCTGTACGTTACAGGCCCATGCCTTATTTATCTTACAACTGGAAGTTTGTACCTTTTGACTCCCTTCACACTTCCCGCCCCTCCCCCCCTTCACCTCAGGCAACCACCTATCTATTCTCTACATACGTAAGGTCAGAGGGTTTTTTGGTTTTTGGTTTCTGGTTTTGATGTTTATTTTTTATTATTGTGTGTGTGGTTTTTTTTGGTTTTTTTTTTTTTAGATTCCACATATAAGTAAGAACACATATAATTATCTTTTACTGTGTGACATTTCTTTTTTTTTATTAACATATAATGTATTATTTGTTTCAGAGGTACAGGTCTGTGATTCAACAGTCTTACACAATTCACAGCGCTCACCATAACACATACCCTCCCCAATGTCCATCACCCAGCCACCCCACTCCTCCCACACCCCACCACTCCAGCAACCCTCAGTTTGTTTCCTGAGATTAAGAATTCCTCATATCAGTGAGGTCATATGATACATGTCTTTCTCTGATTGACTTATTTCACTTAGCATAATACCCTCTAGTTCCATCCACATTGTTGCAAATGGCAAGATTTCATTTTTTGATGACTGCATAATATTCCATTGTGTGTGTGTGTGTGTGTGTGTGTATGCCACATTTTCTTTATCCATTCATCCGTTAATGGACATCTAGGCTCTTTCCATTGTTTGGCTATTGTGAATGGGAGAAGAAGATATTTGCAAATGATGTATCAGATAAAGGGCTAGTATCCAAAATCTATAAAGAACTTATCAAACTCAACACCCAAAGAACAAGTGATCTAATTAAGAAATGGGCAGAAGACATGAACAGACATTTCTGAAAAGAAGACATCCAAATGGCCAACAGACGCATGAAAAAGTGCTCACCATCACTCGGCATCAGGGAAATCCAAATCAAAACCTCAATGAGATACCACCTCACACCAGTCAGAATGGCTAAAATTAACAAGTCAGGAAAGAACAGATGTTGGTGAGGATGTGGAGAAAGGGGAACCCTCCTACACTGTTGGTGGGAATGCAAGCTGGTGCAGCCACTCTGGAAAACAGTATGGAGGTTCCTCAAAAAGTTGAAAATAGAGCTACCCTATGACCCAGCAATTGCACTACTAGGTATTTACCCCAAAGACAAAAATGTAGTGATCCAAAGGGGCATGTGCACCCCAATATTTATAGCAGCAATGTGTTACTCATTTCACTTGGCATAATATCCCCAAGGTCCATCCATGTTTTTGCAAATGGCAAGATTTCATTCTTTTTTATGGCTGAATATTATCCCACTATTATATAATACAGAATATAATATAATAATATTCCATTATACATATATACCACAATTTCTTTATCCATTCACCCACTGATTTACCCACTGATGAACATTTAGGTTGTATTGATGCCTTGTCTATTGTAAATAATGTTGCAATGAGCATGAAGGCTTAGATATCTTTTTGAATTAGTGTGTTCATTTCCTTTGGATAAATACCCAGAAGTGAAATTATTGGATCATATGCTGGTTCTATTTTTAATATTTTAAAGTAATCTCCATACTATTTTTCATAGTGGCTGCATAAATTTATATTCACACCAACAGTGCACAGGAGTTTCCTCTTCGCCATATCCTTGTTAACACATGTTATTTCTTGTCTTTTTTTTAATATAGCAGCCATTATAGCAGGTGTGAGTGATATCTCATGGTTTTGGTTTGCATTTCTCTGATGATTAGCAAAGTTGAGCATATTTTCATGTGCCTGTTGGCCGTCTCTATGTCTTCTTTGGAAAAATGTCCATTCAGGCCCTCTACCCATTTTTTAAATTGGATTGTTTGAGGTTTTTTTTGCTATTGAGTTGTATGAGTTCTTCATATCTTTTGGATACTAGCCCCTTATCAAATATTTGATTTGCAAATATTTTCTCTTATTCAGTGGTTGCCTTTTCATTTTGTTGATGGTTTCCTTTTTGTGCAGAAGTTTTTTAGTTTGATGTCATTATACTTGTTTTCTTTTACTTTTGATATCAAATCCATATATTTGTCACCAAGACCCATGTCAAGAAGCTTACCACCTATGTTTTCTTCTAAGATTTTTATGACTTCAGGTCTTACATTCAAGTACTTAATCCATTTTGGGTTAATTTTTGTGTATGATGTATGATGTAAGATAATGATCCAGTTTCATTCTTTTGCATACGGCTGTCCAGTTTTCCCAACACCATTTATTGAAGAGACTGTCCTTTCCCCATTGTATATTCTTAGCTCCTTTATCATAAATTGATTAACTAAACATGTTTTGGTTTATTTCTGGGCTCTCTATTCTATTCCATTGATCTATGTGTCTATTTTTATGTTAGTACTATACTGTTTTGATTACTATAGCTTTGTAATAGTGTTTGAAATAAGCGAGCATGATGTTTTCAACCTGTTCTTCTTTCTTAAGATTGCTTTGGCTATTCAGGACCTTTTGTGGTTCCATACAAATTTTAAGATTGTTCTATTTCTGTGAAAAATGCCACTGGAATTTTGATAGAGATTATATTGAATCTGTAGATTCTTTGGATGGTATGGACATTTTAAGGCTTTTAGTTTCATGAGCATGAAACATTAGTGTTGTTTCTATTTTTTTTATGACTATCTTAACATTTTTCAGTGTATAGGTTTTTACCTCTGATTAAATGTGTTCCTAGGTTTGTTTGTGTGTGTGTGTGTGTGTGTGTGTGTGAAATTATAAATGGGATTGTTCTCTTAATTTCTATTTTTGATAGTCCACTATTAGTGTATAGATATATAACATATTTTTGTGTACTGATAATAACATCTACCTCATTGTGGATATAAGGGCTATGAAAACTAATACATGGAGAGTACAAAGCACAGGGCTTGCCACATTTTTACCATAATGGCATTAATTTAATGTTGTATAGGGCTCTTTAGCTCTCCACACAAGTGAGAAAAAATGTATCCATTGTATGTATAGATATATTTAAAGTACATATACAAATATATGCATATGTTTAAATATGCATTTAATATGCACACATACATGTATTGATAGATAATAAATGAGTTTAAACATATATCTACAGACAAATATGTGTGGAATAAAGTACAATGATTAAGAAGAATATCTCTGTGATATTGTTTCTGTTTTGTCTTCTTTTGATTTCCCTATACTTGTATATTTCTGTAATAAACATGAATGACTACTTGTATAAAAATTAACATGTTCATTTAAAAATGCTGATCAAGATCCATTAATTTGATTTCATGTTCTACTAATGTGGTGTGACGCAGAGTTTTCAAAAACTGCTCTATTTCAATCTTCAATATGCCACTTAATCCTGTTTCATACACTCAAACTCAGTAGATACTAAGCATTTGCAAAAATGCCTCCAAGATCTGGGTGGGAACTAGCCACCTCCTTGCCATTCAGCTTCAATCATACTTAATTCTTAGACAGTTTTTCCTTATTATGAACCAAATAGTGCTCTCTACTTTTATCCATTGGTACTGATTCTATTTTTGAATGCTCTGATAGTAAAACTCATCTTTCTTCCACAGGCTAATCTTTCACTTTTAAAAACACAGGTACTATATCCCCCTAATTGTTCTCTTTTACAGGCTAAATATCCCTAGCTTCTTATTTGCTCCTAATGCCTGGACAGACTACTTACACTTGTAGGAAACCCTAGTGAAAATGTCTTATATTCTTATCAATAAAGAAGATGAAATCTTCCAGGTAGTAATCATGAGCAAAACCAAAGCGGCAATGGGTAGAGTAGAATGCTTAAATAAGGGAGAGGGTGGGCAAAAATGTGACATGCCAATATATGAGGTAGACATTTTGGCAGAACTATTCTTTGAACTTACTTTCAAGATTTACAATTTCCTAGAAAATGTAAACTGCATTTTTTATTTATTTGCTCACTTAGAGCAATCTGATTCTTGGTCATATTGTTTTGCACTATTTAAAAATAATGTACTAGTTCTTACTGATTTCTTCAACACCATTGATTCTTATTAGCTCTTTTTTATTTTTTAATTGGAATTTAAAATTCAATTGTGTTCTTAATCAGTATTTCTCTTACTTACCTTAGCCTCATTTAACATGCCAATATATGTGGCGTGTCGAAAGAAGACTCTGCAAGATAATTAAATTTTTATTTACAGTGTTTTATGCTGCAGTTAGTTTTGTTTGGTTTTGTATGATATACTCCAAGTCTTGTGTCACATGCATTTCCTCAGGCACCAATTAGTAGAAAGGGCAATATAAAAATGATCTGGGAATACTGAATTCAGTGATCTTAATAGCTTTTCTTGCAGAACTTATTCATGTAAACTTAATATAAAAATATGTCGGTTTCCATATTCTGTTGGGGTTGTGGTAAAAGCTAGGTTGGAGAATTTGTCTAACTTCATTTGGACAAGAATCAATGAGCTAGAACTTTCACAGTATTTAATTTGGTTGTTGACCCAAATACCCCACCCCCTGCCCAATGTTACTTCCTCTTTCTAAAATATTGGGGGAGAATAACTTGCCTAAAGTCACACAGCTAGACAATTGCAGAGTCTAAGCCCTTCACCTGCTTTTTCAACTTGAATATCTTCCCTATGTATAAGTGCACCTATATATCTCCTCCTTAGGAGGTACACTTCTTTTTTTTTTTTTTAAATGTTTTATTTATTTATTTATGAGAGTCAGAGAGAGAGAGAGAGAGAGGCAGAGGGAGAAGCAGGCTTCCTGCAGAGCAGGGAGCCCGATGCGGGACTCGATCCCAGGACCCTGGGATCACGATCTGAGCCGAAGGCAGACGCTTACCCATCTGAGCCACCCAGGCATCCCAGGAGGTACACTTCTTTAGAATAGGGGCTCACTCATTATTTCCCCCATGTATCCACCGATGTGTTTCTCACATAACGTGTTGTGAGTCTTTTAATACCAGCGATTGTCCATTTTTACCTTTGTCATTTCAGAGTCAAGAATAATATACTTTGTTGGATAGATATGTAGGTTGATAGATGGGTAGATGGATGAATTTGACAGCATTCTTAACCTGCTTTCTGGCTGTGAAACTAGTTTTTTATCAAGGCTTTAAAACAGTGAAAGGCACTAAGGCTCTGCCTGTCCTCATGCACCTGGAAACCTGATCCTGATGTTGGCTTCATGCCACGCATGGCCATGGAACACCTTTGCACATCAGCTTCTCTCACAGGTAAAGGAGTCTGAAAACTGCATTTTTCCATTACAGGATTGTTGAGAAAACCAGTGGTGTTATGTTTGTTAAAATACTTGGAAAATGATCTTCAAAATAGAGAAAAATGTAACAAAGTAAGGAAGTAAGGCAGAGAAGGAATGGGAATTAAATGAGGATAGGAAAGAAAGAAAAAAGGAAATTAAGAGAGAGAGAAAAAAATAAACTCTCATTCTCATGCTGAAGAAAGAATACAATTACTCCATCTTAAGATTTGTTGGGGTGGCCTAACTCACAGGTGAATGGGTGCATGGACAGCATGGGGAGGTGATAACACAATCTGGCTGAATCTGGTAGGCCTAGCCTTGAAACCTGCTCCAGTACTCACTGGCTGTCTCTTTGAGCAAAGCATATAAGATCATTGAGGCTTTAATTCCTGACTGACTTATTATAGCAGGTTGCTGGAGGTGTGGGGGACTCATGTATGAGAAAGGATTTTACATACTGTAAAGTGAAGTGCTAAGGTAAGTTAATATACCTGCAGTTGACACTGTATCACACTCTACAGTAGCTATCAGTTTGTTAAGGTCCCTGCTCTCTATGACACCCACCGATGAATGTCCTGTATCTAAAAAAAAAAGGCTTTTCTGTCATCAAACAAAGGCCATTCCCCATCATAATCAATTCTTTTGTCTTTCAAGCCAAGTACTTACTGGAGCTTCCCCCACCTTTCACACAGCCTTGTCTGACAGAGAAGTGCCATACCAACTCACCCATCTTACCAGGTGGTGTCCAGTTTTCTATCTCTGTTTTGTGGATACCTCCCAGGAAGGTATAGGAGAGAATAAATAAAATATGTAAGGTCACTCTACAAGTCATAAGTAGCAGAAAACACTAATCTGAGAAACTGTTGCAGAAAACAGAAAGTTGGAACTCAATGTGAAACAAAGTTTTCACACATGATCATTCATTCACTTTGTCTTTGAAATTTTCCTTTTCTAAAATATTATGGATATTAATTTTTCCTGGGATTTTCTTCCATTACTTATTGCTGGTTCATTTAGCAAGTCATTGCACTGACTTCTGTTTATCTAAATATGATATTTTCTCTCTCTTTTTTTAAGATTTATTTATTTATTTATTTTAGAGAGTGAGAGAGCATGAGCACAAGCAGGATGGGCAGAGGAAGAGGGAGAGAAAATCTCAAACAGACTCCACGCTGAGCATACAGCCCAATGCAGGGCTTGATCTCACAACCCTGAGATCATGACCTGAACTGAAACCAAGATTTGGATCCTTAACCAACTTGAAACCCAGGTGTCCATAAATATGATATTTTCAATCTTTTATTGAACTTGCACCCAGTGACATTTAATTATGAGTAAACAATATTGTTACCGTTGGAAGCATACTAACAGGTGTTTGTCAGCTTATAAGAAAAATGTCCAATCATTAAAATCAATAAAAAATAGATGTAAAATTATCATTTCATTCTTCTTCTACCATAAATATGTGTTTTGCTCTGTTTAATTTTTTACTGCTGTTGTTCCAGTTTGTTTTAGAAATACCTGGATAAGAAGGGAAAGGGAACCATCATTTCAAATTTTCATGCATTGTAAGATATTAGTCTTTATAGTAAATAGGGTACTATTATACCTATTTTCCCTTAATTGAAGATAAATCTGACATTCAGAAGGACAAGTAACTTACCTAAGGACACATGCCAATCAAACTATTGACCTGGAATTTAAATCCAGATCCATCAGAAAATATACTTTTCTTCCATTCATAAATAATCATCCTTTCTTACTGGATTCACTAGTGAGGACTCTTTGGTTTGTAATAAACAGAAAGTCAACTTAACCTGGCTCCATTTAAATATCAGGGAATACTTTCTTACAAATAATAATGGACATTTAAAAAAAGAGTTATTAAGCTCATACTTCAGATTTTATCACTAGAAAAGAATAGCATCTCTAGCCCTAGTTCCAATCTGGGAAATCCTGGGGAACATTTCCAAATCCTACTGGTGTTGTATCTACCTGTATACCAAACAACAGGTCAGTAATGTAGGTGTAATGATTGTAGCAGAGATGAGAAAATCCAAAAGGAGCATATGTGTGTATGGGTGTGAGTGTGTGAACAAGTGTGTGTGGTGTGTGTGTGTGTGTGTGTGTGTGTGGTGTGGAGGATGAGAGGGATGAGAGGGGTTGAGATCAAATAACAGACACCCACTACAACCACTTCTAAGTTTGTGATCCAAAGAGCAGGCTAATTGCAAAATTATTTTTTTCAAATCCCAAATTATTTACACACCAAGAGAAGTATAGATTTTGATTTAAGGAAACCTAAATATGTATGATTTTTTCCTTTTAACATATAAGTATTGAGAACACAAAAATTTGGTGAAGAGGAATTGAAACACCCATCTCAGATAGTCAAGTAACAGAAAGCTTTATTTCTGTTTGAATTATCTAAACATTTACCTAAAATTTTAGTTTCCTGTACGGTTAACTGCATCATTAGATCATTACTCATGAGTACCCAGCCCTGTTTACAGTTGATTCTTAAATTTTTCTGTATGCAGACAACAGGTTCTTACTTTACAAATGTTCAGTGTTGTCTGTCAGTTTCAACACAACAATCATCAATGCCCATTTTAAAGTTGCAGTTTAACTTTGCACCTTTTGGTACAAGTGTCAGTCTGAACTAAAAGGATATCATTGCAGTAGCAGTGCTATTATTTCCGGTATCCAGGAGTGAAGGTACAGTTATAATTGTTAACAATCTGGACTGCTTTTAAAGGCCCTGCTAGAAAGCAAACCATTCTGGGGTATTAAATCTTTCTGTAATCTATTTTTAAATTTCTGTCAAAATGTAAGCAAAAGAAGAAAAAAATACCTTCAGTGTTTGTGTCATTCCTTGGGGTCAAATACCCTAGCCACGGAGAGGAGTGCTTGGTGCTGATAGCTTTTGCACGGTATGCTTTGTCAAAGTTCACCCCATTCATTCTGGGAAATGATAATTAATGGATTCTGTTCCATTGTCCTGTCTGAAGGCTTAAGGGCCTACTTGAAACAGGCATTCTTATACAAGAGTTCTGTTTACTGTACTTTAATAAAGCTCAGCATTTTCAAAAGAAAATTCACAAACGGAAAAAAAATTGTGCTAAATGGAGGAAAGATGAAATTGTTGATAATATAAAAGTGAGTATCAGAAAAGACCACAATATTGAAGTTGTTAACAGGTTTTTAAAAAATACCTTCGTACAAGTTAAACAAAACAATGATGTCTCAGGCATTCTGCCAAAGAAATCCTGAGTGGACATATCTTTTTTTCATAGTGAACTTTCATGAGAACATGAACTTTATGAGTCTGACACTTCTAAATTATATTCAGTGTCATTTAAAAGAGGATAAATTCCAGCCAATTTTGGAGCATATGCAGTATTGCTTTGCTAGTGCCATTCTTTAGAATCTTCAGGCATTCTACCAGATTAAAAATCCAAAATGCCAGCTCTCATCAGATCTGTGATCAGTAGCTTTTATACAACAGGTGAAGCAGTGGGGCATTTAAAAGTCACAAAATGGCGACCTAACAACCTCACTTCTCAAAAATATTCTTGGAAGCATAACTGGATCAAAGGAGTCTTGTAGTCCATGGATACCCTTTGTAAGGCTATTTTTTTTGTCCCCTGCATCAAAGTGGACACAAACAAACCCAAAACAGGGTTTCCCTTGTCAACTGTGAAGGCCATGATCTTTCAAATATATCTTTCTAATAAACTCCCAACACTCATTTTGAGAGTTAGAAGTTAATTACTCATAATGATGAATGGTAACATTGAGGCACAGGAAATGATGATGGCTTGACTAAGAGTACTTCATAGAGATTTGGGACTAAAAACTGTGACATTGAGTAACTACTGAAAAAGTATTTTTTCATCTCCAGAACAGATGTAAAGGGATATAATAGAGAAAATGGCATGCATTAGACCTCACCAGTTTCAAAAAGGAGCCTTCACTATTGGAGACACCACAAGGAACAGCCATGATCTGAGGACACAGCAGCAACCATGTAGAAACAATGTCCAGAGAGGAACGCTTCACATTGTGTAGCACTTTATCATTCATAAAGCATTTTCATGTTTGCTATCTTGTTTGATCTTCACAATGATATTAGATGATTGGTGTTATTAACCAATTTTACACTTGAGGATATTGAAATTCCATAGTTAACTGCGAAGGTAGTGTATGGCAAGGAAAGATAAGGAGTTGGGAAGGAAATATATTGCAGTGAATCCTAGATTTGCCACTAAGTGTGTGACTCAATCACTTAAAATCTCAGGATACTGTTTCTATGTCTGAAAATGATGATAATACCATTTGTATCTTCTGCTGTCATCCTCAGATAACCTTGTAAGCAGAGTACTCTGGACTTTTTAGAGAATTTTGTTTTTGTTTTTCCTCTTGGTGGGAGGAAGCATAGTCAAATCCATTGACTCAAGAAAGAAAAATTTCATGGTCTGTGTGGCATGTCTCAGGCAGGTCCAGATATAATCTAGGACTCTTTTTATAGACCTGAAGTCTGTCAAGGGCAGGCCAAATCTGATAGGTTCCACATTCCACAGGAAGATCTCATAGAGTCCCTGCTTTTATGAATTCAGAGTTGTCAGTCTTTGTTTTATACTATGAATGACTTAATAATGAAGCATTCTTTCATATTTCAACCACTTAAATTAAAATATAAAATAAAATATATAAAATATAATTTATAATATGTAAAATATAATTAAATTAAAATAAAATAAAGTGATTGAGGGTTGGATTGATTGATTTATCTATTCATTTAAACCATTATCAACTAAGACTTTGCAAAACATGCCAGGAATAATGCCTCACATTTTTAAATGTTATATGATTTGATCTCCCCCAAAACATGGTCAATTGCGTATTTTACATTTCATAGTAGAAGATAAATCTGAAAGTCTTCTGGAATTCTGGGATAGCTATGGTATATTATATTCTTAAATAGGAAGAACCAGATCCTACAAGGTAAACAGTTGTTTGGTGTTTATTGAAAATTACTCAGCTTCTTTCAAGAGCTATGGGACTATTTGAATGTTTCTCCATTGAAAAAAAATAAAATAAAATAAAAAAGACATAGGTATTGCCAGTGATTCCGAAAGAGTCACAAAGACATATTAATCTCTGAAGTACCTGATGCACTCTAGAATTCTTGGGTGTCACATAAACTTCCTTTCAGTTGATTGGACACAGAGAACCTGGGACTTACACAGGCTCTGATTGGTAGAGTGGATGAGGCTGACAGTATCAGGATAATATGTGAGCATTTTTGATTGCATGAATACATATGACTTTTAAGAGAACAATTGATTATCTTATATAGAGCAAGTAAATGGAAATGGGGAAGATTAAAATAGTATATGGAGGATTTGCAAAGTCAGTTTTCTTTGCCGCATTAAATTTTCCTTGGTCCCATTTGCAAGGAATCTCTAGACCTTGGGGAAATATGCACATTTCCTAAAAATACTTACACTGGTGTAAGCACCCAAACCTTCACTTTGTAAGTAGGGAGTGTGAGGCCTAGCACAGGCAAGGATTTGTTTACTAAAAACTAGGATATTGGTCTAAATTTTATTTTATTAGTCTCTTCTGGAAAATTTTGGACCACAGAGTATATACATTAAACAAAAAAAAAATAAGCAAAATCATGAATTCTAAAATTTTTGTGCTTCTAGAATGAAGAAATGTAATGTATTTTGTTGTTGTATTCTTTAGTGTTAAAGAAAGATTCTGAATGTTACATCTATCCTAAAAGGAAAGCATTATGTTAACCTGGATCTTGCTAGGAAATGTAACAATTCCTGAATATTCATATAATAAAAGGTTTCAAAACCATAACTTAACTAAATTAAAATTTAAAATTTGCATAGATCCCGGGTCAAACACTTCCTTCTACCTTTTTTGAGGGATTTGCTAAATAAATTATTAAAATAAATATGCAAGTAAATACAATTCTTTCTAATTCAATTATAATGTTCTTGCATGTTTTAAAATGATCACTTAGGCAGAGAATAGCTGTAATCATGATTCACAAAGAGGACAACGCTCCTGGAGAAATTCTTAAAATGGCAAATTGCTCTTATCTATTTACCAAAGTGGGACTTTTATTAGAAAACCACTTGGTTAGCCAGGATGTAGCTGCTTAGTATTCTTAAAAACTGCATTTCTTTTTAAAGTAATTTATATAGTTACAACTTAATTAATTAGAAATTAGAAAGTATTTAACTTCTTTCACTTTTAGCTATAATGCAATGTTTCCCAAATTGTGTTTCTTTTCCATGGAGAATATAAACCTGGGATATTTTCTTAAATTTATAGGGGCATAAAAGAAAAAAGATGCCATGATCAAATCGAGGAAGACTTCCATATTATATTATTCTTTTTGATATTCATAATGCACTTGAAAGTTAAAGAAGCTTGGATATGTCCTTCATTTAAAACCAACTGATTTTATTTGAATCCAAAGTATATCCCATATTCCTCCACTATTCCTTAACAACATTTTTATCTGTATCTTCTCACACCTGCATGGCGGCAGCACCGCTAACATTTATCTCTCTACTTCTGTTCAGGTTCCCTACTATCCACTACACAGCTATTGATGTGCCATTTTAAAATATAAATCAAATCTCATCATTTCCTTACTTAAAACCATTTAATAATCAAGCACTTTTCATTGTATTTCAGCTAAAACCTAGTATCTTCACTAGGTCTTTAAGAATCTGCATCAGTGGTTATAATGTAAGTTCTGATTTTTTTTTTCTTTTCCTTTTTTGTAACAAAAATGTCTGACTTAAAGTTTGATTGCCTAGATATCCACTTCAAAGATAACTATCTGGAAAAACCCGTTACCAGCCACAACTAGATGAAGAGCCAGGTTACCTCCTCCCACTGAGGCTCCTTTTTCTCAGAGATCTTGGTTAGATTAGATAAATGACCACTTGGACCACTTGTCTTTTCTCACACTTTAAATTCCCACTCTTCTCTTTTAAATTCACCTACACAAAGAAAGCCCACAAAACCCTAGGCCCCCACCTTCAACCCCAATAAAATGAGGGCCCCAGGACCATGCTTAATCTATTTCTCTCTACCTTCACCTTGCTATGAGGTCCCTTGTGTATTATGTAGTTTCCAGGTCTTATATGTAATAAACCTTTATTTTTTTCTAAGTTTCCTGATGGTTGTTTCTGAAGGGTATCTTGCAATCATAAGGACCACAAAGGTTGATCAAGTGGTAACATTGGTTTGGAAAGAGGAGATGTCTGTGGGAAGCTCACTGGGGCCTAGATGAGTACCTCTAGACATTTCTAGCACATAGCAATACTATGGCTAGACTGAGGCACAAAACAATGGTACTCAAGTTTGAGTATTCCAGAATTCCTTGGAAGACTTGTTCAAATGAGTTCTGAGCTGCACCACCAAAATTTCTTACTCTGTGAGTCTAGATCAGCCTCAGAATTTACATTTGTCATAAACTTCCAAGCGATGCTGATGATGCTGGCAAAGGAACCACACTTTCAGAAACACTTTTCTCATATGATTGGGTCCCTCTTTACATCTCTGACCTGGCCCCCCAAACTCTGCCCCCCTGTCACTAGGACCCAGCCATACAGCTTCTTTCAAGCATACTTTTCTTCTGAAATCTCTTGTCATAAACATGGGCATGGCTGATTTCTGTCTTCAGATTGAAGGACAAATATCACAACCTCAGACTCACATCTCCTGACCACTGTTCTCAATTTTTTCCTCCTATCTTAGCCTGTGGCAATTGATTTTTTCATATCACCCTGTTTTATTAAACTTATAGC
The DNA here is from genome assembly GCF_003265705.2 of Callorhinus ursinus. Taxonomy (NCBI): domain Eukaryota; kingdom Metazoa; phylum Chordata; class Mammalia; order Carnivora; family Otariidae; genus Callorhinus; species Callorhinus ursinus. Next base: position 144,397,094 of record NW_027397063.1, read on the forward strand.
AATTATAACTCTGAAATTATAACTGTTATTTAATTTCTGCCAATCTCACTGTAATGTAATCCTTGTGAGAGCAGGGACCTTACCCGTCTTTCAATGCTATGTCGTTAAGGCTTAATTTGAACATAGTCTCTTATTTTCAAAGAACATCTGTTGGCAGATTATGGGACACTAGTTATTTACAATAGAATTTTGGAAATGTTGGCTATACTTGATGGGAAAATAGTGCTTTAACTTCTGACATGTAGCTGTGAAGTTAGGGAGTAGTCCACAAGACCACCTTCACTTCTGGCAATGACTGCTGAGTTCAGAGGTCCCCAAGATTGAATAATTTGCCAAAGAATACACTCAGAACTCACTGAAAGCTGTTATACTTAAAGTTATGTTTTGTTTCAGTAAAAGAACACAGATTAAAATTAACCAAGGAGAAATTAATGTGGGGCAGAATTCAGGAAAATTCCAAATATGGAATTTCCAATTGTCTTTTATCTATGAAGTTACAGACAGCATCAACTCCTCCCAGCAATGATGTGTAGCAGTATACATGAAGTATTGCTGACCAGGGAAGCTCATCTGAGACTTGGTGTCCAGAAGTTTTACTGGGGATTGATCACGTAATAAACATGGTTGATTTTCCATGTGGTTGAGTTTCCAGCTCTTCCAGAGGTAGAGCAGATACTTCATGGCCTCAAGAATCCCTAATAAATTGTTGACTATGCAGTGTGGCCCAAGGACTGCAAGTAAATATACTCTTAATAGGTAGGACATCACCTCTCAGGAGCTGAGGACAAAGGTCAGAACTTCCTTTGGGTAAGGTTAAGTCTTTACTGCACAGCAACTCTAAAAATTAAATGATAACATATGCATGTCATTTTTGCACACAGAAATCCGTTTGAGAAGATTGTTTACCAACTAATTCCTCCTTTGCTCATACATTTACTCATGTACTTGATGTTTTACTTATTGTATGCCAAACTAAATCTTTTTCCTCAAATTGCTCAGAGTCTTATAAGGAAGACAAACATGTAAACAATTGCTATAAAAGAAATGCAACGGTTTTGGAGTTGTACAAAGACTGAGCAACTTAGACCAGAACAGAGGTGGAAAGAAGTAGTCAGGCAAAGATATCATGGGACTGTGTCTTCCAAACTGTGTAAGAATTTTGGATCTTAGTTTATTATCTATGACATGAAGCAAGAGTACTATGTGGTTGATATTTCAGTAATGCTTCTCAATTCATTTACACCTCCCTGTAAGCACCTGCTTCTATAATTCCTCACACATGGACCCTGGGCTTGGCCATGTGGTTTGTAGATACTTGAAAATCCTTTTTCATTTTGGACCTTTTTCTTGATATTCTTTGAGAACACTGTGTAAATAAACTTGAGCTAACCTGTTAGAATACAAAAGACCGTAGGGAGGGCAACCAAATCACTCTAGTTAATAGCCTCTCAACCACCAGACATAAAGCCAACCCAAATCATTCTGTCACAAGCCCACCCACCTGCTGACCACAGGACAGCAGAAATCAGCCAAGTGGCTTAGACCAGAAGAATAAGCCACCCAACCAACACACTTGTGAGCTAAATAAAAAGGTTGTTTTAAGACACCAGTTTTGTGATATTGTGTGATGCAACAAAAGCTATATAGGTATAGACTGGATGATAAGTCTATGTTAATCTTGGATCAGATAAAATATAAAATCACAATATTTTATATTTCTAGATCTAAAGTTTATTCTAGCCTGTGCAGGTGATAGGGATGAAATAGATCAAAACATTTTAGTGACTTTTATTCCAGGAAACATGTCATCTTTTTTGCTCAATTACCTCTTCATTGGGTCATAATGTCCTCCTAAAAAATGTGCTCATATATGAAAACAAATAACAAAGACTATATTAAAAAGTTCAAGAATAAAATGTTTTTCATGATATGATCTAGAATATTGCTTGCTCCCATTTTTCATGCCTAGCTGGTGCCCTAACTCTAGTAAAAGGCTCCAAAGTTATAAATAAGAATATAGTCATCGAAATGCAATTATAAACATTCACTTTCTAACTCATAGCTTGTTTGCAAAATACACTAATTAAATTATTTAAAAATTCACACACTGTCTCAAGTTTTACTCTGTTCAAATGTTTTCTCACCCTTCCAGAATCTATCTGTAAAGAAAAATGCAACAGAACTTGTTTGAGAAGAAAAAATAAAAAATGTTTTGGTGTTATTTGTGTTAAGAAAAAGAAAATATTAAACATCTTGAAGAAAACAGTTTCCAGAGAAATCTTGGAGTCCCTGGAGGTCCCTCAGATAAGTCTCCAGTAAGCATCTGAACTTTTCAAGGATTATCTAAGGCAAACTGAAAAGTGAAGCCTTTAGAGAATTTCCTCCACTTGCTTCAGTCTTCTTCAGGTGTATCCAGAAGTGCTGACATCTTGCCTTTCACTGAGTTGCCAACTTGAATTTTGAAATGAGACCTGATCCCGAAAGCCTAAGAGAGAGTAGAAATAAAGCCTTCTGCAAAACAAACTTGATACAAAGGTGTTTTCCCAGTGGTTTTAAATAAATTGTGGAGTTCAAAATGTGTCTCTTTGAAATAAGTATCCATCATCCATCTAACCGCTTGCTTTTTTAAGATTTAGTGACCAATTGTTGTTGATGTTGCCATAAGTTTGGATTTCCCAAACTCCATTTAACAATTTTCCTTATAGAGAAGGCTTGAAATGGCATGTTGATTTGCTGTGTTGGGTTTTGATGATTGTGGAGAATGGTTATTTTCAGCCTACTTGTGTCTTGAGCTCCTTGTGATAATAAGGAGCTATAAGCTCACTTTCTCTCCATTTTGGTCTGAGGCTCCTGTGCAGGTGTATAATGGTTGTATGAAATAAACCAAGATGTAGCCTATTGAATTTTGATTAAAATTAAAATATAGCCCAATGCCCTGGCCATGTGGTTTTTCAGAGCTAGCAACTGTAATTCCTGTCAAGGAAAGAGATGGGTAAATATGGAAAGGTATTTAAATTCTATTGAGTGTTGTGTCAGGCAAAGAAAATTAGAATCAGAAATAATAAAGACAAGAAACTACAGAGATTAAATAAATAACTTGACTAAAACTATTGATTTAGAAAGAAATACAAATATCTGGTTCTTATAAATACCTTAATTTTAGAATGATATCCCTCCAACAGATTTCACTAAAACCTTAGAGGGTGAGTATTCACTAATTACTCCCTCTTTTGGTATTCAAAATAAGCAATAATGCAATGTATATGTATACATATATGTCTGTTGTTAGTAACCTATTTACAAATTATAAAAATAATACATAATTATCATATACAAATTAGCAACTATTGAAAGGGAGAAGGAAGGAGATATGTATATATACAAGTTATTTAGTAGTCATGTGTTTAAAATTACTGTCTGTAGAATACTGTTTAATATATTGCTTGGTTACATTGATTTTCTTCTAATTTATTATTTTTTTTCTTTTTTACTTTTTACTATCTATATACAGAAAAAGGTATGAAATTATAATTGTAGAGCTTGGTGAATTATCACAAAATGAACTTACCAGCAAACCATCACCAAAATCAAGAAACAGAACATTAGAATAGAACATTCTGGGTGCACTTGGGTGGCACAGTCAGTTAAGCATCTGCCTTTGGCTCAGGTCATGATCCTGGGGTCTTGGGACTGAGTCCCATATTGAGCTCCTTGCTCAGCAGGGAGCCTACTTCTCCCTCTCCCTCTGCAGCTCTCCCTGCTTGTGCTCTCTCTCTCTCTCTGACAAATAAAGAAAAGAAAAGAAGAAAAAGAAAGAAAAAAATTTAAAAAAAAATAAACAAGAAAAAAGCTCAAGAAACAAAATAAAACAAAACAAAAAAACAGATCCTGTGTGTGTTTTGGTCTGCTTATTAAAAGAAGCTAGATCCCAAAATAAGAAAGAAACACTTATACACACAAAAATGAAATAAAATACAATGAAAGGAAACAAAAAATAATATGTATAACATAGATATAAATAAAAATAAAAAGGAATAAAAATAATTGAAAAATAATAAAACAACTAAAAAAACAATACTGAAAGACTAAAGAATAATAATAATAAAAACAAACAAAAAACAAAAAACAACATGAATGCTATATACTGTTTTCCCCAAGAGTTGAAGCTTTGCAGCCCTCTATGATCAGTAACCTTGGTGTGAGCCAGTTGTTCCTACTGCTCTTATTGGAAGAGGGACCCGTTGCACCGATTCTCAGATGTCCTTGCCCTAGTGGAAATGCACTTCCATTGCCATAGGGGCCAGGCTCAGTGTAAGTGGCTCCAGATTCCACTATATTGTGCTGGTTTGTTCTCTGAAGTTTTCAGCCCTGATGGATGGGATGAAAATGGCCCCCTGCTCTCTAGCCCTGGATCTGGAAGTTTGCACCCCCCAACTCTTCAGTGAACCCTCACAGAAAATGTCAATCACTCTTGCCTATCCAGTTTCTGTCCAAACTCTGTTCACCCATCCTGTGACTGAGCATTTTCATCTGAGGCATGCAATTGAGTTTCAAAATTCAACTCCAAATTTTACAGACTTCTGTGGCATGGACCCACACTGTTCCTCCCGGGGGAGGGAGAGGGATCTCACCAGGATGCTGACTTTTGCTGGACCCCTGCCAGGCAAGCAGTCACACAGTTCACATTTTATGGCAACACTGAGCAGAAAGCCAGCTCCTGGACTCTCTGTCTTCAGCTGGCTCCCCCACTCCTATGTCTGGGAACTCTGCTGCACTCAGGCACCCATGTTCTTCTTGTGATCCCGGGGATCCTGAGACGGTGCTGTTCCACCTTGGATTCTGTCCCATTTCACCACTTGAGCACCTTTAAGCCAGGGACGTACCTCACTGTGGCAGACTTCTAAAAGTTCAGATTTTTGCTCCACTGCTTATAATACTTTGCAGTAGCCTCCTTAAGAAGGCTCCCTCCCCTCCACCATATCCTCTAATAAATCACCCTGGCTTCAAGTCTCCGCACCTCCTACCTTCCAAATAGTGGTCGCTTTTCTACTTGTAGAATTGCAGCATTTCTTTTCTCAGATCTCCAATTGATTTCACAGGTGTTTAGAATGATCTGATAACTATTTAGCTGTATTTGAGGGACCAAACTTAGAGTCCCCTACTCCTCAGTCATCTTAACTCCCTCCTAAAAACATACTCTAAATACAGAAAACAAATTGATGGTGACCAGAGGGGAAGTGGTTGAGGGGAATGGGTGAAATTGGTGAAGGGTGTATTAGGAGTAATTATCACAATGAGTACTGAATAATGTATAGAACTGTTGAATATAGATGTACACTTGAAACTAATATAACACTGTTTGTTAACTATACTGGAATTTTTATAAAAAGTGAAAAAAAAAACATGATCCTAACTAAACAATGTGAAATTCCCTGCACACATTAAAATATGATGAAATAAACATTCAAAGACTTAGATGTGTAGAGAGATATACCAAGTTGTTACCATTAGGTGTAGAAGAAAGGAGCATTATATGTGAAGGGGGGAGGTTAGCCACTCCCACAAAAAAATTAAAATAAGATCTCATGTTCATAAATAATACATAAGCTTCTTTTCCTAAAAAGACATATGAGAGGATAGTCATGAAAATATTAATGCTGATTACATCAAAAAATAAAATCTCTGGAGATGACTTCCTGCCTTATATTTTCAGGCACTGTTAATTCCTACAATTATAAGTATAAATATATAAAATTTGAGAAAATACACCAATATGACTTTTTTTGTGGAAAAAATATATAACACAATGGATTTAAGTAGTTCTTTGGGCTTGAAAGTAAAAATATACCCTGGCAACAAAAATGAAAGTATTTCTGCTGCATTATTTTTGCTCAGTTTTATGACTTAAAAACACTTCTTTTTTCCTATAAAATTATTTTACTATATTGAATTCCTATTTAAAAACAAAATTGCTTTAATCACTATTCTCAAACATACACATTTATGAAAATGATAGAAATATTAAAGCTATGATGAACAGAGAATCATGGTGATAGTTTTTATTAGATGTTCACAGTATTTTGCATAGACAGAAGGACTGCAGAATAGACAGAAGATGAGTAAAGCATAGATGTGTACTTTTCTGCACACATACGATGTTGAATGTCCTCCAGGTGCATTCTGACTAATCCATAAAATTAATTATCAAGAGGTGCAAACTGGTGCAGCCACTCTGGAAGAGTATGGAGATTCCTCAGAAAGTTAAAAGTAGAACTACACTATGATCCAGCAATTGTATTACTAGGTAATTACCCAAAGAATACAAAAATACTAATTCAAAGGGATACATGTACCCTAATGTTTATAGCAGCATTTTCTGCAATAGCCAAATTATGGAAACAGCCTAAGTGTTCAATGACTAATGAATGGATAAAGAAGATGTAGTGTAAGGCCTTACTTGAGAATGTGAGCATCAATCCCATAGGGTCCCTTCACTGAGCTTCTGTATTTAGTTAGAAGGTCATCTCTTCCTGTTCCCCAACCAGTTATTAGAGTTGTCTTGGTGTTTCTTTTTTTTCCCCTTCAGCTTTCTAGAAGTAGATAACCAATCACATATATTAAATATCCCCTGTTGGAAACATTTAACATGATAGTATTTTTCAATTTGCATCATTCACACACACACACACACACACACACACACACACACACACACACATGATTTCTGGAAAAGTAACAGTATTATTTCAGGAACATGGAAGTTGAGCATTTCTCATAGACTGTCAACATAACTCAATGCTGTATAACTCATGTCAATGCCATAGGAATCCACTGTCTCAGAAAAATGAGAGTTCAAATTATAATGTTTTCACATATGAATTGACAAAACCACTTTATAAACTTTTAATACATATATGAATTTCACACAATAATAAACAACAACCAACTTTGGCCCCTACCCTCAACCCACTCAGATCTACTGAATTAATGTCTTGTCTCTATGGTTGTGTGGTTTCAATCGGCTCAGGAAATCCTAAGGACTCAGTTTGGAATTCTTGGGATAAATGCACCATAAGCATACTTGTAGCTCTGTAGCTTTGGAGTTCAGTAAGCCCCTGCATTCTCTCAGTCTCAAAAATACTACCTGTGTTTTATATGGTGGGGGAGGTGAGTCTTTTCCAGGAGGATATACAATATTTTAAAATCCAGCTTCCCCTTGGGGTTGCAGTAAACAAGTACTATTTTTTCTTGCTGCCTTCATGTGGTTCTGTATAGCTGAGTAGCTGTCACTTGTTTCATATGCTTTACATATTCCAATTAATGCAATTTTATTGCATATAACCCTAAGGCATTTCATAAAAGGGTGACATTTTACTTGAACAAACAAATAAAATATAATATTATAAATTTCCACCATGTTTTGGCAAGCACACACACTTACACACTCTCTCTCAATGCAATCATTCCCACATAAAAATGTTTTATTAGGTAACAGACTTCAAATGTGTTAAGCTTCTGAGCCTGCCAGTGTGAACTCATGGAGAGCCCTGTTCATTCAGTGTTATTGCAGAGTGAACAGACAGGGAAAGAAGGATAGAGTGTTCCCCATGCAGATGGATTTTGAGAAGCTCAAAGCCCACCCCTGACATGGGAACTGGCCCAGAGAGGCAGCTCAAATACTTGGTTTCTTTGCCCCCTGACCTGACTCTTACTCAGTCACAGAAGGTTTATCAGCAGCATTTAAAGACTTCCAGGAAGCTGTGGGGTTGGCAGATAAAGGACTTTATATCTGTCCCTGTAACAAGGGAATTTTGACTGTAGACTTGAAGAGAATCATGATTAGAAGAATTTTACAATTCAAGTCTACAAATTAAGAATGGGAATGTGAGGCAGTGTGGCTCTAATAGAGGTCACTTCCTTTTATTTCCTTAGTTCATTATTCTCTGAATCCATAGAGAGCTGCAAGCCTGGCCAGGCCATTTCTCCTTCAAAGCAAAGTGCACAACCAGGTGCAGTGCTTAAAGTTGTGCCCACTGGGATGATTTCCCTTACCAGTGTCCTTCAGGGATGGCCCAGGGGGCCTGTGGTGCTGCAGCTGTCCATTTTCTGGAAGTGTGTGTGTACCATGCAAAACCATCTGTAAGCCACGCCCAAGTCTTTTCTTTCTCTGTTGACTGATTGTGAGGACTCCCCATGAGGCCACTGCTGCAGGCTGGGAGAGAGACGGCAATGTAGTGGTAGCATAGGCCATGAGCATTTGGCCCACTTTTTCATGTAACTACTTGTGCCTTCATTCACACGTGTGCCACTTCCATATGATAATGGCACACGCCCAACTTTATGACTTGGTGGGTCAGATAGCACCCAGTTCATGATGGACCGCTCGGGTCCCATGGTAATTTGGTGGCTCGTGTTTACTTGTTCAGTCTCTACTAAAGCTGAGTAGCAGGCCAAGAACTGTTTCTCAAAAGAGAAGTAGTTACCTGTAGAGGACTGTGGAGTTTTGCTCCAAAATCATAAGAATCTGCACTATGATTCACCTATAGGGGCCTATGAAAAGCTGCAAACAGCATGCCTATCTGCTGATGACACTTCAAACACCGTGGGGTCTTCCGGAATCATCCGCTCAAGGAGCAGAACTGCTGGCACAGCAGCCTGGATCTGTTGCCGAGTCTTACTTTGTTCTGCACCCCGCTGAAAACTAGCTTTAGGATCACTCAGTAAATGGGTGTGAGTAACACATCCAAATGAGGAATATGTTGCCTCCAAAATCCAAAGAGGTCCCCTAAGCATTATGCCTCTTTTCTGATTGTAGGAGGGGCCAGATACAGCTTACCTTAGAAGGGATATCTTAAAATGCCCCACCCCACTGGTCCCCTAAAATTTCTCTGAAGTAGAAGGCTCTCTATTATTATTATCTGCTACCTTCTAACACACAAACGTCTTGACAATATGCATATGATAGTTGCTACTTCTTGGTGACTAGGTCTAGTCAACATAATGTCATCAATGTAAAGGACCAATATGATAAATGATGGAAGAAAAAGTAATCAAGACCCTGCAAACTAAATTATGACACAGAGCTGGAGAGTAAATATCCCCGAGGTAGGACAATGAAGGCCTTTCCAGCTGAAAGAAAACTGTTCCTGCTGAACTTTATGGACAGGGATGGAGGAAAAAGCATTTGCCCAATTAATAGGTGCAAACTAGGTGCAAGGGGATGTGTTAATTTGCTCAAACAATGAAACTATATCTGGTACAGCATTTGCAGTTGGAATCACTACCTGGTTAAGCTTATGATCATCCACTGTCATTCTCCGAGATCTACCTGTCTTCTGCACAGGCCAAATTGGTGAGTTGAGTGGGGATGTGGTGGGAATGACCACTTTTGTATCTTTAAAGTCCTTGATGGTGGCTCTAATTTCTGCAATCCCTCCAAGAGTGCAGTATTGTTTTGTTCCCTATTTTTCTGGGTAGAGGCAGTTTTAGTGGCTTCCATTTGGCTTTTCCCACCAGATTGACTCACCCTCCACAGGTCAGGGAACCGGAGATTCTGTGAGCTGCTAAGTGTGTCTGTTCTTATTATTCTATATTCTTATTATACATTCTGTAATTTGGGAAATAACCACAGGAAAGCCTTGGGGATCCACTGGATCCTCGGTGAACTGGACGTGAGCTAAAATTCCATTGATCACTTAACCTCCTGGAACTCCTACTCTGACTTGTGGACCACGGTGATATTTTCCCTGTCAGTTCAGAGCCAGTTCAGAGTTTAGAGATCAAGTAAGAATTTAGTAAACTTCCTATTTCACACCTAGGAACACCGGTCAATTAGCCAATGTGATACTGCTGCTTTGACTCTGCTATCTGTTAGGGTAACCATGCCCACCTCACCTTTGGTGATTGAATGTGGCAGTTTGACCCCTGAGGCCCTGGGATCCATTACTCCCATTGCATTTAGGTTTCCCAGTGCAGTGATAGCAGTTCCCACGCTGAGGTTTGGCCTACAAGAAGGGTCATCACAAAGTTCTTCAAGGATGCCAGGCTCCCCTCACAAATTTATTTCTCGCAGGGTAAGTGAAAGTTGTGTCTTACGGACCCACCCAAGAGGGTGAATGGGCCTTAAATAGCCAACTCAGTTTAACATTCCAATGCCCTTGAACTTTTGAACCCTTCCTCTGCATTAAATGTAGACATGTCTGGCACTTCAAATTAATTCACTGTGGGCCACCTTCAATCCATGTTTCAGCCAATAGCCAAACTGTTAAAAGTCTTTCTAACAACTGAGGCTGCAACATCAAATGCAGAATTTCTGCTTAGTGAGTCCACGTCATTAAATTTGGCCTGATTCAACTTTATGTTCCTTCCACCATTGCCCCACACCTAGTATCCATCCACACAGGTGTTCCCTGGATTTGTACTGGTAGAAATAGAAAACTCAAGTCCTTTAAGAGAAGTACACCTCCTCATTGATCACACTTTGTGTTTCACCTTTAGGGGTCTGCTGGGATTTGAGTCTAGTTGTGGGTCTAGAAGCCAAGACAGTGATTGTTGGGATGGGTTCTGACAGGATCAGCAGTGTCTCACATGACAACTGCCTCAGGCCATTACTATTTTCCGGAAGTACAGGATTAACATGACTGTATTCTAGTTAAAATATTTTCACACAAGAAAAAACATAAAAGGGCTCCTGGGTGGCTCAGTCCATAAGTCTGCCTTGGGCTCAGGTCATAATCCCAGGGTTCTGGCATGGAGCCTCATGTTGGGCTCCCTGCTCAGAGGGGAGCCTGCTTCTCCTTGGGCCTCTGCCCCTCTCCCCGGCTTGTGTGTGCTCTCTCTCTCTCACAAATAAATAAATAAAATCATTAAAAAAAAGAAAAATACACAAAAGATTGATGTTTGTAATATATAAATACTACAATAAAACAAATTATCTAAATTAAATACTGCAATAAAACAAATTATCTAAAAAGAAAAATGAGTAATAAGAAAGTAGTAGCCAATATAGGTGTGGAAAAATGTTCAATATCGGAGGAGCTGAGCAAGATGGCAGAAGAGTAGGAGACCTAGATTTTGTCTGGTCTCAGGAATTCAGCTGAATAGGGATCAAACCATTCTGAACACCTACAAACTCAACAGGAGATCGAAGAGGAGAGTAGCAACAACTCTCTGAACAGAGAAGCGACCACTTACTGGAAGGTAGGACGAGCAGAGAAGTGAATCCGAGGCGGTATTCGGGAGGATAGAAGGCGGGGGAGGGGCCTCCACCGGCCGCTTCTGGCAAATGATAGCGCCGCGGAGCACAAAATCAGACCTTTTAGAAGTTGGCTCCGCTGAGGGACGTCACTGCAGTGGCTAAGCAGGGGGTGTAATCGTCCCGGGACAGTGTGGTCTCAGGACCCTTGGGGTCACAGAAAGACCGGGGGTGCCTGAGTGCGCCAGAGCTCCCAGGTATCGGAGCGGGGAAGCCGGCTGCAGAGACAGAGCCCAGGCGCGGACTCTCAGCTCGGGGTTGCCATAAACTGTGATCCGCGGCCCAGTCGGGCTACTGCTCCTCCAGCAGGGACCCAACAAGCGGCAGAGCTGGGGAGACTCCCCTTCCTTCCCAGGGAGGAGCAGTGCAGGAGCGCACCGCAGGGATCTGCTGGGTTTGGAGACTCCCCACGGGGTCGGGTGCCAGAGATACAAACGCTCGGTCACAGGCTGGGTGAGCACGGAGTGCGGCCGGAGACCAGGGACACGGGAGTGACTGCTTTTCTCTGGGGGCACACTGAGGAGCGGGGCCCAGAGTTCTCAGCTCCTCCGGGTGGAGATTGGAAGGCCACCATTTTTGCCCTGGTCCTCCAAAGCTGTACCGAGAGCTTGCAGGGAACAAAAGCTCCTGAGAACAAACCGGAGCAGCTTCCTTAGCCCGGACTGACAAGGGCGGGGCAATTCAGCCTCCGCAAAGACATTTGGAAACCACAGCAACAGGCCCCTCCCCCAGAAGATCAGCACGAACAGCCCGCAAGCCAAGACCAAGTTTACCGATCAAGGAGAACGGGAGAAGTCCAGCGCTAGGGGAATACTGCACATAGAATTCATGGCTTTTTTTTACCATGATTCATTAGTTCATCAAAGTTAATTTTTGTTGACTGTTTTTTTTTTTAATTTTTCTTTTACCCTTTTCCAACCAACATCTTATCAATCCCTTTTAAAAAAAAAAAACATTTTTTATTTTTCATTTTTAGAGTCATATTTTATCCCTTCATAGTAGTTACCCTTATTTTTGGCACATATATATAAGTTGTTCTCTCTTTAAAATTTTGAGATACAGTTTTTTCTAACAGATCAAAATATACCCTAAATCACTGGTGTATGGCTTTCTTCTAGTCTCCTGCCTGATCACATTCTCTCCCTTTTCCCTTTTTTTTTTTCTTAAACCTTCTTTCTTTTCTGAAACAAATTCTTATCAAGTCCTTTTATAAAATCTTTTATAATTTTCATCTTTACAGTCATCTTCCAACCCTTCATTGTATCAACCCTTATTTTGTACATATATGTCTTTCTTCCTTTAAAATTTGAGGAGGCACTTTTTTCTAACAGACCAAATACACCCAAAATCTAGTGTGTGGCACTGACCTATGCACTAGCCTGATCATATTTGATCATATTCTGCTTTTTTTGTATTGTTCTGTTTTGGGTTTCTTTTTCTTTTTTCTTCTCTTTCTTTCCCTTTCTTTGCCCCTGGTTTCAGGTCTTTTCTGATTTGTATACAGTATATTTGCTGGGGACGTTGTTAACCTGTTAGCATTTTCTTCTCTCATTCATCTGTTCTCCTCTGGACAAAATGACAAGACGAAAAAAATCACCTCAGCAAAAAAAACAAGAGGTAGTACCGTCAGCCAGGGACCTACTCAATACGGACATTAGTACAATGTCAGACTTAGAGTTCAGAATCATGACTTTAAAGATACTTTAAAAAGTATCTTGAAAAAAGTGTGGAAGTTATTAGAGAAACCCTTTCTGGAGAAATAAAAGAACTAAAATCTAACCAAGTCGAAATCAAAAAGGTTATTGATGAGGTGCAATCAAAAATGGGGGCACTAAATGTTAGGATAAATGAGGCAGAAGAGAGAATCAGTGATATAGAAGACCAAATGATGGAAAATAAAGAGGCTGAGAAAAAGAGAGAGAAACAACTACAGGATCACGAGGGCAGAATTCGAGAGATAAGTGATACAATAAGACAAAACAACATTAGAATATTTGGGATCCCAGAAGAAGAGGGGGGGGGCAGAAGGTATATTGGAGCAAATAATAGCAGAGAACTTCCCTAATGTGAGGAAGGAAACAGGCATCAAAATCCAGGAGGCACAGAGAACCCCTCTCAAAATCAATAATAATAGGTCAACACCCCGACATCTAATAGTAAAACTTACGAGTCTCAGAGACAAAGAGAAAATCCTGAAAGCAGCTCGGGAGAAGAGATATGTAACCTACAATGGTAAAAATGTTAGATTGGCAACAGACCTATCCACAGAGACCTGGCAGGCCAGAAAGGACTGGCAAGATATCTTCAGAGCACTAAACGAGAAAAATATGCAGCCAAGAATACTATATCCAGCTAGGCTGTCATTGAAAATAGAAGGAGAGATAAAAAGCTTCCAGAAAAAACAAAAACTAAAGGAATTTGCAAACACGAAACCAGCCCTCCAAGAAATATTGAAAGGGGTCCTCTAAGCAAAGAGAGAGCCTAAAAGCAGCACAGATCAGAAAGGAACACAGACAACATACAGTAACAGTCACCTTACAGGCAATACAATGGCACTAAATTCATACCTTTCAATAGTTACCCTGAATGTAAATGGGCTAAATGCCCCAATCAAAAGACACAGGCTATCAGATTGGATTAAAAAACAAGACCCATCGATATGCTGTCTGCAAGAGACTCATTTTAGACCCAAAGACACCCCACATTGAAAGTGAGGGGGTGGAAAACCATTTACCATGCTAATGGACACCAAAAGAAAGCTGGGGTGGCAATCCTTATATCAGACAAACTAGATTTTAAAACAAAGACTGTAATAAGAGATGAGGAAGGACACTATATCCTACTGAAAGGGTCTATCCAACAAGAAGATCTAACAATTGTAAATATCTATGACCCTAACATGGGAGCAGACAATTATATAAGGCAATTAATAACAAAAGCGAAGAAACACATTGACAACAATACAATAATAGTGGGGGACTTTAACACCCCCTGACTGAAATAGACAGATCATCTAAGCAAAAGATCAACAAGGAAATAAAGACTTTAAATGACACACTGGACCAAATGGACTTCACAGACACATTCAGAACATTCCATCCCAAAGCAACAGAATACACATTCTTCTCTAGTGCCCATGGAACATTGTCCAGAATTGATCACATCTTAGGTCACAAATCAGGTCTCAACCGGTACCAAAGATTGGGATCATTCCCTGCATATTTTCAGACCACAATGCTTTGAAACTAGAACTCAATCACAAGTGGAAAGTAGGAAAGAACTCAAATATATGGAGGCTAAAGAGCATCCTACTAAAGAATGAATGGGTCAACCAGGAAATCAAAGAAGAATTAAAAAAATTCATGGAAACCAATGAAAATGAAAACACAACTGTTCAAAATCTTTGGGATACAGCAAAGGCAGTCCTGAGAGGAAAGTATATAGCAATACAAGCCTTTCTCAAGAAACAAGAAAGGTCTCAAATACACAACCTAACCCTACACCTAAAGGAGCTGGAGAAAGAACAGCAAATAAAGCCTAAACCCAGCAGGAGAAGAGAAATCATAAAGATCAGAGCAGAAATCAATGAACTAGAAACCAAAAGAACAGTAGAACAGATCAACGAAACTAGGAGCTGGTTCTTTGAAAGAATTCACAAGATTGATAAACCCCTGGCCAGACTGATCAAAAAGAAAAGAGAAATGACCCAAATCAACAAAATCCTGAATGAAAGAGGAGAGATCACAACCAACACCAAAGACATACAAACAATGATAAGAACATATTATGAGCAACTCTATGCCAGCAAATTAGAGAACCTGGAAGAAATGGGTGCATTCCTAGAAATGTATCAACTACCAAAATTGAACCAGGAAGAAATAGAAAACCTGAACAGACCTATAACCACTAAGGAAATTGAAGCAGTCATCAAAAATCTCCCAACAAACAAAAGCCCAGGGCCAGATGGCTTCCCAGGGGAATTCTATCAGACATTTAAAGAAGAATTAATACCTATTCTCCTGAAACTGTTCCAAAAAATAGAAATGGAAGGAAAACTTCCAAACTCATTTTATGAGGCCACCATTACCTTGATCCCAAAACCAGACAAAGACCCCATCAAAAAGGAGAATTACAGACCAATATCCTTGATGAACATGGATGCAAAAATTCTCACTAAAATACTAGCCAATAGGATCCAACAGTACATTAAAAGGATTATTCACCACGACCAAGTGGGATTTATCCCTGGGCTGCAAGGTTGGTTCAACATCCGCAAATCAATCAATGTGATGCAATACATTAACAAAAGAAAGAACAAGAATCATATGATCCTCTCAGTAGATGCAGAAAAAGTATTTGACAAAGTACAGCATCCTTTCTTGATCAAAACTCTTCAGAGTATAGGGATACCTCAATATCATAAAAGCCATCTACGAAAAACCTACAGCGAATATCATTCTCAATGGGGAAAGGCTGAGAGCTTTTCCCCTAAGGTCAGGAACGCGGCAGGGATGTCCACTCTCACCACTGTATTCAACATAGTATTAGAAGTCCTAGCCACAGCAATCAGACACCAAAAAGAAATCAAAGGCATCCAAATCGGCAAAGAGGAAGTCAAACTCTCACTCTTTGCAGATGATATGATACTATATGTGGAAAACCCAAAAGACTCCACCCCAAAACTGCTAGAACTCATACAGGAATTCAGTAAAGTGGCAGGATATAACATCAATGCACAGAAATCAGTGGCATTCCTATATACCAACCACAAGACAGAAGAGAGACAAATCAAGGAGTCGATCCCATTTACAATTGCACCCAAAACCATGAGATACCTAGGAATAAATTTAACCAAAGAGGCAAAGGATCTGTACTCAGAAAACTATAAAATACTCTTGAAAGACATTGATGAAGACACAAAGAAATGGAAAAACGTTCTATGCTCATGGATTGGAAGAACAAATATTGTGAAGATGTCAATGCTACCTAGAGCAATCTACACATTCAATGCAATCCCCATCAAAATACCATCCACTTTTTTCAAAGAAATGGAACAAATAATCCCAAAATTTGTATGGAACCAGAAGAGACCCCAAATAGCCAGAGGAATATTGAAAAAGAAAAGCAAAGCTGGCGGCATCAGAATTCCGGACTTCCAGCTCTATTACAAAGCTGTCATCATCAAGACGGTATGGTACTGGCACAAGAACAGACACATAGATCAATGGAACAGAATCGAGAGCCCAGAAATGGACCCTCAACTCTATGGTCAACTCATCTTTGACAAAGCAGGAAAGAATGTCCAATGGAAAAAAGACAGTCTCTTCAACAAATGGTGTTGGGAAAATTGGACAGCCACATGCAGAAGAATGAAACTGGACCATTTCCTTACACCACACGCAAAAATAGACTCCAAATGGGTGAAAGACCTAAATGTGAGACAGGAGTCCATCAAAATCCTAAAGGAGAACAGAGGTAGCAACCTATTCGACCACAGCCGCAGCAACTTCTTCCTAGAAACATCGCCAAAGGCATGGGAAGCCAGGGCAAAAATGAACTATTGGGATTTTGTCAAGATAAAAAGCTTTTGCACAGCAAAAGAAACAGTCCACAAAACCAAAAGACAATTGACAGAATGGGAGAAAATATTTGCAAATGACATATCAGATAAAGGGCTAGTATCCAAAATCTATAAAGAACTTATCAAACTCAACACCCAAAGAACAAATAATCCAATCAAGAAATGGGCAGAAGACATGAACAGACATATTTTCAAAGAAGACATCCAAATGGCCAACAG
>NW_027397063.1:144414547-144416318 GCF_003265705.2 Callorhinus ursinus
AAACAAAAGCCCAGGGCCAGATGGCTTCCCAGGGGAATTCTATCAGACATTTAAAGAAGAATTAATACCTATTCTCCTGAAACTGTTCCAAAAAATAGAAATGGAAGGAAAACTTCCAAACTCATTTTATGAGGCCACCATTACCTTGATCCCAAAACCAGACAAAGACCCCATCAAAAAGGAGAATTACAGACCAATATCCTTGATGAACATGGATGCAAAAATTCTCACCAAAATACTAGCCAATAGGATCCAACAGTACATTAAAAGGATTATTCACCACGACCAAGTGGGATTTATCCCTGGGCTGCAAGGTTGGTTCAACATCCGCAAATCAATCAATGTGATGCAATACATTAACAAAAGAAAGAACAAGAATCATATGATCCTCTCAGTAGATGCAGAAAAAGTATTTGACAAAGTACAGCATCCTTTCTTGATCAAAACTCTTCAGAGTATAGGGATACCTCAATATCATAAAAGCCATCTACGAAAAACCTACAGCGAATATCATTCTCAATGGGGAAAGGCTGAGAGCTTTTCCCCTAAGGTCAGGAACGCGGCAGGGATGTCCACTCTCACCACTGCTATTCAACATAGTATTAGAAGTCCTAGCCACAGCAATCAGACAACAAAAAGAAATCAAAGGCATCCAAATCGGCAAAGAGGAAGTCAAACTCTCACTCTTTGCAGATGATATGATACTATATGTGGAAAACCCAAAAGACTCCACCCCAAAACTGCTAGAACTCATACAGGAATTCAGTAAAGTGGCAGGATATAACATCAATGCACAGAAATCAGTGGCATTCCTATATACCAACCACAAGACAGAAGAGAGACAAATCAAGGAGTCGATCCCATTTACAATTGCACCCAAAACCATGAGATACCTAGGAATAAATTTAACCAAAGAGGCAAAGGATCTGTACTCAGAAAACTATAAAATACTCTTGAAAGACATTGATGAAGACACAAAGAAATGGAAAAACGTTCTATGCTCATGGATTGGAAGAACAAATATTGTGAAGATGTCAATGCTACCTAGAGCAATCTACACATTCAATGCAATCCCCATCAAAATACCATCCACTTTTTTCAAAGAAATGGAACAAATAATCCCAAAATTTGTATGGAACCAGAAGAGACCCCAAATAGCCAGAGGAATATTGAAAAAGAAAAGCAAAGCTGGCGGCATCAGAATTCCGGACTTCCAGCTCTATTACAAAGCTGTCATCATCAAGACGGTATGGTACTGGCACAAGAACAGACACATAGATCAATGGAACAGAATCGAGAGCCCAGAAATGGACCCTCAACTCTATGGTCAACTCATCTTTGACAAAGCAGGAAAGAATGTCCAATGGAAAAAAGACAGTCTCTTCAACAAATGGTGTTGGGAAAATTGGACAGCCACATGCAGAAGAATGAAACTGGACCATTTCCTTACACCACACGCAAAAATAGACTCCAAATGGGTGAAAGACCTAAATGTGAGACAGGAGTCCATCAAAATCCTAAAGGAGAACAGAGGTAGCAACCTATTCGACCACAGCCGCAGCAACTTCTTCCTAGAAACATCGCCAAAGGCATGGGAAGCCAGGGCAAAAATGAACTATTGGGATTTTGTCAAGATAAAAAGCTTTTGCACAGCAAAAGAAACAGTCCACAAAACCAAAAGACAATTGACAGAATGGGAGAAAATATTTGCAAATGACATATCAGATAAAGGGCTAGTATCCAAAATCTATAAAGAACTTATCAAACTCAA
>NW_027397063.1:144416418-144497977 GCF_003265705.2 Callorhinus ursinus
CTCGGCATCAGGGAAATCCAAATCAAAACCTCAATGAGATACCACCTCACACCCGTCAGAATGGCTAAAATTAACAAGTCAGGGAACGACAGATGTTGGTGGGGATGTGGAGAAAGGGGAACCCTCCTACACTGTTGGTGGGAATGCAAGCTGGTGCAACCCCTCTGGAAAACAGTATGGAGGTTCCTCAAACAGTTGAAATTAGAGCTACCATTCGATCCAGCAATTGCACTACTGGGTATTTACCCCAAAGATACAAATGTAGGGACCCGAAGGGGTACGTGCACCCCAATGTTATAGCAGCAATGTCCACAATAGCCAAACTGTGGAAAGAGCCAAGATGTCCATCGACAGATGAATGGATAAAGAAGAGGTGGTATATATACACAATGGAATATTATGCAGCCATCAAAAGGAATGAGATCTTGCCATTTGCAATGACGTGGATGGAACTGGAGGGTGTTATGCTGAGTGAAATAAGTCAATCAGAGAAAGACATGTATCATATGACCTCACTGATATGAGGGATTTTTAATCTCAGGAAACAAACTGAGTGTTACTGGAGTGGTTGGGGGTGGGAGGGATGGTGTGGCTAGGTGATAGACATTGGGGAGGGTATGTGCTATCGTAAGCACTGTGAATTGTGCAAGACTGTTGAATCACAGATTTGTACTTCTGAAACAAATAACGCAACATATTTTAAGAAAAAAGAAAAAGAAGAAGGTAACAGGAGAGGAAGAATGAAGGGGAGTAAGTCAGAGGGGGAGACGAACCATGAGAATGATGGACTCTGAAAAACAAAGTGAGGGTTCTAGAGAGGAGGAGGGTAGGGGGATTGGTTAGCCTGGTGATGGGTATTAAAGAGGGCACATTCTGCATGGAGCACTGGGTGTTATGAACAAACAATGAATCATGGAACACTACATCAAAAACTAATGATGTAATATATGGTGATTAACATAACAATAAAAAAATTTTAAAAAATGTTCAATATCATCAAGGAAGTGCAAATTAAAGCATTTTATATCCAGTATTGGCTATGTACTAAAATATATAAAATATATTAATATTTTGCAAAATCCTGAAAAAAAATCAAGTTTTGGCAAGAATGTGAAACAGTATAATCCCTACGTGCTGCTGTAAACAGATACAATTACTTTGGAAAATTTTGTGGCATTACCTAGAAAATGTTATAAGTTTCATATGCATTAACCCAGCAGTAAAACACTTAGGTATATATCCTAGACAAGGTCTGCATATATGCACTGGGACCCATGTGTAAGAATATTCAAAACAGTGTTGTTTGTGAGGGAAAGGTATTGTTAAGAATCCAAATGTTTATCTGGAGAAGGATGGAAACATAAATGTGATTCAGTCAATAATCAATTACTGAGTGGCACTGAGAACAAGGGGCAAAATCCCCAACAAATCTTCGGGGACAAGTCTTTGATTCTACTGATACAAAAGCCAAAATATGCAAACAAGTGGATAAATATTTTAGAATAAATAAACAGTGGTAAAACTGTGAAGATAAGTATAAGATTGATTAACTTTCAGGAGAGTAATTTGTTTCTGGAGAAGAGATGGGAGGACATAAAAGAAGAAGCACAGAGACTTTAAGAGTTAATGAACTGCCCTATAATCCAGCAATTGCATGACTAGGTATTTATCCAAAGAATACAAAAATACTAGTTCAAAGGGATACAGGAACCAGGATGTTTACAGCAGCATTATCTTCAATAGCCAAATTATGCAAACAACCCAAGTGCCCATTGACTGATGAATGGATAAAGAAGATACACACACACACACACACACACACACACAAACACACACACACACTGGAATATTACTCAGCCTTAAAAAAGAATGAGATGTTGCCATTTGCAATGACATGGATGGAGCTGGAGTACATAATGCTAAGTAAAATGGCCAGTCAGAGAAAGACAAATTCCATATGATTTCACTAATATGTGGAATTTAAGAAACAAAACAAAGGAAAAAAAGGAGAGAGAGAGAGACAAACCAAGAAACAGACTCTTTAACTATAGAGAACAAACTGATGGTTACCAGAGGGTAGGGAGGACAGGTGAAATTGGTCATGGGGATTAAGGAGTGCACTTGATGTGATGAGTACAGGGTGATGTATGTAAGTGTTGAATCACTATATTGTACACCTGAAACTAATATTACACTATATGTTAACTTACTGGAATTTAAATGAAAACTTTAAAAAAAAAAGAGTTAGTATTACTATTCCATTTCCGAAACAAGGTGTTGGACACATGGGCAATGATTTAATTGTTATTCTTTAAACTATGCCTTTTGCATTAGAGATTATAAATGAATATTTCATGTATCTTAAATACAACTTTTTAAATAGTTGTAAATGGGAGCCAAGATTGCTTAAGGCAACAACATAAGTTTAGGTTGTCTGATTTCTAATTCATGCACTACCAAGGATATTATGTATAAATAACAGATGCTTTCTATTCCTCAATTTCCTTATCTTTAATATTGCAGTTAATAACAGCATCGTTTTTTCTTTTAAGATGATTAAATTAGTCCATATCGAATCTCAATCTGATACTGGCATAGAGTATACATACATTATGCGTTGTTTGGCAAATACACACCTGAAAATAAAATATCTCACTTTTATAACATGTCATAAATCATATAATATGATGAAACCTCTTCTAATTTGTTTTAGATGTCTATTATATGCCAAATTATGGGGGTAGCACAAAAACTATATTGTATACACAACAAAGGTATAAACAGTATAAATAACCAAAATAGACATATAATCAACAAATCTATAAGTGTATTAAAAGGTTACACTGAGCAGGTTTATTCTAGGAAAGCAGACACAGTTTAATTTCCAGCAAATATTAAGCTGTTCTAATACTTGAAGAGATTCAGAGATTAAATGATGTGATGATCTCAATCAGATGCCAAAAGCAGTAAAATATTCAACATTTGGAGCCAAAAATATCATATGAGTTAAAAATAGAAGAAAATCTTATATCTTATTTAATATCATGAACTTTCTACCAGAAATCTAATGAGCTAAAATTTTAATGATAAAATATTTTATACATTCTGACCAAAATCAGATGAAGGATATAGGAATGATTCCTATCACATTATTTTTTTTTTACTTTGCAATGGAGTATTTAATAACTACTATACATTCAAAACTCCCATAACTGTTAGACACTCAACAACAACCTGGACTATTTTATCTAGAAGACAATGTAAAAAACAGCACCTACATTATGGGATAAAATTTTGAGAGCTAGGGCAGAACTTTCAGGTTCTAAAACATACTCCAATGGGATGGTAATGAAAAGAATGTATGTAGTTTTGAAAAAATAGATCAATAGAACAGAATAGAGTTCAGAATTAGGCCCATTGATTTATAGAAATTTAACTTATTATGGAGGTGGAATTTCAAACTATTGTTGGGACTATGAGAAGTCAGTAAATGTTGTTGACACAAAGTTAGACTACTTTTTCATGTAAGTAAAAAAGATAGCAAGACAGAGATAGAGAAAGAGAGGGAGAAAGAGAGAGATTAAGGGGCTGTTACAAAGAAAGGTAACACTTTATGAATATATATGGTAGTATTAAAATATTTTATGGGATAATATACATGTAACTTGGTGATAGAAAAGTCCTTCCAGATGCAAAATCTAAAAGTCAGAAAGTAAAATGGTGACAGAATTGATTTCACACATATCATATGAATTGTAGAAATTACCATAAGAGTTTGACATGTGACAGATGTGGAAACTTGTTTGTAACATGGATACAAAATACAAATCCAATTTATAATCAACTAAAAAATCTCTCTTGGGAATAAAGAATAGAAAAGGGACATAGAATATAGACAATTAATCATTGACTTATGAAAAGACCATCACTCTACCAACACAAACCACTTCTGACTCCCATCTCTCACTTTTCAAAAATACTTTTCCTCCCAGTTTTATTTTTATCGTTTATTCTTATCCAAAATACCATTCTACTCCTTTCCCATGAGATTATTATGTTGACAGTAATATGTTGTGCATTATCATTAACTGACCTTCAGAACTTCTCTCTCTCTCGATATATATAAATGAGAGATTTATATATATATATAAATGAGAGATTATATATAATATATAATATAATATAAATTAATACATAATTTATATGTGAAAATTAATTTATATAATTATATAATTATATTTATATATTATATATGTTTATTTTGAAGATTAATTTATCTATATAATCTTGCCTTTGCCAAGGATCTATGCTAGAAGGAGATTTAAACCCTGCATTTTACTCTCTATATTTACATTTTACATTATATTCTGCTCTGGGAGTAATCTGAAAAACAATGGTGGAATTGAGATTCTAAGGGTTTTAGACAAAGGTGGTCAAAATACAGGGATTTATGATCTAAGAGTGGATCTAAAAGCTTTTTTAGTTGGTATATTGAAACTTGAGTTCACTGGTGCACTAAATTCAGTAAGATTGACATCCAGAACTTCTCTGGTACACAGTAGAGAAAAGGGATTGAAAGTTCTGGAATCTGGGAATGTTGGAATAGATGCTACCCCCTAGGAGACTCAGAGGAAACTCCACTAAATTATTAAAAATGCTGGGCACCTGGGTGGCTCAGTCATTAAGTGTCTGCCTTCGGCTCAGGTCATGATCCCAAGGTCCTGGGATAGAGCCCCACGTCGAGCCCCACATCAGGATCCCTGTTCCGCGAGAAGCCTGCTTCTCCCTCTCCCACTCCCCCTGCTTGTGTTCCCTCTCTCACTGTCTCTCTCTGTGTGTCAAAATAAATAAACAATAAAAAAAAATGCATCCTTGTGAACCTCTGTTACAGTTGGTGTCTATTGTAGTCTCTTCAGTCTGAAGACAAAAAGTATTTTTGGTATTAAGCTCATTGTCTACTTTCACGTAAAATGAAGTTCCCACCATGGAAATGAATTTGGTGAGAATAATATGATCCTGCAGTGGCAGGTGCCACATGGTGGCATTTAATCATTCTTAACAGGTAGAAGCAATTGCTGTAATAATCCACAGGGACACAGTCACAATCCAAGTGTTTTGATTTTCAGGGATATATGACGATGACTAATTTTTCACAGGGCTCATAGGAATCAAATAGATGGGCAGTTTACTAAGGTGTTACTTAATTTATGTAATCAGATAAATTGTAGATCAATGGAGATAAATCTGATCTGAGTTTCCATAGTCACTGAGCAAGATTGGAAAATCAGTGCCTGGAAAGTCTAAAGAAGAATGTAGATATTCCTCTCAGAATGATAATAGAATAAGAATATATTTGTGTTCCATGAAAATGCTTATAGGTTGCATTCACTGTGACTCAGACTGCCAATATCCAGATGGTCAAGAGAACTTATCCCGGGGCTATCAGTAAATCTGTCTTTTCAATTATCCCAGTTTTTGCTTAATGGACTCAGGAGCCATTTTGTCATCCATGAAGGTTCCATGTAGGCTCAACTACATGAAATCTTCACATAGCTGATCTGTTATATCTACCAAGCATGCAAATTGCCAATAACAGAGGTCAAACCCAAGCACTGATATGGCACCATTCCTAGAATTGATGGGTAGAAAGGATTAGTCAGTCACCTAGTGACAGGTTGATTGCATTGGAAATTTTCCATCTTGGGGAGAATAGCAATCTATCCTTATATAGATAGATACATATTATAAATGCAAATTTGTCTTCCTTGTCCTCAATTCTTCTATCAGCTCCATCTTAGACTGATGGAATGACTTATTCTCTGACATGGCATCACACATCATTTTTTCCATGGTGGGAACTTCATTTTACGTGAAAGTAGACAATGAGCTTAATACCTATGTCATTTACTGGTTTACTGTTTGTCACATCACCCAAAAGCAATCAACTTGTTATAATAGTGAAATGGCCTATAAAAAGAGGAGTTGTACTACCAACTGAGAGATACCACCATATAAGATCCAGATACTATTTAAAGGATGTGAGGTAGTCTTTTAAATCAGTGGCCAAGATATGAAGGCATTTTCCTATAATCAGAATATATGAGTAGAGGAATTTGGGGTGGATATAGGAGGGTTCTACTCACCTAATCAGTCATTAACAGAGTTTTTGTATCTTGTCCCTAAAACTATGAACTTGGCTAATGTAGAGTTCTTAAGAGAGGAATATTTTTATAAAAGAACATATCCATGGTTCCTCAAAATTAGAATCTGAGAATATCCATTTGCTAATTAATTTGGTCCACATGTGCTGTTGAACTGAAAAGCATAGGGGAAAGCTGAAGTGAAAACTCCATTTGCCAGAGGAAAATTACATTGTTGATACACAATAAGTACACAGAAGATTGTGTTGAAATGAATGGGATTTGTGTGGGGACCCATAGAACTTTAATGTCATTTCTGGGTGCCCCCGTAAATCACCCAAGTGACCTTTGGAACTGCTATTTTAATCTTTCATGGTGGGAATACGTTCATGGTTATTTGTATAATTAAAATAGATAAAAATTGAAAAGTTAAAAAAGTGTTAATATACAAAATACTATGGGAACAAAAAAAAAGTATTAGAAAGGAAGTAAGGATCTTTCTGAACTTTAAAATATAATTTAAAAATTGGCATGCAGCAATGTAATAAAAGCATATGACAATAAAAACATGGATGAATAAAATAGGATAGAGTAGTTGGAATAGAAAAGTTGGTTGGTACACCCTGATAATGTTTTTACAAAGGCCGGTGGGGTGAGCAGGGAGGCCTGAAGCCCTCTATTCTAGTCCTTGGACTATGTCCTGAAGATGATAAAGAACCATGCAGAGAAGTAACATGATCAAAAGTACATTTTAGAACCATCAGAAATAATATGATCAGAGGTGCATTTTGAAAAGATTTCTGGGAATACCTGGAAGGTTAATAAATATTCATTGGTTGAGTAAATAAATAACTAGAGGAATAAGAGGGAAAACAAAGAGCATAGCTAAGAGGCTATTAAAATTGTTCAAGGGAGAGATGTTCAGAGCTAGAAAAATGTTCTCAAAAGTATGTATTTATGCATCATGAAATCTATATACAATCTTCTGTGGCCTTCAGTCAGCAATGAACTGAGGTGGGGAATGCCAGTCATGGCTGTCAATTCCAGATTTTTCCATACCATCCTTTAAAGAATGCCTGTATATGGAGAGAACTTACCACTTAACGCAGAAGAAAAGAGAAAAAAACATACAAGACAGAAGGCAATAGAAAATAAAAGGAAATTTTCTCTTCGTTCTAACTGTAAAAACACAATGAGATAAAATTCATTTTTCCATCTAAGTGTTTGATAAGACTTATTGCCAATATCATCTGCACCTAGATAGGTCCAGTACTACAGAGAGCTAGTGGTGTTGCTATTGGCAGTAAATCATATAACTGCACTAACTTTGGCAGGGAGTACTTACATATTATTGAATTAGAAGTTCCAAGCTGTTATTTCAAAGAATCAAAAGGTTATAGAATAATTCATATATGGCAATATGAAGTAGAGCCACACTGTTACTTTTTACCTTGGGAATACATCCAGTATATTTCTAGAGGAAAGTCGCTAAATTGTATCTTGTGTTTGGTGAAGATAAGAGTTGGCCATCATAATGAAGATGGGCAACAACAATATTTATTTTCTATAATCACTAATGCTTATTATTATTATATTTAAACAGCATGCTGACTACATTGGTTCTGAAGCCTACAGTATGTTCTCTCTCACACACCAGATCTTCCAAAGGCAAATTATCCAACCCTGCTGAGCCACACTTCCCTAAATTATAAGAAAAGCATAAAAATACAGGACAGTTAAGAGGATTAGAGATTATTTGCTTCTGGTGCTAAGCAAAGTTCCTATTGCAGAATTCCTACTATCCAGTCACTAAATCCTGCAGAGACATTTGTATACTGAGATTCCATTTATTTAAAAAAAATAGATATAATATGTTGTGTTAGGCAACCTCTGAAAAGACCCACCTCTTGTTATGCATATGCTTGAATCATCCCTTCCCCTGGGTGTTGGCTGGCCTAGTTACTTGCTTCTAACAAATAGAATACAGCAAAAGTGGTAATTTGTTATGCATTAATAGATAACTCATACATATGTATATACAATTTACATAGCAAAAGGATTCTAAACTTGTTCACCAGTACGATAGGAAATAGGTTATGTCTGCACAGTGGAATACAATACAGCAATCAAATGAAATAAAAAATGCAGGAGCTTAAGCAACAACATAGATCACACAATATTGAGCAGAAGAACAAGACACAGTATTTACAGAAGGTACCATTTACACAGATGTCAAAAACACATAAACTTATACCATTTCGGGACTGTGTTCAGAATAAATTGGGAATAAGTCAAAATGATAATTATGTGACTAATATTATGTCAGAGCTTCTAATATGCCCAACAAGGGTCACCATTCTTTCTTGATGAATATAAATTTGTTCAATTCACTAGGCACAACTGATTTGAGCCCAGATGTTTTACAGTTCTGTAAATTTAGATGATAATTTGGAATGACAAAAATTAAAAAAAATCATAACCTTGATTACTTTTTTCTGTCCAGTAGAAAAGATAAACTCAAAAGTTATGTTTTTACATTGTATATGTTATCTAGGGCATTATTTAGTTTTATATCTCAGCAATCTTATTAGTAACCATAATCATGACAAAAATGAAAGATTTAAAGATCATTTTAATTTAAATATTTTATTTATTTATATGTTACTTATATGTCAGAAACAATAGTTAGAAATCCCTTTCAGGCAAGTAAGGTAGGACCTGATTTATGATGATCTCATCTTTACAGAGGTAAAGAATGTCACTACCTGGCAGTCTAGGAACATTGGTGAATTGGGGGAATCTGAGTTCTAGAAATTACAAGTGAAACATAATGAAATGATTTGCATGGTTTTTTATCTTGACCTCAAAAGAGCTGACGTTGACCATTAGAATATTTTTGGAATAATAGAAATGTCTTAAAAAATACAACACTGGGGGTTTTATAAAACTTCTAGGTAGAAATTAACTCTCTTACCTAAATAGCATATCATTCTAAGGACTTTCAAGTTTGTTAATTAACATTTCCTACTGCACTTGATAAAATGAATCAGGACAAGTAGGTGGGTAACACACACTATAGAAGCTTAGGCCTAGAGACCACCTGAACTAGTGTATACTGATTGTGGTCACCATGAAATTTCACTTTTGAATGTATTTCCCTAGAAAAATTCATTGAGAGAAATAATATTAATAGTTTTAGAAATATTTTCAGTAATTTTGATTGTGCTCATGTGCTGTAAATTAAGTTTACATCTAATTGTCATTATCGACAAAGGCTGTAGAAAGCATATATCCAAATCAGAAATTGGCTGGTAAAGTTAGACATCTTTTCATGTACTTTTCACCAACCATATATCTTATTCAGTGAAATGTCCATGTCTTTTGCCCATTTTTGGATTGTTTATTTTTTAATGATAATGCATGAGACTTCCTTATAATCTTTAGATAGGAGTTACTTGTCAGATATGTGATTTCAAAACCTTTTCTCTAAATTTGTACCTTATTTTTTTCATCTTAAAGAGTCTATAGTAGAGAAAAAAGTTTAATTTTGATGAAATCCTATTTATTACTTTTGGAAAATAATCATGCTTTTTGCATCATGTCTAAGAATATTTCACCAAGTTTATATCCTGAAGACTTCTTCTATGTTTTCTTCTAAAACTTTTATAGTTTGACATTTTATATTGTAATCTGTAATTTGAATTAATTTTCATATCAGCTATGAAGTTTATTATTTTTGACTATGGATATCCAATACTTTCAGTATCATTGTTGAAGAGATTATCCTTCCTGCCCTGAATTGTTTTTGGAACTTTGCCAAAAGTCAGTTAGCTATAAAACCCAAATGCCAATCAACTGATGAACAGAAAAAAAATGTATATCCATACAGTAAAATATTATTTGGCCATAAAATTAAAATATTGATACATGCTACAGCATAAATAAATGTAAAAACAATTATGCTAAGTGAAAGAAACCAGTCACATAATATCATATTCCATTTAGGTAAAGTTTCTAGAATAGGCAAAATCTACAGAGACAGAAAGTAGATTAGTGGTTCCTTAAAGATGGTAGTTAAGGGATATGGAATGATGGAATGTATAAGGTGATAACTAAAGAGTGTAAGATTTCTTTTTGAGGTAATCAACTGTGGTGATAATCATAAGTATCTATGAATATACTAAAAATCACTGTACTGTACATTTCAAATACAGAAATGTAGAAGTGTTGAGTTGTGCACTATATCTCAATGAAACTGTTAAAAAAAGAAAAAGAAAAAAAATAGATAAAAGTTATCCATACTTCTGTGAAGTTATTTTTGGATTCTCTGTTTTTTCCAGTGATCAAGGTGTCTATCCCTCCAAACACACAGTCATGATTACTATAATCCTATACTAAGTCTTGAAATCAAGTAGTAATTTTCTCCCACTTCTATTTTTAGAACTTTTGTTATTCTAGTTCCTTTATCTTTCCATTTAAGTTTTAGAATAACTTTGTCTATATCTCAAGTAAAATCTTGCTGAGATTTTGGCAGCATCTATATCTCTGTTTGCATTTAATTCTATACCTACAGATCTATATCTATATCTATATATCACATATCTATATATGCATGTACCTGTGCACATGAAACATATACATACATATTCTATTGGTTCTGTTTCTCTGGAGAACCATATTACAATGTCATGAAGAAAGTTTCAAGAAGACAGTCTCTCCGTGTTTATTTCAGACAATATTCCAAAGGAAAACTAGTTGTATACCTATTCTTTGACATTGAGTAATATGTCTGGAAAATTACTCCATTGTTTGTTGTTGTTGCTATTGTTGTTATTGTTTTTCTTAAACCCTGCTGTCTCTCCTTGAGCTCCTTCCTGTTGCTTGTTTTCTCCTCTTTCATTTTGTCCATGGTATCTTTCAGAGAGGCTGCAGTGAGGAAGATGTTGCTAAAGTTGATGGCATATGTCCCCCGTGAGTTTACCTGTGGAGAGAAGTTTTGCTCAGTCCTTCATAGTGCACAGGGGAAATTGTGGGGAATTAGCAGCATGTACCAAGTTTTACCAGCGAACCAGAGGCAAAAATTAACCTGAATAGAGCCAAGAAGATGGGATCTAGCAACGAGTAGAATATTTCAGAAGCAGAGATGTAGTAGATAATAGAAGTAGACAGTAGCACCCAAGACAGGTGCACATAAATGGCCTAGTAAGTTTCAGCTTGCTTTATGGACTGCTCTTGGCTGGGGATAATGCATGGAAGATGCTACATGTTTTAAAGGCCAAGGATATATTAATTCATCTTCTTTTATGTAATCTATAATTTTAAGTAAAAGGTCCAAATTTCATTCTGATTTTCATGGTTTTGTTCCCACTCTGGTGTTTGGCTTGACAGCTTTGTTGGAGTCCATCAATAGTAACGTTGGATCAGACAATGCTTTCCCTCTCTATTTCTCTCTGTCTCTGTCATCTATCATAGATAGATGATGATAGATGATAGATAGATAGATAGATAGATAGATAGATAGATAGATAGATGATAGATAGATAGATGACAGATAGATAGATGATAGATAGATAGATGATAGATAGATAGATAATAGATAGATAGATATAGATAAATACATGATAGATAGATACATGTTAGACAGATACTCTCTTATTCTCTTCCTTTCTCTTCCTCTATCTCTTCTTACCCCTTAGAATGACTTTATTCCTACCTGACTATGGACTCTTGAAGTATTCTACTCCTGTCTTTAGCATTTTGCAAAATCAATAGTGAAATCACCAAAAAATAGCCTCCCAACTTTATATCTGCCTCCTGGGTACTTTCATCACAAAATGGTTGTTAATGAATCTTATAAAGGGCTTAGTGAACATTAATATTATAGTACCTACAATGATGTGTTAATTAAAATTAAGTCCCTTTCTCATTTAAGATGTGATAGGAAAGAAAATTTGACACAGGCAAAACATCACTGTGAATTTTAATTTAAAAAACTAGGAACGGGTACACTTCACATAATCACAATTGCCCAAACATCCTGTAGACAGAATACCTCCCTGATTTGGTCAGAAACAGCATATTATAGCTGAGGGTGACTAAATGTCATAGAGTACTCTCCTGCTTCTTCATAGCAACATACCAGTGTCACTATAATTATGGGTTTAATATTTAAAATTTGTTGATTTCATATTTGCATGTATGTATGCTAACTAAAATTAATTAATTTTAATTGCATACACCAATTACAACATCCTAGACTCATTTTACAACATATTATTCCTCACTGATTACATATCTTATAAGAGTGCTTTAATTTTTCATTTTATACTTTAAAGTCAAATAATAATATGTATTTCTAATTAAGCCTGCTTACATATCTGACTTCTGATTAAGCCATGTTTTAATATTTTATGACGCCAGCCACCTCTAATTCCCCACTCTGATAGCTCTTGCCTTTCTGTGCTTGCTTTCCTAGTCTCATATATTTTAAAGTGAGTTCTAAGAGTGTTTTCTTTTCTTCTTTTTTCAGGTTATTTTTAAGCAATCTCTACACCCAACATGGGGCTCAAACTTACAACCCCGAGATCAAGAGTCTCATTCTCTACTGACTGAGCCAGCCAGGAGCCCTGAGTGTTTTCTTTTCTAATTCTTTGCAAGTACAGAAAAGCTTCCAGGTTTTTTCACCCAAAAATGATGGGGAAGTGCAGAGAAAACAGCTTTGATTTGTTTGAAATAATGAGGGAAATTTATTAGGTTGTGGCATTTGAAAGGGCTACTTTTATAAGTTACCCTGTGCTTTGCTGTGGTATTCAGTGAGTTAGATATTCTGCATTTGGAACTTTTATGTCTGAATCTTAGAGAACCCTAGTATAAATATGTCTGACCTCAACAATGTTATGATTATCACATTATACACTGATCTTTCCCTTTGTGGTAAGAATCATAAAATAATAAAATGGAATTAACATTTTGTGAATATTTACCACATGCCGAGCTTCACAATTATTATTTCATTCTGTCCTTATAAAATGCCACAGCTGAGGGAAAAACAAAAAACACGGCTGAGAGAAATGAGGGCTGGAAAGGTTAAGAAAGTGTGTACATGTATGTGGCAGGGCACACTGCTCCAAGAGCAGAGCCAGCTTTCAAAAGCACTTCTGGCTTAAAAGCCCATTCCATTCCACTACAGTCCCACACTGCCTCTGTCCTTCTAAGCTAATCAACTGCCCTAATGTATTTTAAAAATTAAATTTAGATTCAAAGGACATTATCATAAATTCAGTGCTTTCAGATATATTGGTTCAAGTTCTTTGGATACCACATTATTCAAACTGTTCTATTTAACTCTCTTTCTTCTTCCCTTCTTGCTCACTTCCCTATCCCCCTCATTCAGTACTCAGGAAAGTCACCTCGAGTCATGAAGGAGAGGAGAAAAAAAACTGTCATGGGCAAGAGAAATTACGTTCAGGACCTTCTTTAAACTTGGGTCGGTCTAGTTTTCTACCATGAATTATTCTGTAACACAGACCTCCAAAATGCTATGATTAAGGTGATTCTTTCAAACTGTTAAAAATGAAAAAAGCACATGAACCTTGGTTAGGTAAACATAAAAAGAGGATAATGTTTAAAATAAAAAGAGAAGAAGATCATAGGTGAGAAAGATAAATAGGAAAACAATGAAAACAAATGTGGCTGCTATGTTTAAAGAGAAGAAAAAGAAAAGGAAAAAGAAAAGGAAATCTCTTTCCAAAGTGAAACTACACAAGACCTCTCAGGCTATTGTATGGCAATGTGGTACCAGGAAACCAAGAAAATTATAGTACAAAAAGTATATGATAGAGCAACAACAACAAATAGATAAATTGGACTATATCAAAATTGAAAACATTGTACATCAAAGGATATTACCAAGAAAGCAAAAAGACAACCTACAGAATGTAAGAGATATTTGCAAATCATGTATATGATAAGTTTTTAGTATCTTCACTATTCAAGGAACACTTACAACTCAACAACAAAAAGAAAAACAACTCAAATTAAAAAACAAAACAAAACAAAGGGCTTAAATAGACATTTCTTCAAAAAAGATATATAAATGGTCAACAAGCACCTGAAAAGATACTTAATGTCATTAGGGAAATGCAAATCAAAATCATAATGAGATACTTCTTCATACACACTAGAATGGTAATAATAAGAAAAACCAGAAAATAACAAGCATTCATACAAATGTGGGGAAATTAGAGACCTTGTGCATTGCTAATGGGAATGTAAAATTGTTCAGCTGCTCTGGAAAAAAAGTTTGCCAGTTCCTTAAAAATCTAATATAGAATAACCATATGATCAAGCAATTCCACACTTAGGTATATACCCAAAAGAACTGAAAAGAGATAGTCAAAGTAACATGTGTACATACATGTTTGTAGGGGGAATATTCAAATTAGCCAAATGGTGGAAACCACCCAAATGTCCATTAATGAATTAATGGATGGATAAATCAACTGTAGTGTATTCATGAATGGAATATCAATCAACCATAAATAGGAAAGAAGTAGTGATGTATGCTACAATGTGGATGAACCTCAAGAACACTATGTGAAGTGAAAGATACCAGATATGAAAGGTCATATAATGTGTGAAGAGTGACTGCTTAATGGGTACAGAGTTTTGTTTGGGGATGAAAATGACTTAGAACTAGATAGAGTGACAGTGGCATGAGATTGTAAATATATTAAATGTTACTATATTAAATGTTACTAAATTGTATACTTTAAAATGGATAATTTTATAGTAGATGCATTTCACATTAATAAAAAAGAAGGGGCACCTGGGTGGCTCAATAAGTTAAGCATCTGTCTTTGGCTCAGGTCATGATCTGGGGGTCCGGGGTTCGAGCCCTGCATTGAGCTCCCTGCTCAGCTGGAAGCCTGCTTCTCCCTCTGCCTGCCACTCCCACTGCTTGTACTTGCTCTCTCTCTCTCCATCAAATAAATAAATTAAATTAAAAAAAGAAAAAAAGAAAAGTTAAAAAAAAATATGTGATGTGCAACAGAGAAGAAAACACATACAAAATGGGTTTAAACATGGATGGAAAATAGGTAAATATTATATATTAAAATATTATTTTTTAATAAAAAGGAATCCCAGAAAGTAAAAGATTAATTGAAAATTCTACAAAGTAACAAATCTATAAAGACAAGACTAAAATGAAACATGGAGAAAAAAATAAAAATGAAGCAGGTAAAAAAACGTCAGAAAGAAAATCGAAACATCTAAAACATCTAAAGAATGAAACAAAGAAACCCTGCATAAAGATTGTCACCATTAGTGAAATTACTTGGAACAGGCGATTGAGTTATGGATCAATGATTATATAAAAAATAGAAAAAAAAACCCTCACAAAATTCTTTCTATTTTACAGAGTCCAGGACAATATGACTCTGCATTTAGATGAGCATTTTAAAGCTCTAAATGATCTGAAACCCCTCTGGTGGATATATAATCTGACTCACCAGGCAAGTCAGCCACAGGGTCATTGGCTAAAGAAGGATGAATAGTCCCAACCTAGGGTCCAGCAAAAGAGAGATGGTGGAGGGCTGGGGGTGGTAAAGTACCCAAAAGGAGGTGCTTGGGCTAAGGATACTGAGAAAAACACATATGCATAAGCTTATGGCTCTCAGGGAGCCCTGAGTCCTTGACTGCAACTGCCTTCAGAGACTGCAGTGCCCTGGCTGTGCCCCAAGTTTGAGATGCAGAGGGTGGCCTTCTTCCCTGAGACCTTCTAGTTAGAAAGACTTTGTAATTGCAGATGGTCAAGCCTGAAAGATTACGGGTCAGTGTTCTGGCCAGGAGCTAGACTCTTATTCCAAAGTTTATTTTTTGCATGTTTATGCTTTTATATTCTGGTACTTTGCAAATTTCAGAATGTTATCATATTTTTTATCATATTGAATTCACATAAGATGTAACTCCAACCAGTTTTCATATGAGGAAATCTCATTCTGAAGAATGAGAGTGAGGAAATCTCATCTCAGGCATTTGAGGTTAAATGACACAGCCACAATGCTAGGGGACAGCCAAAAGACATCTAAAATGAAATTATTTTGACAACAAGTTCAGTGCTTTTCTGAGAATCTTCCACCACATGCAGGTGCAATTTCTTCTTTTGTTTAAGACAAGATATAATATTCAGGAAACAAATCCCATGAAGAAAAATGCTTCAGATTCTGACTCATAAAGTAAAATTTGGGTTGAACATTTGGTCTTTTCCTTTACTTTTAGAGTCTTTTGAGTTTTATTTAGGTTGAGTCCCACCTGCTAAGAACAGCTATTTCACTTACTATATGGTAGAAGAAGCACTGGATAGTCTCAAGTGGCTTTCTGTGGGTCCCCAGCAAGATGAGATCGCACATGAGATCTTACTAGGAATTCTTCACATTTGAATTAACAGGCTTATTTTCAATACCTGCACAATTTGGAGAAAATCATGATGCTGGAGTTGAGGTATGTAGGGTAAACTGACCTATATGTTCACTACCAAAGCTTTAGGTTTTTTGTTTCCAAATATTGGATTTCAATACACATCAACCAGGCTTTAACCAACTGTGAGCTTTGGTGTGTGTCAGAAAGTTAGCTGGTCTGTCAATGGAACTCACATTTCCAAGAGGGATGTGACTCAGGATTGGGGGATAATACTGTCTCCACTCATGGTGCATTAGCAGCAAGTGAGAGAACATTGAATTTTATTCAAGTCAGGAGAATGTAGTCCTTCTATCTTCTTATCCATTTTACTCACAAAAACCAGGAAAGAAGAATACTATGAGTAAATGTAAGACATGGCTAATTCCAGACGTCTCCATGGTTTCATAAAGATTACATTTGGAGGATAAAGTAGCTTTCTATCAACAAATAAATTAATGAAAGAAGTTTTGTGTTTTTTTTTTACAATCAGGAAGAAATGATTAAAATTAGTTTTAAAGTTCATCAATAATAAAAAAATTATCCTATGTAGAGTAATAAACACATTTTTTCCTTTGAGTTAATAATTTCATTTCTTGGAATCTTTATAATGGAATGATTAAAATGAGAACAAAATTTATGTACATGGATTTTTAATTCCATGTAATTTGTAATATCAAAGAAATGAAAACAACTTAAAGCTCCAGTGAAAAGAGAGTAATTAAACAGCTTTAGAGAAGGGAATGTTAATAACTATTAAAATGACTTATTCAAATATTTTTAAGGCATGAACAAATTATATAAAGTTAAGTGATAAAGCCATTTTTACTACATATGTATGTCTGTACAATAGATTATGAGCAATGATGATTTTCTTATTTCTACGTATTTTCTACAATGGTTCCTATCATTTTCATAATCAGGAAAAATAAGTTAAAATACTGTAATTAAAACTTCCAAGATTTGCATTGGACATTCTTTCCTGCTTGTCAAAGATTAGTTGACCATAAAGTTGAGGGTCCGTTTCTGGGCTCTTTATTCTGTTCCTTTGATCTATGTTTCTGTTTTTGTGCCAGTACCATACTGTCTGGATGATGACAGCTTTGTGATAGAGCTGGAAGTCCAGAATTGTGATGCCGCCAGCTTTGCTTTTCTCTTTCAACATTCCTCTGGCTATTCGGGGTCTTTTCTGGTTCCATACAAATTTTAGGATTATTTGTTCCATTTCTTTGAAAAAAGTAGATGGTATTTTGATGGGGATCGCGTTGAATGTGTAGATTGCTCTAGGTAGCTTTGACAATATTTGTTCTTCCAATCCAGTGGTGTTGGGAAAATTGGACAGCCACATGCAGAAGAATGAAACTGGACCATTTCCTTACACCACACAAAAAATAGACTCAAAATGGTTGAAAGACCTAAATGTGAGACAGGAGTCCATCAAAATCCTAAAGGAGAACACAGGCAGCAACCTCTTTGACCTCAGCCACAGCAACTTCTTCCTAGAAACATCACCAAAGGCAAGGGAAGCAAGGGCAAAAATGAACTATTGGGATTTCATCAAGATAAAAAGCTTTTGCACAGCAAAGGAAACAGTCAACAAAACCAAAAGACAACCAACAGAATGGGAGGATATTTGCACGTGACATATCAGATAAAGGGCTAGTATCCAAAATCTACAAAGAACTTATCAAACTCAACACCCAAAGAACAAATAATCCAATCAAGAAATGGGCAGAAGACATGAACAGACATTTTTCCAAATGGCCAAGAGACACATGAAAAAGTGTTCAACATCGCTTGGCATCAGGGAAATCCAAATCAAAACCTCAATGAGATACCACCTCACACCCGTCAGAATGGCTAAAATGAACAAGTCAAGAAACAACAGATGTTGGTGGGGATGCGGAGAAAGGGGAACCCTCCTACACTGTTGGCGAGAATGCAAGCTGGTGCAGCCACTCTGGAAAACAGTATGAATGTTCCTCAAACAGTTGAAAATAGAGCTACCATATGATCCATCAATTGCACTACTGGGTATTTACCCCAAAGATACAAATGTAGGGATCTGAAAGGGTACGTGCAGCCCACTGTTTATAGCAGCAATGTCCACAATAGCCAGCTGTGGAAAGAGCCAAGATGTCCATCAATAGATGAATGGATAAAGAAGATGTGGCAGATATATATATATATATATATATATATATATATATAATGGAATATTATGCAGCCATCAAAAGGAATGAGATCTTGCCATTTGCAATGATGTGGATGTAACTGGAGGGTGTTATGCTGAGCAAAATAAGTCAATCAGAGAAAGACGTGTATCATATGACCTCATTGATATGAGCAATTCTTAATCTCAGGAAACAAACTGAGGGTTGCTGGAATGGGGGGTTGGGTGGGAGGGATGGGGTGGCTAGGTGATAGACATTGGGGAGGGTATGTGCTATGGTGAGTGCTGTGAATTGTGCAAGATTGTTAAATCACAGATCTGTACCTCTGAAACAAATAATGCAATATATGTTAAGAAAAAAAAAGAAGAAGATAGCAGGAGGGGAAGAATGAAGGGGGGGAAATCAGAGGGGGAGACGAACCATGAGAGACGATGGACTCTGAAAAACAAACTGAGGGTTCTAGAGGGTAGGGGGGTGGGAGGATGGGTTAGCCTGGTGATGGTTATTAAAGAGGGCACGTTCTGCATGGAGTACTGGGTATTATGCACAAACAATGAATATGGGAACACTACATCAAAAACTAATGATGTGGGCGCCTGGGTGGCTCAGTTGGTTAAGCAACTGCCTTCGGCTCAGGTCATGATCCTGAAATCCCGGGATCGAGTCCCACATCGGGCTCCCTGCTCAGCGGGGAGTGTGCTTCTCCCTCTGACCCTCCCCCCCTTTAATGCTCCCTCTCTCTCTCATTCTCTCTCTCAAATAAATAAATAAATAAAATCTTTAAAAAAAACACTAAAACCTTTAAAAAAAACTAATGATGTAATGTATGGTGATTAACATAACAATAAAAATTTTAAAAAAAACTTCTAAGATTTGCTGTGTCTTAGTCACACATTACTTTTTTCTTACATTTTATCTTCATTATTTCAGTGAAAGATTGGAATTATGAGACAAAATTTTTCCACATCTGAAGACTAAACAGAACCCATTTTCCCTAACCCTAACCTGTTTTCCCTGTTTACTGATCTGGTTCTCTGTGTTTCCCTCCCTCCTCTTTTTCTCTCTAGCTCTCTCCCATCCTGAAGTTTCTCACCCACACTGCTGAAATCATTGCATGTAATGCTAACCTCTTTTTTATACCAAAAATTTTGAGCAAAATCTGGTATAATAACATCAAGTCAACTTCTTGGTTAAAACCTTTCTGCAAACCAGGATGGCAGTCAAACAGCCTCATTTTGTGTTTTAACTATTTATACCTGAATCGTTAATTACATGTGTAATCACTGACATACTAATTTATTTTCGTTTTCCCTATATTTTTCTCTTCCTTCATTATAAAAAGGTAGTCAGATTCTTTTTGTTTCCTTTCCTCAGTGTTTTTTACAAAACAAAAACAGAACCTGATTCAATGGGCTAGAATGAATAGTTAAAGGGATGTAGGAGTTCTAAGATAGAGAATTTAGGGGGATGTCTTTGAGTAGTCTGGAAAGGAAGAGAACTTTAACTCTGGGAAAAGCTGGGAAGTTCTACAGATTAATAGACTAGCAATTAGCTTAGTACCTGGGCAGCCCCCGCCCCTGGGATATGTTAAGATCTGTTGGGATTAACTGCTTATTGCATCTAGAACAACTAGGTCCAAGATGCTTAGATTTTCAGGCCTCTTAAAGAATCTCGTACTTCAACCTGACCTACCTCATGAGTGGTGGGACTTCACTGGTATAAACACAAATAGATCAATCATGAGAAAGACCACTCTAATGCTTAGGCACGTCTCAAAACTTTGTATTTTTGTATATTCTGCCCATCTGGAGGGAGGAGAGACAGAGTTAAACTAAAATTATTTTAAAGGAAATAAAGACACATTAAACTCATATATCTGAGTTTCTTGTTGAAGATTCATACCTTCGCAGAGAGAGCATAATACTCATTGTGGCTTCAATTTTTTTTGTTTTCATTAGCAGTAAGCCGCTGATGGCTCTGAGGAAGTCTATGGTAATGACAATTATAGTAGCTGATATATCCTTACACAGAGCTTTACAAAGCAAAAAAATACTCACTTTCACAGATCGTTTGCTCCTCATAATAGCTTTGCCAGAAAATGAGGGATTATTATCAACATTTTCTATCAAGAGAATGAGAACCAGAGTGGATAATATGATTTGCAAATGGTAACTCATCCTGCAGATGCCAAAAAAGTGACAGAAACCCAAGGCTTTGGAACCCCATCTCACCTAGCAGATACAGGCATAGGAAACACAGCTCCATCTTTTCTCTAAAACTTTGAGGATAAATAGACCTTATGGAAACTGAGAACTACTTTTCCTTCACTTGCTTTATGTCTGATTTTCTGTCTAACTCACTTTGAGGACCAAAGACTATGGATGGGGTTCCAGAAGCTAAGTGCAAATAGGAGACACAGAAATAGTGCAACAGCAAAGTTTCAGAAGGCGAGTTTAAGAAACAGATGGGCTGAATGAAACATCTATCTAAAGAGATTGTGCAGGGAGGCAATAAGAAGATGAAAGTTAGGGCCAAAAAAAAAAAAATACTTGAAGAAGCTGGGCCATAAATGAAGACTTCAATTCTCAGCAAACCAGCACATGCCATGACCAGACCCACAGCTTTTCCAAAATTCAGTTTTCTCATCTGGAACATGGACTAATAATAACCCATCCTGTGATATTTTTCCACAGTTAACAAGAGAAAAAGGATATAAACAACAAAACACCAAATTGTAAATTATAAAACACTTCACAAATGAGAGTTAATTATTTACTGTCTGTTCATATACAAAATTTCAGAAAGAATACAAACGCGTTAGGTAGGGCAAGCATAACCTAAGAGAGAGAAAGCATCAAAATGCTAATCCCCCAAATTGAAATTTTTAGAGCTGTGTATTTGCATATAGCCTAAAATCCCTTCGAAAATAGCTAGAATGCATTTAGTTACTTTTAAAAACCACACATTGAGTTGTTATTAATTTATTATAGATGAGGCAATGTTTTCCTTTCAAAAAGTTCTCTTCTCCATTGTGCCAAAGGCACCAGTAGAGAATTTAGAGTGTTTTATATTCCATAGAATATGCATAGCGATATCAATAATAAATAGCATTTTCCACAGTATAGAGTGTGAGGCACTCACTCAGAATCACTTACTCTTGTTGAGCTAAAAATACCTCAGTGACAAATTTCAGGAAAGAAAGGAAAAGAAGAGAATTCTGTGTTCATTACCCATGGGTAGAACCCTGCCTGAATGGTCCACAGCACCTTGTCACTCCCTCTCAAT
Source organism: Callorhinus ursinus (assembly GCF_003265705.2). Classification (NCBI taxonomy): domain Eukaryota; kingdom Metazoa; phylum Chordata; class Mammalia; order Carnivora; family Otariidae; genus Callorhinus; species Callorhinus ursinus. Next base: position 144,438,476 of record NW_027397063.1, read on the forward strand.
AATGTGGAGCAATAAAACCCCAATCTATTCTGGTGCACATTGCTATGATACCCCTTGCCCAATGCAGTGCATCTTTCATTTCTACACCAAACACTTACACTTACTTTTCAGGAAAAATCTTGAACAGTCCTGGTAACAAAAGATACAAAAATTTATTAATAAGATAACATGCTTATGGTATGAAAAAATGTATTGAATTTTTTAAAAACTTGGTGAGTCCCTGCATATGGATAACATCTCTATAATCAGTTTGCTGAGTGTCTGCTCCCATAAGGGTAGTCTGAGCACAGAAATAAGCTAAATAGATTACAGTCTTAATGGCATATTTTCACAGCACCTTGGCTTTTCCAGAGGACTAACCCAAAAAAAAAGGAAATTAATAGGAGACCACAGGGCATTGAATCATGAAGCTAAAGGAAACCTAACTAGTGAAGCAATGAGGAAAAAATTTTTGTCTGTAAACATGAGTTAGACAATATTTAATGATTCTAAGATATGACAAATACAGAATTACAACTTCTTTATTATCACTTGTTTAACCTACATAGGCATTGATCATTTATAATTAAGATTGTCAAAATAATCTAAATGTTGCAGATTTTAATCTGAATGTGAAGCATTAGTATATGAGGTTTTGATAACAGGTAAGGGAAATATATCTTCAGAACAATAAAAATTTAAATTTAAATGCTTCAAATGCCATAATCTTCAAATCCTCTATGAAAATCCAATGATCAGGCATGGCCGCTGGGGCAGATAAAACCAACAGAATGAGGAGCTTCCAGATAGGTTTCAAATATTTGAGCTAAGAAAAGAGAGGAGTAAATTCATGAGAATGTAACAAAAAGAATTAGAGGTTATAGAATTTATATATAGGGGAGATGTCTGGTGGTGGTAGGAGTAAATTAGCACCTAAAAGGTTGGGGTTCAAATCTTTCCTCAGAAACTTAATGGGTGACCTTGGAAAAGTCCCTTTATTTGAACTTCAGTTTCCAGCTGTATAAAAGGAAGATGATAATAACTGCACTATCTATTCAAACTGGTTATTGATAACATGACATCAGAAGAATGAAGAGGGGGAAATTGGAGGGGGAGACGAACCATGAGAGACGATGGACTCTGAAAAACAAACTGAGGGTTCTAGAGGGGAGGGGCGTGGAGGGATGGGTTAGCCTGGTGATGGGTATTAAAGAGGGCACGTTCTGTGTGGAGCACTGGGTATTATGCACAAACAATGAATCATGGAACACTACATCAAAAACTAATAATGTAATGTATGGTGATAAACATAACAATAAAAAATTTAAAGAGAAAAAAACAAAAAAACAAAAAAACACAAGAAAAAGAAAATACATAAGACATTTTATTGCAAGTAAATGGTTCTATATTATGTACGTGTGTGTGGATGTGTATGTAAAGTATAAATGGTGATCTCATGCTTAGGTCATTGTGTGTATAGTATGACCAAATTCCTATTTCCAAATAAATTCCTATTTCCAAATTGATTTAATTCTACTCATGTCTTGTGAAATTTCCAAGAATTAGATAAAGTATTTTATACATGCACTGAGCTATTACTCTGGGAAAGAAAAAGACATTCAAACCAAGTCAACTCCTTGCCTTAGGTCCAATCAGTTTAAAATGATACATGCAGTTTTTTGTCTTGTGGAAAAATGAGACCACAGTTTTTCTACTTGGTATCACCTGCTGAATTTAAGAAATAAAAGAAAAAGGGAAATTCTAAATGTTGATGGACCGAAAAACGTATATTGGCAAATAGGACTAGAAAAAAATAAAACCTGAAATGATTTTCTAATTAACCTTAAAAGTCTCTGTTATCATGAATATAAAACTAGATAGTACCTGTCTTCATCAACATATAACTTTTATGTTATCTTCCAGAAAATTATTTGCCTTGCTAGGGTGTACTGCTTGAACCTGAATCCAGCTGGTTCATTTATTCATCAAATAATTCATTTATTTATTTTCCAAAGGTAATTTCTGTTATTCCTTTATAAACACACTTTTCTATTATTTTCCTCTTTCACCATGTAATGCCAAAAATTTGATATCATCCTTATTCCTCTGGTTCTCTAATGTACCATATACTATCCATCAAGAAAGAATGTTTGTTCTCTGCACAAAGTAGATCCAAAATTAACCCTTGTCACCACCTTTACTGCCACCACCTGGCCCGAGCCACCATCACCTCTCATTTGGATTTTGTAACAGCCTCATCTGAAAGATGGTCTTGCTTACTTCTTGTCCCTTTACAGAATGTTCTCACTTCACAATCAGAATAATCCTTCCAAACTGTAGTCATATCACTCCTGTGCTCTAAACCTTCCCATAGGTTCCCATTTAAAAAAAAAAATTACTTATTTATTTGACAGAGAGAGCTAGCAAGAGCAGGAACACAAGCAGGGGGAGTGGGAGAGGGAGAAGCAGGCCTCCCGCGGAGCAGGGAGCTGGAGGTGGGACTCGATCCCAGGACCCTGGGATCGTGACCCGAGCCAAAGGCAGACGCCTAACGACTGAGCCACCCAGGTGCCCCCCATAGGTTCCCATTTTAATCACTCTTACTCTTGCCCCTGATCATTCTGCTGTAGCCCCACCAGACTACTTGCTACTCACGGAACCCACAAACATGCTCCCACACATCCTGCCCCCTCTGCTTGAAATGCTCTTTTGCCAGATACCTCTATATCTCTGTTCTTCACTTTCTTGGGGTCTTTGCTCAAAGTCACCTTCTCAATCGTATATACACTGATCAACATACTGAAAATGGCCCCCTCCATCTTCTCTATTCTCATTCTCTTTCTTTCATTTTTTTTTTTCTGTTTAGCACTTATCACTAAGTGGTCTATTATGTGTCTTACTTCTTTGTTTATTGTCAGTCACCTCTTTCCCTTTTAGAGAAGTGAGGAAAGGAACTTTTATCTAATCGTTTTCAGTGTTGTCCTCCCTTCCCCCCAGCAGCTAGAAATTTACCGGGCACAAAGGCATCAAGGATTCAAGGAACGAGCATTGAAAGAATGAATTTGTTTCAGACAATGGAAGGGAAAAATAAAAGCCTAATTTCCTAGATCTGGGAACATTGAAGGGACTGTTGTATGTGGAACAAAGATTCTATGGGGAGACTTGAGTAAAGAGCTTGCATATAAATTACTTTTGGGAAAAAGTGTAGAGAAGTGTAGAGAGAACCACACTCATTTCTAATATTTACCTTTTAAATCCTAGTCAGTGTATATCTGGCAGTAGGCATGGATTTACCAGGGGTCTGGTTGAAAGGCATATTGACATGTACAGTGATATTTTATGCTTGTTTGCTTCCAACATAATCCACCTTCATAGGTCAAGTAAGGGTATTTGATGGGCAAATGTAGAACACTGTGAGGCAGCACTCTGTCCCTGTTGACTGCGAATGTGGGGTTTCTTGCCCATACAAATGGAACAATCTCATATTCCTTATCAGTAAAATCAGGATCACGTCACCAGAGTTACCACCTCACATGTTAGTGCAAATGTGAATTACATACTGTTTCAATAGATGGATGCCATATCTGAGAGAAAGAGAGCAACAATAGGTTTGTTTTCCAGTGTTAGAATAGTGGTTTAGGACACAGGTTATGGGGCCATCATTCTGTTTTTCCACTCACTCTGTGTAAACTGGAGAAGTTATTGAACTTCTTGCACTGATTCAATTTTCACCTCACGAGTCACTGGGAAGATCAGGCAGGTTTATATATATATATATATATATATATATATATATATATATGGTTTAGAGCAGACAATACATAATGTAGACTAGCAAGTTTAGCTGCTAACTTTATTTGTGAAATGTTACAGTTTTAAAAGCTGGTTTCTGTCTATAGCAGGGCAAATAGAAACAAAACAGTACAGCTCCCATCTCAAACAGCTTGAAGCCCACAGCACAAGACCATCTTCATTTCCTTGTTGCGGGTAGTTATTCTTAAGTGTAATTTGAAGTGGATGTTGTAATCAAACCAACTGCGGAGAGAATGAAATAGAAAGGAATGTATCCCAAAGATGATGGGCAATGAATAAAGGTTTTAGTAGAAAAAAAAACAAACACTGCCCAGTAACTGTGTCTGGGAAGGAAATTATTAACTCTGACCAAGAAAACCACACTCATGTTTTGTATTTTAGAAACATAATAGACATAGCTGGTAAAAATGGGATGAAAAAGAATGATCCTTTTGAAAGTCTATTTTTACTTTTTTTGTAAAATCATATGGCATCACGGAATCTCTGCGCCATCTCATTACATAAGCAACTTGAGCTATTTTATGTGAAGTACACACAGAGCAAGCAAGGGCAGAAGAATAGTCTCTTTCTTTCTTATTGAAAGGTGATTTGTAAATTGTCGAATCAGTAAAGTATGAGCCTGAAATACAGTATTTTCAAAAGCACAGGTACTGGAGAAGTCTGATTAAATGTACCTCTTCACAGATTTTGAAAGAAGTGGCTTGATTTTTTTTCCTTTTTAATCTAGAGTTCTAGGCAATTTGGCAATTATGTGAAAACACTTGGTTTAGAAGTCCAGTGAGTAATTTATTTCAAGTTTGGAAATACTCTTCTTTTGCAAATCCTGCAATTTCTGTATATCTGGCAGAAAATACAGCAAGAGTCATGAGTTTGAAGGCATAAAAACACAGGAAAGTGGTTGAATTCATAATAATATTTAAGAAAAATTAGGCCAGAATATCCATTAGATTTTTTGAACCAGTGAGAAAGAAGCTAACACTCTTGCAAGGAGAGTCACTGTAATTAGAAAGTCAGTCATTACTTGGAAGATTAGTGAGGAAAGAGTCCACTCGAAAAGGGACTGTGAATCTGCTTTTCCAAACAGAAATCTGATTTTGCCATTCTTTTGCTTAAAATCCTTTAGTGAGCCCCATTGCCTATTTTAGCTTGTAACCTTATCTTCAAAAACTCCTGTTTGGTAATTCCAGAGCCTCTTTGCCCAGATGTCAGTGACACTCTACATTTACCACATAGAGTACTTGTTACTAACCCTATTACGCCATGTCCTTCCCATGTACCTTTGAAATTCTCACTTCTTCTGCCTGAAACATACTGGGCTCCACTCTCTTAACCAGCAAACATTATCACTGTATGTCTTTTTGCCTGATTAAATCCTTGCACATCCTCATATATTAATATATTTATATACTGCTCTTTCTAGAATGTCTTCCCTAACCCACACTTCCTAACCTCTGTAGGTTCTATGGGATCTGTCAGGACCCTGTACCTACTTCTAACCAGGTACAAAGAGTGAATAGTAAATGTTCGTTTAGCTGCCATCATTGAAAGCACCTCTCCTAAATGAAAACTACCTTGTTTCTAATTTTATTTATATTTTAAGTTTTATAAATGCTTGATGCATAGTAAGCACTCAAAATTGTTTGTTCCCCCCTTGAGAAAAGAATACTTTTTGAATCATAAAATGTTTACATATGAAAACCATATTGCTTTTTTTGAAACATTTCTCTTTGCTAGAGACAGAGAGATATTTTAATTATGGTCCCCCTTTCAATGATTTTCATAATCAAACATTTGGGTATAATTTTGTGAAAGTACCAATGAGTCCACTGGACTTATTTAATTGTAATATGATTGTTTATACTACTGAAGGCACCTTACTTTTCGCTGATGTGATAATGACAGGCTATTATGAGTCTATTAGGGTATTCCTTATGGAACCAACATAGAAAACAAATGCTGTAATTTGCAGATTCATGTTTGGTTATGAAAAAAAAGACATTCTTTCTTCCAAATGATCCTATGCTATTTGGTATCTGTCATGGAGAATGGGACAATAGGGGAAGGACAAATATTACATGAAAGCCTATAAGTGCCATCACAAGCAAAACTGGATACACTCAGAAGCTCAACTGGGAGCCATTTCAAATCCACCTGATATTGGTTCCCTCTACTTCTTTGTGCCATGCCCATTTCTAGATTAAATTTCTAGAGCTTCCCATGACCTTTTACCCAGTATGGACACTCATAGAAACAGCATATGAAACTCATTTTTCCATTGAATGCTAAAATTTGGCAGTAAGAAAAGCCATGTTTATTACCTGTAGGATCTAGTACTTTTAGAATTACCCCCAGGTTTGTTTGTTTGTTTGTTTTTTAAGGTGAAACTAAAACCAGAGTTAGTTTGAACTTTGAATTCTGTAGTACTTGAAGATTTTTGACATATAATAATCTTAAAAAACACCCAAAAAACCCACAAGCTCATTATTTGAACCAGAATAGGATAGAGTATGGTTTGTCAGAGGCAGCCTTCGGAGTAAGGCCCAGTTCCTCAGGTCATTAGAAATCCACTCAGATACAAATATTCACCTCCATGTCCACACTGTCAAATAGCACATAGACTTTGTTTTCCTTCTGTGGTTTCAGCTACTGAGAATATCTTCTACCTATCTGAATTCTATTTTATTTTCCTCAGGGCCAAACTGTATTCTTCCTTGCTTTGTGAAAGTTTCCTGACAAACCCACACCTCAGTCATCTCTCCTTTCTTCAAAACATTTCAGTACTTAGAGATTATATCATGTAACTTGACATCTAATTACATTTATCATACAATTATTTGAAGCTCCTTGAAGGCAAGACATAAATCTCAGTTTACTTACAAGCTCTCCCATAATATACCAAACATTATGAAGTCCATGGTAGTTCTTAATAATAATAATAATTATATTTATTTATATAATATAAATATTTATTATACATATTTATACATGATGATTGTTTTTGAGTATTAGGAATTCAATTAGTGGGTAGTAACCTAACTACATTACTAATCTATCTCCCTGGGGATATTTTCATTAATTTTCAAAAGTGAGTTGAAACAGATTACATAATTAATTAAAAATAAAGCAGAGCAAGTTGTAAAATAAACATCAGCAACCACTTGGAAGAATTTGGTTATTGAACTTAACATTGAATACATATCCTGAGTATCTGACAAATAAAGAATATCAATTTAGCTTTACAAAATCTCAAGCCTATCTTGAGAATAAAAATATTTCATTACTCTAAGGGCTGTAAAAACATGATATGTGGGTGCTTATATATTTTTTCAATAAAATGTAAAATGTTTTCAGGTACACTTTTCAGAAGATGCATATTTATTCTCCAAAAGGCTGTTTCTTATTTTAAACTTATTTATTTTTTATTTTTTTAAGATTTTATTTATTTATTTGAAAGAGAGAGAGAGAGAGAGAGACAGCAAGCACAAACAGGGGGAGAGGTGCAGAGGGAGAGGGAGAAGCAGACTCCCTGCTGAGCAGAGAGCCTGACATGGGGCTTGATCCCAGCACCCTGGGATCATGACTGAGCTGAAGGCACATGCTTAACCGACTGAGCCACCCAAGCACCCCTAAACTTATTTTTGATGTCAATAATAATGCATGTCAATTGGATATTTTTTATATCAAAATGGTGACAGAATGCCAATCTTCAGGAAGCCAAGAGAATATGGTTAATGTCTGCCGATTTCTAATAACGAAAAATACAAGGAGTGAACTTAAAATATCAACAGAAATAGATAATACATCTACCTTGGATTTGCTTTCCCTTCTGTTATCTCAAATAAGCCTTTAAAAAGAGCAAAACTGCAGTGAATTCATGGATTAATTCTCTAACGAATGTTTGAATGCTTTGTTCTATTGATTAATAGAGAATCATAAAAATCTGTGTAACAATAGTTTAGAAGGAATTCTTTGAGAAAGTTTAAGAGTATGAAATGAATGTTGGCCCAAATAAAAAGGAAGAATGCATTCTAAATATACACTGAAAAATAAAAAAGAGAGTGGTGAACGGAATACAAATATATTAAAGTAAAATATACCATGATTTTATAGGAAGTATTTCAAGAATGCTTGGATAGACAAATATTAAAAAATCAATTAATATAATTCTTCAAATAAATAACAAAGAAAATAACGTCATTCCAACAAATGTAATAAAAAGCTTTTTTGTACAATTAAATATATACACATACACATATACATATATGTGTGTATTATAACAGGAAGCAAATATATCTTTTATGTGTTTAAAAATACCATTATCATATGTAATCATTAAAATGTAGAAAAATCTCCACTAAATTCAGAAAAAAGGACAGGATTTCCCACTCTCACTGAAGAAAAGTATATCAGAAGTATAAATATTAAAAGAAGAAAAAAAGAAAATAAAAAAATTTCACAAAATATTGACTTGAATGCTGAAGATGCTCGTTTGAAAAACAGAGGAAATATATACAAATATTTGTGATATGGTTATATTAAAGTCTTTTTTCCTAAAGATTGTATTTATTTATTTGACAGAGAGAGACATAGTGAGAGAGGGAACATAAGCAGGCGGAGTAAGAGAGGGAGAAGCAGCCTTCCCCGCGGAGCAGGGAGCCCCATGTGCGGCTCGATCCCAGGACCCTGGGATCACGACCAGAGCAGAAGGCAGATGCTTAACGATTGAGCCACCCAGGCGCCCCATGGTTATATTAAAGTCTTATACTTTTCCATCAAATATATAAAATATAAATATTTTAAATAAAATTTAAATATTTTAAATTAAAATAATTTTTAAAAATTAAGTTAAACTAGTGAAATCAAAATATTTTAAAATAAAAGATTTTAGAAAAGATACCTAGTTATTAACACATCAACACCTTCCCTACATATAAGGAACAGAAAAGAAAATTTATCTTATTAACTTTCATAACACAGATATACACTCTGGTAACTTAACAATATCCAAACTAAAAACGTGAAGAAACTTATATGATTCATATATCCAAACTAAAAATGTGAAGAAACATATAATTCATATATTTTAATAAAAAGAAGATAAAGATTAACTTGTTATATCAGATGTTAAGCTCAAGAAATCGGAAATGTGTTGTGCCAGAATGTGGCTGGTAAAATATATCAATACCCAAAGAAGCTTAGATGGTTTTAACATTTTTAATAAATTGAAGGTGGCATTTCAATTCATTGGGGAAAGATGCTGTGTTTATTAAATGAGATTGGGAAATTTATCATTTTGAAAAAAAAGAAAAGTTAATTTTCAAACCATTATTTAAATAAAATTCTGCATTGGTTTTCTGTTTAAATGGGAAAAAATTAAGCAGAATTACTTAAAGAATAATTTTTTCTTAATTTTATTATGTTACGTTAATCACTATACATTATATCATTAGTTTTTGATGTAGTGTTCCATGATTCATTGTTTGCATATAACACCCAGTGCTCCATTCAGTATGTGCCTTCTTTAATACCCATCACCAGGCTAAACCATCCCCCCCACCCCTCCCGCCTAGAACCCTCAGTTTGTTTCTCAGAGTCCATAGTCTCTCATGGTTCATCTCCCCCTCTGATTTCCTCCCTTCATTTTTCCCTTCCTACTATCTTTTTTTTTTTAACATATAATGTATTATTTGCTTCAGAGGCACAGGTCTGTGATTCAACAGTCTTACACAATTCACAGCACTCACCATAGCACACACCCTACCCAATGTCTATCACCCAGCCACCCCCACCCCCCCCCCCCCCCCCCACTCCAGCAACCCTGAGTTTGTTTCCTGAGATTAAGAATTCCTCATATCAGTGAGGTCATATGATACATGTCTTTCTCTGATTGACTTATTTCACTCAGCATAATACCCTTTAGTTCCATCCATGTCGTTGCAAATGGCAAGATTTCATTCCTTTTGATGGCTGCAGAATATTCCATTGTAGGTATATACCACTTCTTTATCCATTCATCTGTCAATGGACATCTTGGCTCTTTCCACAGTTTGGTTATTGTGGACATTGCTGCTATAAACATCAGGGTGCACATACCCCTTCGGATCCCTACATTTGTATCTTTGGAGTAAATACCCAGTAGTGCAATTGCTGGATCGTAGGGTAGCTCTATTTTCAACTTTTTGAGGAACCTCCATACTGTTTTCCAGAGTGTCTGCACCAGCTTGCACTCCCACCAACAGTGTAGGAGGGTTACCCTTTCTCCGCATCCCCGCCAACATCTGTCATTTCCTGACTTGTTAATTTCAGCCATTCTGACTGGTGTAAGGTAGTATCTTATTGAGGTTTTGATTTGGATTTCCCTGATGCCGAGTGACGTCGAGCACTTTTTCATGTGTCAGTTGGCCATTTGGATGTCTTCTTTGGAAAAATGTCTGTTCATGTCTTCTGCCCATTTCTTGTTTGGATCATTTGTTCTTTGGGTGTTGAGTTTGATAAGTTCTTTATAGATTTTGGATACTAGCCCTTTATCTGATATGTCATTCACAAAAGTAGACTCAAAATGGTTGAAAGACCTAGATGTGAGACAGGTGCCCATCAAAATCTTAAAGGAGAACACAGGCAGCAACCTCTTTGACCTCAGACACAGCAACTTCTTCTTAAAAATAATTTTAATTTGGCACTAGGTTTAAGGCAGATAATGTGCTCAGGTTACAATCAACCTTTTCCATGAGAGATTTGATACCTCCCTTTCTTTTTTTCTTTTTTTTTTTTAATTTATTTGTCAGAGAGAGAGAGAGAGCACGCACACAAGCAGGGCAAGTGACAGGCAGAAGGAGAAGCATGCTCCCCGCTGAGCAAGGAACCCGATGCCAGACTCGATCCCAGGACCCTGGGATCATGACCTGAGCCGAAGGCAGACACTTAACCGACTGAGCCACCCAGACATCCTGATGCTTCTGTTTCTTGATGTTGAGTGATAATTATCAAAAAGAAAATATATTAAATGATGAAATAGATTTACTTTGGTAGACATATAAACCACATAGCCAGTAAATTTATGGGAGCACATAACAGATCCCCAAAGTATTATGGGAATTCAGAGATTGTATAGATAAACACTATTTTAATCACAGTAAATATAAGTGTGAAATGAACCAAGTTGAGCCAAGCACAACTGAATTACGATATTACAGAGGGAAAGGACATAATAGAAAATAAATAAATAAAAACCCAAAATAGAGCAAAACATGAGCCAGCTCACTCTTCCTTAGGGGGCTATCTGGAGAGGACTTTATGGAGAATTTGGGTAGCTCACAATGAGGGAGACGGCTGGAGAAGGAACTTGGTTGGGGCATAAGAAAGAATAAATTGAGCAAAGCCTGCAGATGCAGAACCTTGTTGGGTCCTGCAGGTCCTCCCTGCCCTGCATTTGGTCATAGGCAATCTGGGTCACCATATCTGTGGGGGATGCTGCCTTTTTTCAGTGTGCAGAGCTGTGGCTGCTTCTTGGGTTTCCATAGATGGGTGACTGGCCATCACACTCATGGTCTGGTGGAGTATTGGGACTGGAAAGAGAAGAATATGACAACATAAAAAGGTATTTTAACAATGTTATGAAGCATAGCATTTGTGTTAGACATATAGAAACAGGATCGATATTCAACTTTAGAAAAGACACTTTAGCTTCCTTGTAGAGAACAAAGCAATGAATAGAAGGAAGCATGATCGTGGAAGAAAAGAGAGCCATTTAGAGATGACCAAAATGATGTAAGTAAGAGTTAAAATCACCTAGGCTGATAAAGGTGGAAAGGCCAGGAAAGGTAGATGTAGAGGTGGATGATACAGATGCAGGTGTGGATATAGATACAGACATGGATACGGACATACAGATACAGGTACTTGAAGTTTGGTTTTCATTTTACTCAGTCTTTTGATTGCATTTGACAAAATGATTACATCCTCTCTCTTTGAAACATTTTCTTTGTTTGGCTTCTCTTTATTATCCTACTTCTCAAGCCATTCCTTTCCAATGTCTAGCTTGCCTACCCTCCTCAATCTGACCTCTAACACTTGGAGTGCCTCAAGGCTCAGTCCTTGGTTCTTTTCTTTATTCTATCTGTGCTTAATTCCAAAAGATCACACAAAGCTCCTTAGAGTTCAATAGCATCTATATCATCTATATCATCTCTCTGAGATGAAATGGTTTTTTCTTGTTTTTTTTTCTAATCTATCACGAATCGATACATTTGTATCACAAACACCACACCTGACTCTCATGTGATCTTGCTGGAACCCAATAATACAATTTTTAAGCAGTTACTGTCTTTGAGTGGTGCTTGATCTGTTTAATAGCAATCCCCTTATCGATAGTCCCACTCCTAATCTTTGCACTTAACTCTGGGTCCATTTATACATTGTCTATTCAATTTTTCTAATTGGACATCTAATACATATATACTTAAACACAACATGCCCAACATGGAGCTCTTGACTTTGTTCTTCAAACTTACTCTTCCCAAAGTGTCCCCCATTCTAGTGAAGGGCACGAACACTCCATTGTTCTGGCCAACATGTTTAGAATCATTTTTTATCCCTCTCCTTCTCTCAGGAATCTATATATTGACTGCACCTTCAAAATAGGTCCTGATTCTCCTGATTCTCCCATCACCACTCCACTACTATGAATAGTCTGGGCTGCCTCATCTGTTCACAAGAACTGGCACAATGATGCTAAACTGACTTTTACTAATTCTTTGTCTTTCTCTGTCTCTTCTCCACAGAACAATCCAGAAATATGTTTAAAACATAAATTATACCATTTATCTGACTTGGGCAAAACTTTCGTGGCTTCCCATCACACATGGAACCAAAATCCAGAATCTTTACCATGGCCTATAATGCCCTATATTATCTGATCCTTAATTATCTCTCTGATGTAATCTTCTCAAATTCAATTCCGTAGCTTATTGTTGTTCCTCAAACATCCCAAGAATATTGCCCGATGGACATTACACTTACTATTTACTTTATCCAGAATATTCCTATATTTTACAGGGCTAATTCCATCAACTATTTCAACACTCTCCTAAAAAGTCACATCCTTGGAGAACATTTCTAACTATCCCTTCTAATAGTGAAACTTCATCATCTCATTCCTTATCCACATTTCTTTTCCTCTCTAGCATTAGTCAATGCTTTGTTATACATTTTGGTATATGTAACTTCAAAAAAAATTAGCTGTGTCCTCTTACTGGATTATAAGTTATTTGGTAGTGGAGACTGTGTCTTACACACTGGTACATTGTCATGCCAGAGTGTCTGGCACGTAGTGCCAAATACGTGTTTGCTAAATATTCATACATATTTCTAATATAAAAGGAACTTAAACATGTTTACATATGAAATCCCTGATGAAAAGGGATACTAGATGGAGAAATGTTGAATCAAAATTCATAAATAAGAATAAGGTCATTGGAAAGACATGAGAGTTTAGGATCAAGAACACAAAACTATTAGCTTTAGACATAAAGATGTAATTCTTCTTATGATAAAAATATGAAAAGAGAATAGGTGTAGAACATAGCAAGTCTATAAGTATTACAGGAGAAGGCTGCAAGAATTCTAATCTGATAATTCATCATGGAACCAACTTATGTTCTCAGTCCAGTCAGAGGCAGAAAGCTGAATTCATACAGAGTTAGAATTTTTCCAGGTCACTATGATAGTAAGGCAGTGGAGAAAAATGTACAGAAATTGGGGGGAAAAGAGTGAAGTGACAAATGAATCACTGCATAATTGTTAGCGAAAGGTGTGGTAGTGTTATGGGCAGATTTTGTCCCCCACACCATCAAATTCATATGTTGAAATCTTAACCCCCAGTACCTCAGAATGTGACTGTTATGTGGAGACATGGTTAAATTAGGTTAAAATGATGTCATTAGGATTAGCCTTAATCCAACATGACTGGCATCCTTATGAGAAGAAGAAATTTGGACACAGACACATACAGAGCAAAACCATGTGAAGACACAGGAAGACAGTCTTCTACAGCCCTCAGAAAAAAAATCAACCCTGCTGACACCTTGATCTCAGAATTCTAGTCTCCAGAACTATGAAAGGATAGATTTCTCTTGCTTAAACTTCTTTGTTATAACAGCCCTAACAAACTAATACAGGTGGGCTCAAAAAACAAAACAAAAACAGGAGGGCTGTGATCCATATATCCCTACATACTGGAGATCCATCTTCTATATGGAAGTGTGTGAGAAAATGAAATTCAGAGGTTATGAAAAAGAAGCTTTTATCAGGATAACTGAAAGAATCACCTTATAAGTAAGAATAAGGATAAAGATATGTTTATTGGCTTTGATTTGCATTTGTATTTCCCTGATGATTAATGATCTTTCAATGTGTCTGTTGGCCATCTGTATGTCTTCTTTGGAAAAATGTCTGTTCATGTTTTCTACTTATTTTAATTGGATTATTTGTGGGTTTTTTTGGTGTTAAGTTGTATAAATTCTTTATATATTTTGATTATTAACCCTTTATCAGCTATGTCATTTGCAAATATCTTCTCCCATTAGGCGAGTTGTCTTTTTGTTTTGTTGATGGTTTCCTTTCCTGTGCAAAAGCTTTTTATTTTGATATAGTCCCACTAGTTTATTTTTGCTTTTGTTTCCCTTGGCAAAGGAGACATATCTAGAAAAATGTTTCTATGGCTGATGTCAAAGAGATTACTGCCTATGTTTTCTTCTGGGACTTTCATGGTTTCAGGTCTCGCATTTAGGTCTTTAATTCATTTTGAGTTTATTTTTGTGTATGGTATAAATAGTGGTCCAGTTTCTTGTTTTTTTTTTTTTTTTTTTGCATGTAGCTGTCCAGTTTTCCCAACACCATTTGTTGAGGATACTGTCTTTTTCCCATTGCATATTTTTGCCTTCTTTGTGGTCGATTAATTGACCATACAATTATGGGTTTATTTGTGGACTTTCTATTCTGTTCTATTGATCTAGTGTCTATTTTTTGTGTCAGTACCATACAATTTTGATTACCACAGCTTTGTAGTATAACTTAAAGTCTGGAATTGTGATTCCTCTAGTTTTTTAATTCTTTTTGAAGGTTGTTTTGGCTATTTGGGGTCTTTTGTGGTTCTATACAAATTTTAGTATTATTTGTTCTAGTTTTGTGAAAAATGCTGTTGGTATTTTGATAGGAATTGCATTAAATCTGTAGATTGCTTTAAGTAGTATGGATATTTAAACAATATTGGTTCTCCCAATCCATGAGCAAGGGATATCTTTCCATTAGTTTATATCATCTTCAATTTCTTTCATCAAAATTTTATAGTTTTTGGATTACAGGCCTTTCACCTCCTTGGATAAGTTTATTCCTGGCTATTTTATTATAATTGGTGCAATTATAAATGGGATTATTTTCTTAATTTCTCTTTCTGCCACTTTATTACTTTATTAGAAATGAAATGGATTTCTGTATACTGAGTAATGTACAGAATTGTTGAATCACTATATTGTACACCTGAAAGTAATATAGCACTGTAGTTATACTGAAATTAAAAAATAATTTTAAAATATATATATATGCTTATTGAGATGGCTACAGATAACAATACAAGAAATTTTCCACATGAACATTGGTAACACAAGGGTGATGGTTGTACTTGGGAGAGAGAAAGTCAGAGCTACCTGTCAAGTTCTTCACTAACATTTTGCTAACAAGCTATTAAAAGTGATGACATCAAGCAATGTATTGGTAAACAAGACTCTATAATGTTTAAAATGTTGAGTATTCACAAACAACCTAAATAAATTCAAGTGACAAATAAAACCCAGGTAAATAGTACAAACAATGAAAAACAAACAGTATTCTGAATATGTAAAAAAATCTCTTCAAATGTAATTTTAAAAGTAGAAAATAAAGACAGAAGAATGAAAAAAAACTATTCTAAAAAAATTAAAACACAATAACATGCCAATAATCATAGGGAAGTTCAAAATCACTAGTAAGGGACACCTGGGTGGCTCAGTCATTAAGTGTCTGCCTTCAGCCCAGGTCATGATCCCAGGGTTCTGGGATCGATTGAGCCCCGCAGTGGGAAGCGTGCTTATTCCTCTCCCACTCCCCCTGCTTGTGTGCCCTCTCTCAGTCTCTCTCTTTCTCTGTCAAAAAATAATAAATAAAATCTTTTAAAAAAATCTCTAGTAAAAATTAAAATAACCATTTAAAATCATTAAATTCTTATAAAAATTAAAATTCAAAACACCTTTATTTCTATTTTTATTTATTTATTTATTTTTAATTCCCAGGGTTTGGAGGAATAGGTACTTCATTTGACCTTCAGTCCCTCTGATTTATTTTCCTTAGTGAAGTTTCCCTTCTTACATAGAAATTGGATTAATCAAATTATGACACATGCATTTTAAAACTATATTGAGTTGGAAAAAAATTCACTCACTTATTTTTAATTTATAAGTCATTTAATTTCATATTTACTGGACTCTAGGTTCTTTTGAATATATAAGTATAGTGGTTGGTTCTGAAATATTAGTGTACTTATTCCTTGGGGAACATATTAAAATGCAAAAAGCCAAGCCCCCTCTTCCTGATTCTATGGGTTTTAGATGGAACATTGTAACAAGGACCACAATTCAAGCACAGAGAGGTAAAGGAAATGACAGAACTTATAGAACATTTAAGGAAAGGAAGAGCTTCATACAAAGTTAGATGCTAGACTGATCATGACCTTGGTCTGGTGAAGATGACATTCAGGAAAGGAGACTTAAGATCTGAAGGCCTGGATGTTCCCTGTAAAAAAAAGCTGAGAAACAGGTCATGGAGGCCCAAGGTATTAATGTAATCTACTACAGACCCTCATCAGGAAAAGGTCTTCAGGGGAACATCATAAATCAATTAGGACAGTATCTGGAAGATAGGTCAGCAGAAGGAGACAGTGACCAAATGCTCCATGACAAATATGTTATAAATTAAAATTCTGTGTGAGAATAATTGAAGTTAGAGCTTAAGTACCAATTTTTAAAATCAAGGGTGTCTAAATCTTGTACAAGTTAATCTTCTGTTTGTATTTAGGGAAATATACTTGTTAGGCGCCCGGGTTGGGGAGTAGAGAAAATAGGAATAAATAAATAAATAAATAAATAATAAATAAATAAAAAATAAAATGGATTCCACCACCACCACCACCACCAACAACAACAACAAGAATCCTAAAATAATTTGCTGTTTAAGAAACTTTTGATAGTCTGGAATTTTGCCTTACTAATTATTATTATTATTCCTAACAAGTCACTACTGAAGATCTTCCAGGTGTCAGACAGTGGTTTAGTCACCTGGGACACATCAGAGTACAATGCATCCAGATCCATGGCCTCATGGAGCTTAGGTTCTAGAATAGGATGACAAACGGTAAACAGAACAGTAATTACTATGGAACACAAAAACAAGAAAAGAGCAAGATTAGGAGGGTTTGAAGTGTGGGGTGGTGATTAACATTTAAATAATGTAAAAAGTAAATTTGATAAATGATCTGAAAGTGGTAAGGAGATTAAGCATGACCAATGAATCACATGATTCATTTGAGGGCAGGGAAATACAGACTGCTGTGATAAAACAATCACATTTGTCAACATTATCTTAATATTCATGGTTGAAGATGGGATGTCAGAGAAACTGAATACCAGGAGAATACTTTAAAAAACTCTTTTGGTAAAAGTAAATTCAGGTATACTTTAGGAGTAACCAGACTCAAAAAATAGTCCAAAGTTTCGTTAAGGACACTGTAACTATCCTTACTTAGTATTATAAAATGATTAAGAACCAGGCAGGAATGGCTTAGAATTCATCTTTTGGAAGAATTTTTCTGGGAAGACCCCTCTGGTTATAACTTCCTCTTCATTTCCTTTGTAGCCCATGATCTAAATTACTGGAACACTTGGCTAATTTTAAAAAGTGAATTGAAAGGCACTCTATTTTAGTTTCTGGGTAGGACCACTGCAATCTAAAAATACCCAGAAAAAAACAACACCCTTCCAGGAGTTCTCTAGAGTCTCTCTGGGATGGACATATTGTCATAGCAGGAACATGATAAATGCAGGGATAGGAAAGAATCTAAGCCTACAATTGCAACGAAATGGTTTTAGCCCTGCAAGATTCTATATCCTCCACTGAACAGTACTTACTGGAAAGCAGACTTGGGGTGAGAATTCAGTACCTGTTTCAGGTTCAAAATTAGATTTTCAGAGTTAAGTAAAGATCAACCAGCCTTCTTTGTGACATTGGATTTCCACAGTGTGGTTGCCTTTGGTGCTTCCCTTCGACATGGAAATTCATAACTACAAAAACCCCAAGGAAAGACATCTAGCCCTTTTCGAGGTAATATGCAAAAGCCAGAGTGGATGGGTCTTAGTGAGCAAGGGGCAGGATGGCACAAATGTATTCAAGCACATATAGCTTTGCAAATGATGGTAAAGTGTAAGATTTTATTTAGTCCAAGTGTGGAAAGAATGCCTTGAGCCATTTTAAGCAGAGGAGTGATTTGATCTGATTTTCACAATTAAAAATTTATTCTGGATGTTCTAAAAGAATGGGTGGGAAGGGAGGCAGACATGAAAGCAGGGGAACAGGGAGGTGTCATTTCAGCCGGAGAGGGAAACAATGGCAACTTCTCCAAGATACTGTAGTGTTGGTGTGAGAAGGAGCAGTGTTTCAGCTCTATGTTGGGGGTGAAACTCAGAGGACTCTCTCATGAGATGTAGAGTGAAATAAGTCAGGGTCCCAGGTTCTTGCCAAGCATTTGAGTGGGTGATGAGGGTATTTCTCTTTATCATAGACCATATGCCCCATTTCTTTTCAATCCTATTGAATGCTTCTAACAGAGACAGGCAAACCTGGAATTTATTAGCTTTGTGCCCTTGGGAAAGTTACATGATCTCTATGAGTTTCAGATTTTTTTTTTAATTCAAATAACAAAATAGTATTTACAGAGTTTCTGCAACTTAAAGGTGAGTGTGTGTGCGCACGCGTGTGTGTGTGTGTGTGTGTGTGTGTGATGCATCACATGAAAAAATCTTCTCCTTTACCTGACAAAGTGCAAGGATTGAATACATGATAGCTATAATTGTAGTTATTGTTGTTATTTTGTAAATTGTTGCTGTTATGTTCTGATTTACTCTGGTGGAGATTTTTGTTTTCTGTTTTCCAGTGATTTTTTAGCCTTTGTTCTCTTATTGCCCTGGAGTATCTTCCTGAATCCCAGCAGAAATCAGAGGGATTCTGGTAGGTTTGCTGATACTTTCCAATGCCACATGCCCTAGAATGTTTTCTGTGCAAAACTGGAAAACAGTAGCTCCCTCAGCAGGGGCAAGGAGCATCAGCTGATACAGTTCAATTCTAGGTAAAGGTCGATAAACCTATGCAAGATGGTTAAAGTGAAACAAAACAAGACAAAACAAAATAAAAACAGTCTGTTGAGACTGTTGGGTAATTAGGAAAATATTTCAGTAAGGCGAGAGAAGAAGGAGGTAAAAATACATTCACCCCAAGTGATCCAATCTGCAAATGGATAAACAATTTTTTTAAAAAAGTTAAGTCTGTATAAAATGTTCAGCCAGTACAGATGAGTAGGAAATGAAAAATCCTCTATCCTTAACCCACCTTCGGAAGTAATTAATTTTTAGAATTTCTGTTTTCATTCTTCTGGCAATTTGCTAATATGCTTATTCACTCCATTTATTAATATTCTCACATTTAGACCTACTTATTTATTCCCTGCTCTAAGATGAGGAATTTTGATCACTTCCCCTGATCTTGCTTTTCTCCCCCAACCACTTCCCAGGTTTCATTATATTTTCCTTTCATACATCTATTAGTCACATTTATTTTTAAGTCTATTAACCTTTTAGACAGTGTAATCGATTCCCTGTTTACAAAAAATAAGTAATGGAGAATCACTACACTCATTCATTTCTCTATTTCCTTCTAATGCCTAAACTCTTTGAGCTAGACCATTATGTCTACAACTTCACAGTTTACAGTATTTATTTTCCACACTATAATTCTACTTTAACTTTCAGTTCTTACCTCTATTTCAACCTTAAAAGTTGAAAGTCAATAAGTGATCTTTATGTTGTTAGAAATATATGAATATCATTCACAGCAATCCGCTAGGCTCATAGGAAATCAGTGATCCTTTCACGGCAGCATTGTGCTCTAGGAAAATTTTTTGAGTGTTGAGGTCACATGTTTTTTTTCTCTTCTCTGTCACTTGCTCAAGATGGTGCCACCTTTTAGTTTTCTCCATAGTTGAGCCATTGCTCTCTTGTCTAGCATTTTTACATAGAGTTTCTAATTGCATTTGTTCTTGTTGAGAGATGAATTATATGTATATTTCACTAAAATCATCAAATTCTGTTAACTGTATTATTTGTTGAGGGAGAAATGAGCACAGAACCTGAGACTGATTTTCTCTGTTCTCATCATCTGGAGTCCACTGTTTCTGGGATGTAATATCCTCTTGCTTTCCCTTCTCTGTTTTTCTTTCTTTCTTTTTCTTTTTTTTAAGAATTATTTATTTATTTTGGGGAGAGAGAGAGAGAGCACATGGGGAAGGGGCAGAGGGAGAGGAAAAGAGAGAGAGAATCTCAAGCAGACTCCCCGTTGAATGTGGAACCCAATGTGGGGCTCTATTTCACCACCCTGAGATCATGACCTGAGCCAAAACCAAGAGTCAGGTAGATTGTCAAGTAAATGGTGAAAAAAATATTACAAAGCAATTTTTTTTTACAACGCAAATTTTTAATGTGAGAATTTGGAAAAAACTGTTATATACAAAGTGATGTCAGGGTCTATGCTGTGGACCAAGATTTCATATGATGCTTGTATACTCCTGATTGTGACATTTTTATTTATTTAATTTTTTTAAAATATTTACCTATTTATTTTAGATAGAGAGAGAGCACAGGAGTGCAAGCAGGGGGAGGGGAAGAGGGGGAGGGAGAGGAGGAGGAAGAGCGAAAGAATCCCAAGCAGACTCCATGCTGAGCACAGAGCCTAACATGAGGCTCAATCTCATAACCCATGAGATCCTGACTTGAGCCAAAACCAAGAGTTGGAGGCTCAACTAACTGAGTTACCTAGTTGCCCCATGATTATGAAATTTTTAATATAACATTCTCAAAATGGTATGCCAAAGAATATTTCTTCTTCAGGATATAAAAATATAATACTCCAAATAGGGTTTGTGTTTGAATGAATTTAGGGAACATGAGGTAAAATAAGTTAAATAGGGTTTTTTTACTACCAAACCTCTTAAAGTCACAAACATATCTTAATATGTGTTATGAATTTTCAAGTGTATGTGTGTGTGTGAGGTTATGAATAGAATAAAGGTCTTCCTAAATTATGTCGCCATGGGACACTTCTTCCTTAGAGCAGCATGCTAAGCTAGTGTGGAACCCACTTTGTAGAATATTGAATCATATCTCACACCAAAATAAGATGACTTCTTAATGCAAGGATAAAATGTCTCATGAGATATTCAAGATTATAAAACAGAACATTCTCTATTTTCACACATAAAAAAACAAGAAGGGAGGATATCCTCCAGGCCACTGCAGTTTCCAATAATATCCTTCCAATAGTATACTTGCCTTTAATAGCAGGTATAGAGAAACTTGCTCCATTCCAATATTGCCCTTTTTAGATATTGACCATATCTAGGTTGTATAAATTCCTTTATATGTACTTGTATACAATAATTTTATTTTCTATTGGTGTAATCATCTAGCATTGACTTTCCAGTGTGTGGAGGGCAGGAAATGTTCATAAGGATGTTCATAAGTATGAATTTAGTAAAAATGGAAATTAACAGAGTGGACTTGAGAGGCTTGGATGAGGGCAAAGCATTTGTCTTTCAGGTAGGGTAGTAATTAATCAAATAATCTAGTCTAGTGCCAGGGAACAGTGGGAAATTAATATCTACTAACAGATGATCTTCATTTGGAATATGAACAGCTTAGTGAAGTGTTTACTTCAAGGATTTTTTTTTATATTAATTGGGATTTTTTTTCACTTAGCTGAAGGGGGTAAATGTATGTATGTCTTTTCTATTAAAAAAAAATCTTTGCAAAGAGATGCCATGTTTGTTCAGCAAGCAGAGCACATTCATTTTCTGTTTCAGTCTTAATGAGCACCCCTGATCTTCAAGGATTTCAGTGTTAAGAAGAAGAGAGCATTAGAAAACAGCAACAACAACTTTTATAGCAAAGTCTCCTAACAGCAGGGTAGATGGTATGTCTACTATGGAGATGTTAAAATCAAAATAAAAAATAAAAGAATTCCCAAGAAAAATTTATAGTTAAAAAATGTTTCCCTACATATGAGACAGAAGTGGAAGATTAGAAGTTCAAATACAGCAGTTTCTTAAGTCAAAGAAGGATATTACTTCTCCAGTTCTGAAATATGTATGAAAATAGTATGAAACTGTGGTAGTATGAAAAAGGATACTACAAAATAGTATGCATTAGCGTGAAAACAGTATAGTATAATACAGTATGAATTACTATGAAAATAGCATATTATCAGACATTTTGCAAATAAAAGTGAAACAACAAAAATATGCACAGAAAATAGCATATTATCAGACATTTTGCAAATAAAAGTGAAACAACAAAAATATGCACAAAAAAATAGGGTATAGAGAATATAATTTCATTTCTATTAAAATAACATTTTTATGAATATATTTGGTTACAGGAGATATTAACTTATGGTTATGGTTGGTTTTTTGAATATACAAGTAATACACACTCATGAAACAAAAACAACAGAAAATAGAATATTATATAAAAGAAAACAAAATAATCTATACTATTAGCTGCTCAAACATATGAATCCGTCCTTAACACATATGTATACATTATAACACATACAGTTATATAATATTACGTATTTATATTCTAATATGTATTTATATTAAAGTTATATACAACAAAAACTTGCGAAGGAAAGCAGTAGACATTATTTTTGACAGTTTAAAGTACTTTACTTTTAAGTATTTTATCAGTCAATAATATTTTCTTTACATTTCCTTTGAATTGCTACTTAATAAGCATTCATATGAAACTTCCAGGATGTATTTTATAATTCTCATTTTGTTATGCACTTAAAATATTTTTGAGCTTTCACTATTACATTTGATGGTAACTCTTAAACTCATATATACAATTTTGTGTAAATCTATGATTATTCTAATTGTTTATATAATCAGGCCTCTTTTTTTAAGATTTTTATGTATTTATTTGAGAGAGGGAGAGAGAATGAAATAGAGCGTGAGAGGGAGAGCATGAGAGGGGGGAGGGTCAGAGGAAGAAACAGACTCCCTGCTGAGCAGGGAGCCCGATGCAGGGCTTGATTCCAGGACTCCAGGATCATGGCCTGAGCTGAAGGCAGTCGCTTAAACAACTGAGCCACCCAGGCACCCCAAATCAGGCTTCTTTTATTGAAAACTAGTACCTACATATGGTAAAATTTTTTATACAAATGAACATGGAAAAACAAGTAAAAATAGTTATAATTCCTGAGCCCGTCCGACATTAAATAGTTGTGAATGTCCTTCAATAATTTTACATATTACAAAAATAGGAACTATCTACTTACAAGCTTGCCTTCGCATTATTCATTTTGGAACATGTTTCTATATCATTTTATCTTCTGTATCATTCTCTCAACTTATTAGAAGGGATTAATATAGTGACTATTCTCATAAGCCTATTTGTGACATAGGCCACTGTGAACAAGCTATTTAATCTCTCTTGCTCTTACTTCATTCATCTGCAGGAAGAATAAATCTTAATTATACCCTTTTCATAGGGCTCCTGAGAAAATTTATATATATAATATTTATATTTATATGTTATATGTCTATAATATAAACATAAGTATAGATGAATATTTTATATATACATGTGATATATATATGTTGTATATAGGTGTAGGATACACACATTTACCAACATATAAACACTTAGTTTCTGAAAGGATAATCAAAAAACCATTGAGTGTTTACCTTTAGGCATGGAGTTTTTGCTACTTAAATATTATAAGTAATTGTACCATTTTCATTTTTTTAATGTCAAAGAGGCTTCTCAATTCTTAAATCATGAGTCAATTTAGTCTTTAAAAAGTGCTTCTTTGTGCTATTGGAAATTCAAATATTAATAAATATATAGTTTAAAAATATGAAAAGAAAACTGTGATCTAATCCTACCCATATCATAAGACTACATCTCACTTACCATGTTTAGTTTTAGAGTCTTGCATTATATAGGATTTTGACAAATCAGAGCACCTTCAAAGGAAGATTACCGAATTCTCTAGTGGTATAAAAATATCTCTTGCATGTAGGGAATGGCTAAAGAAGCAAGAGTTAAGGAAACTCTGGAGTGGAGGAAGGAGTAATGACACTTGTTAAATCCTAGAGGGCTGTCCTTTGGAAGATGGAATCAGCTGGCTCTGTCTAGCTCGAAGGATTTATCTATATAATAACAGATCCTATTCAAAGATGATATAGAGAGTAATTTTGCCATTAATCCATTTGCTAATTCAGTCATTCAACAAATATTTATATGCCTGTCAGGAGTACTCTACTAAAGTACAAGGATACTTTTGAGAATAAGGCTGAAATGTTCTGCTTTCAAAGTGCATCTTTAATGCCAGATAGAATGTATATATACCTTGCCGGTCACAGAAGTAGTAATACCTCCCTGTCCCAGGATAAAAGAAGAGAATAAGACTCCATAAGTTTTTTTTTTCTTTAATTAAACTTTTTTTTTCTTTTTAAGATAACTGTAGAGTTAGTTACATGCAATTTGTAAGAAATAATGTTGAGAACTCCCGTGCACCATTTACCCTGTTTTCACAATGGCATCATCTTGTAAATCACAACCATCATAAGCAGGATATTTGAAATCCAGAATAGTCCCATCAGCACAAGGTTCCCTCCCATTGACTTTGTTTAAATACACCACTCCCCTCCTACTCCCTCCTTCAACCATTGCTAATCTGCTCTCTAGTTCTGCAGTTTTCTCGTTTCAAAAATGTTATATAAATGAAATCATACAGTATGTAACCTGTAACCTTTTCTTCATCTGAGAAAGCCTTGATTTCCCTTTCCTTTCTTTTCTTCATTTTAATTTTTTTTATTGAGTATAGTTGACACTCAATGTTACATTAGTTTCAGCCGTACCACGTAGTGATTGGTCTAGTTTATCTGTAATGTTGTGCTCACCACAAGTGTAGCTAACACCCATCACCATACATTGCTATGACAATATCATTCTCCACTCTGTACATTTTAATCCTATGAGTTACTTATTCCATAACTGGAAGCCCGTACCTCCCACTCCCTTTCACCCATTTTGCCCATCCCCCAACCCCTCCCCTCTGGCAACTACATTCGTTCTCTGTATTTATAGGCCTGATTCTTTTTGTTTATTCATTTGTTTTCTTAGATTCCACATTTAAGTGGACATTTCACTCAACATAGAATTCTGTCTTGGGGCACCTGGGTGGCTCAGTCAGTTAAGCCTCTGACTCTTGATTTCAGCTCAGGTCATGAGTTGAGGGTTGTGAGATTGAGCCCCGAATTAGGCTCAGCACTAGGCATGGAGCCTGCTTGATTCTCTCTCCCCCTTGCCCTTTCCCTCTCCCCCTTCTAAAAAATAAAAAAAAAAAAATCTGGCTTTTCTCAGCACATGAAAAATGTCATGTCATCTCTTTATAACTTCCTTTGTTTCTGATGAGAAACCTGCTGTCATTTGAATTGATCTCCATCCTCTCCTCAGGTAAGTAAAAGGCCATCACCCTGGCACTATCCCTTGTGGTGGAAGTCCAGTTTCCCCTCTTCATCTTTAATGATGCCCTCCATTGACAGGGAGAGAGTTCCTTGTTGGTACTGGGCAAGGATGAAAGTTTTGGCTTTTGTTACTCTGGCTAGAAAAGACAAGTATACCTTTCTACTTCTCCTCTCATGGCCTTACTGATAACACAAGTAGGTGGACTCATTGACACTGTGGGGTGGTGAAAGTTTTGACTCTCTACTTGGCCTCCTCCGACTTTTCCCCATTTTCCCTCATTACTTCCAGTTTGTGGTGAAAGTCTAGACTCCCCAAGTGGTCTCCACCAATACTGCAGTACTGGGGCCTCATTATTACCCAGGAGAGCTGAAAGTTCTCATTCCCTACTTGGCCTACTTGCCTCCTCATTACTACCTGGTGATGGGAATGGTGGGAGTCTGGGTTCCCTATTCAGTCTTTGTTGGCAAGAGTGGGCATCGGTCCATGGTATTTCCTGAGTTGTTTGGTTAGAAAAGAGCAATTATTATCTACTTTTTTTTCCTTACCAGATGCCCTTTCTCTGGCTCTGTGGCTGGAGCTAGCAGGCCACTTTGGGGCCAGTATGGCGCATATACACTTGTATTTCCAAGGTGCTGGCTTCTTCTACTTCCAGGCTCAGAAACATGGGAAAAATGAAAACTGAGGAAATTCACCATTGTGTGTTCCTTCATCCCCAAATCCCTGACTGACCTGCCTTCAGTGTCCTCTGAAACAGAATTATCTTGTGTTTGTTTTATATCTAATGTCCAGAGCTTTCATTTGTATGAAGTGGGAGAAATCGGGAAAAGTACTTCATCATCCTGGAATTTGAAATTAACCCAAATCTTTAATTCACTAAATTCTATCTCCACAGGGCCTCTTAACCAGTTGTCTAATTTTTTATATCATCTTATGTAGCTATGTGCATGCTCAGTCCAAGATGGGAGCTGGAATTTGATTTCACTTAGTGGAAACCGTACTTCTAAATTAAAAACATGAACCATTTGGAATAATTCTGAGCAATGAAATAATTATAAAATAAAATGAAGAGAAAGAAGAAATTAGAAGTAAAGTTGCCCTTCCTAAAATTTTGGCTAGTCAATCCACTGACTTCTTGGGCTAGTCACGATCCTGTCTGGATCTGTTTCCTTGTGTATAGATAACCTACCAGTATATTTGTAGATGTGATTCTAAGAGCATCTCATAGGAGGAAGGATTGAAATGTTAAACTAGTGAAACATATAATATTATTTTTTTATTATAAAAGTGTATATTTTTATAATATTATATATTTATTGTGTCTGTGTATTATGGATTTCATTACTCTAAGTCTTTTAAAACTGAACAATTTGTATTTGTTGGTAAAGTTTTGCTCACATTAAAAAAAATCTGCAGTAATTTTCAAAATCCCCATTTCCTCTGTCCAAAACATTTTATGACTAAATGTGACATTCTTATGTGTTTTTTATTTAATAGCTCGACTAGTGTTATTTGCCATAAAATAGACACAACCGGAAGTGAAGCAATGTAAGTTCTGTTATAATGAGCTTACTTTATCACCAGTTTCTCCTAATGGGATTATAGTCTATAAATGATTGTGTTACCATAGCAACATGATTTAAAAGCCACACTGGGCTGTAAAGGCAATAACAACACCTGTGTATCATCATTTTTTTGGGTAGCTTATATCAATTTTGGCCCAGCAAAATAAGAGGACACCAAAACAACAGCCCATTGTTTCAATCATGATTTCCTATACTATTCATTTTAGATTCAGTCATTTTTGAATTTGAATCAGTAAATTCCACACAGAAGATGGAAGGAAAACTATTTTGATCACTTAGCTGAGTTAACCCTGAATAGCATCAAAAGAAAAACTTAATTAATAGAAAGATTGAATTTCCAATTGGAATACAGTAATATACAAGAAATACATTTAAATACATTTCAGAGACCGTTGCCTTCTGAATTAACTTAGTTCTGCATTTATTTCTGCTTAACATTAGTGTAAGTATGATGTAATGGAGATAAAACTGTTTTGTTTTGATGAAAATAAAACAATTTCTGTTAGATGTGCATTGGGCGTTGGTTCAGAAAACAAGTTCTGCCTTCACTGTTTGGCCTCTGATGATAGTAAAAAAATTGGAAATCTTACCCTCATATCTTTGACCTAAAAGATGAGGTCAAGGAGCAAGTGTAGAGGGGGAGAGGAAAAGATTGTCAGGAAAAAAACATGCCCTCTCTAGTTCAGTCCTTTAATTTGAACTCTCTCATTGTGTCAGTCTGGATGCTCTGGGTTTGTTGGGGTTACTGACAACTCCCGATCCTCAGTGGCTTAACCAATGAGGATGTATTTCTCCCTTCATTCCCTTATGTATATTTGCTCCTTGCCTGGGAGAGGAGTAGGGCCCATTCATTCTCCAGGACCAGGCTGACAGAGCTCTGCTATTTAGAATAGAGGAAATGATAAAGGGACAAAAGAGAGAATGAAGAATTGCACATGGCTTTTAAATGCCTCTTCCCAGCAGTAACACCTGTTACTAATATTTCATTAGCCAGTGTAGGTGTCAGAATGAGAGATATATCTCTGACATCTTCCAGTTGTGAGACATTTGTGGTTTCTTGCCTGGTTCTCCAACTCCTTGCATTTAAATCTCACTTCTCTGAAAGGCCTTGTTCAAATGCTATGTCTTCAAGACATTCTTCCTCTTCCCCAACACCTTACTTGCTTTTGCCTCTGGCTTTCCCAACACTTTATTTGCTTTTTTTTTTCACATAATCCTTATATTTGTCTTCTTGGGGATATTTTTATTGTTTTTATTAGTTTGTGACAGGTGGTATAACTGGGTAGAAATTCTGAAAGGAAAGTTGTTTGTTCCTTTCTCACTAAAGATAGATGAGTCTCTTGTCTCATAAAATTATAGGATCATATGCCACAAATACCTTTCCAATTTGCATTAAATGTGAGAATGATAAGACAAATCATAATGATAATTGTAATAAATAACATTTAGTAAGTTCTTTTTTTAAAGATTTTATTTATTTATTTATTTGACAGAGAGAGAGATAGAGCAGGAACACAAGCAGGGGGAGTGGGAGAGGGAGAAGCAGGCCTCCTGCCGAGCAGGGATCCCAACGTGGAACTCAATCTCAGGACCCCGGGATCATGACCTGAGCCGAAGGCAGATGCTTAACGACTGAGCCACCCAGGCGCCCCAACATTTAGTAAGTTCTTACTCATACCGGCCACGTGGCAAGTATAACATACAGGGATTATCCTATTTACTCATTGCAAAATCATATACTGCTGATAGTATCATTATCTCGATGGTTAATGAAACTGAGTCAGAAGGAGGCAAAGACTTACCCCAAATCACACAGCTTGTAAGTGGTAGTGATGCAGTTTGAATCTAGATATTTTATACTCCAAAGCCCACATTATTTGGTGTGATTTAACCTTTTTATTTTACTAAGACAGGATTATTTGAGAACTGAGTAAAAGTAGGATATGACTAAATAAATATCCCTTATTTAATAGATTATACATTTATACTAATCTATTTTCATTGTTAATTCAAACATAAGCAAATGTGCAGTTGTAAATGCAAGATCTATAACCAAAGAATGGCTTTAGAATTATTAATTCCTAAGGCGGAGCAAGATGGCGGAGGAGTAGGAGACCTAGATTTTGTCTGGTCTCAGGAATTCAGCTGAATAGGGATCAAACCATTCTGAACACCTATGAACTCAACAGGAGATCAAAGAGGAGAGTAGCAACAACTATCTGAACAGAGAAGCGACCACTTACTGGAAGGTAGGACGTGCGGAGAAGTGAATCTGAGGCGATATTCGGGAGGATAGATGGTGAGGGAGGGGCCTCCGCCGGCCGCTTCTGGCAAGTGCTAGAGCCGCGGAGCACAAAATCGGAACTGTTAGAAGTCGGCTCCGCTGAGGGAAGTCGCTGCAGTGGCTAAGCATCCTCCCGGGAAAGTGTGGTCTCAGGACCCTTGGGGTCACAGAAAGACCGGGGGAACCTGAATGCGCCAGAGCTCCCAGGTATCGGAGCAGGGAAGCCGGCTGCAGAGACGGAGCTGAGGCTCGGGCTCTCAGCTTGGGGTTGCCATAAACTGTGATCCGCGGCCCAGTCAGGCCACTGCTCCTGCAGCAGGGACCCAACAAGCGGCAGATCCGAGGAGACTCCCCTTCCTTCCCGGGGAGGAGCGGCGCGGGAATGCACCGCAGGGATCTGCTGGGTTTGGAGACTCCACACGGGGTCGGGTGCCACAGATAGCAACGCTCGGTCACAGGCCGGGTGAGCACGGAATGCGGCCGGAGACCAGGGACACGGGAGTGACTGCTTTTCTCTGGGGGCACACTGAGGAGCGGGGCCCCAAGTTCTCAGCTCCTCTGGGTGGAGATTGGGAGGCCACCATTTTTGCCCTGGCCCTCCAAGGCTGTATGGAGAGCTTGCAGGGAACAAAATCTCCTGAGATCAAACCCGCGCAGCTTGCTTAGCCGGGACTGACAAGGGCGGGGCAATTCAGCCTCTGGCAAAGACATTGGAAACCACGGCAACAGGCCCCTCCCCCAGAAGATCAGCATGAACAGCCAGCAAGCCAAGACCAAGTTTACCGATCAAGGAGAATGGGAGAACTCCAGTGCTAGGGGAATACTGCACATAGAATTCATGGCTTTTTTTTTACCATGATTCATTAGTTCATCAAAGTAAATTTTTGTTAACTGTTTTTTTTTCTTTTTCCCTTTTTCAACCAACATCTTATCAATCTCTTTAAAAAAAAAAAAAAACAACATTTTTTATTTTTCATTTATAGAATCATATTTTATCCCTTCATAGTAGTTACCCTTATTTTTGGCATATATATATATAAGTTGTTCTCTCTTTAAAATTTTGAGATACACTTTCTTCTAACAGATAAAATATACCCTAAATCACTAGTGTATGGCTCTGTTCTAGTCTCCTGCCTGATCACATTCTCTCCCTTTTTTCTTTTTTTTTTTTTAAATCTTCTTTCTTTTTTCAAACAACTTCTTATATTATCAAGTCCTTTTATAAAATCTTTTATAATTTTCATCTTTACAGTCATCTTCTATCCGTTCATTGTATCAACCCTTATTTTGTACATATATGTCTTTCTTCCTTTAAAATTTTAGGAGACACTTTTTTCTAACAGACCAAAATACGCCCAAAATCTAGTGTGTGGCACTGATCTATGCCCTAGCCTGATCATATTTGATCACATTCTGCTTTTTTTGTATTGTTCTGATTTGTTTTTATCTTTTTTTATCTTTTTTTCTTTTTTTCTCTTTCTTTTTTCTTCCTTTCCCTTTCTTTTCCCCTGTTTTCAGGTCTTTTCTGATTTGTATACAGTATATTTGCTGGGGACGTTGTAAACCTGCTATCATTTTCTTCTCTCATTCATCTATTCTCCTCTGGACAAAATGACAAGAAGAAAAAAATCACCTCAGCAAAAAGAACAAGAGGTAGTACCGTCAGCCAGGGACCTACTCAATACGGACATGAGTACGATTTCGGACCTAGAGTTCGAATCATGACTTTAAAGATACTAGCTGGGCTTGAAAAAAGCGTTGAAGTTATTAGAGAAACCCTTTCTGGAGAAATAAAAGAACTAATATCTAACCAAGTCGAAATTAAAAAGGCTATTGATGAGGTGCAATCAAAAATGGGGGCACTAACTGCTAGGGTAAATGAGGCAGAAGAGAGAATCAGTGATATAGAAGACCAAATGATGGAAAATAAAGAGGCTGAGAAAAAGAGAGAGAAACAACTACAGGATCACGAGGGCAGAATTCGAGAGATAAGTGATACGATAAGACGAAACAACATTAGAATAATTGGGATCCCAGAAGAAGAAGAAAGAGAGAGAGGGGCAGAAGGTATATTGGAGCAAATAATAGCAGAGAACTTCCCTAATGTGAGGAAGGAAACAGGCATCAAAATCCAGGAGGCACAGAGAACCCCTCTCAAAATCAATAATAATAGGTCAACACCCCGACATCTAATAGTAAAACTTACGAGTCTCAGAGACAAAGAGAAAATCCTGAAAGTAGCTCGGGAGAAGAGATATGTAACCTACAATGGTAAAAATATTAGATTGGCAACAGACCTATCCACAGAGACCTGGCAGGCCAGAAAGGACTGGCGAGATATCTTCAGAGCACTAAATGAGAAAAATATGCAGCCAAGAATACTATATCCAGCTAGGCTGTCATTGAAAATAGGAGGAGAGATAAAAAGCTTCCAGGACAAACAAAAACTAAAGGAATTTGCAAACACGAAACCAGCCCTCCAAGAAATATTGAAAGGGGTCCTCTAAGCAAAGAGAGAGCCTAAAAGCAGCACAGATCAGAAAGGAACACAGACAACATACAGTAACAGTCACCTTACAGGCAATACAATGGCACTAAATTCATACCTTTCAATAGTTACCCTGAATGTAAATGGGCTAAATGCCCCAATCAAAAGACACAGGCTATCAGATTGGATTAAAAAACAAGACCCATCCATATGCTGTCTGCAAGAGACTCATTTTAGACCCAAAGACACCCCCAGATTGAAAGTGAGGGGGTGGAAAACCATTTACCATGCTAATGGACACCAAAAGAAAGCTGGGGTGGCAATCCTTATATCAGACAAACTAGATTTTAAAACAAAGACTGTAATAAGAGATGAGGAAGGACACTATATCCTACTTAAAAGGTCTATCCAACAAGAAGATCTAACAATTGTAAATATCTATGCCCCGAACATGGGAGCAGCCAATTATATAAGGCAATTAATAACAAAAGCAAAGAAACACATTGACAACAATCCAATAATAGTGGGGGACTTTAACACCCCCCTGACTGAAATGGACAGATCATCTAAGCAAAAGATCAACAAGGAAATAAAGACTTTAAATGACACACTGGACCAAATGGACTTCACAGACATATTCAGAACATTCCATCCCAAAGCAACAGAATACACATTCTTCTCTAGTGCCCATGGAACATTCTCCAGAATTGATCACATCCTAGGTCACAAATCAGGTCTCAACAGGTACCAAAAGATTGGTTTCATTCCCTGCCTGTTTTCAGACCACAATGCTTTGAAACTAGAACTCAATCACAAGAGGAAAGTCAGAAAGAACTCAAATACATGGAGGCTAAAGAGCATCCTACTACAGAATGAATGGGTCAACCAGGAAATTAAAGAAGAATTAAAAAAATTCATGGAAACCAATGAAAATGAAAACACAACTGTTCAAAATCTTTGGGATACAGCAAAGGCAGTCCTGAGAGGAAAGTATATAGCAATACAAGCCTTTCTCAAGAAACAAGAAAGGTCTCAAATACACAACCTAACCCTACACCTAAAGGAGCTAGAGAAAAAACAGCAAATAAAGCCTAAACCCAGCAGGAGAAGAGAAATCATAAAGATCAGAGCAGAAATCAATGAAATAGAAACCAAAAGAGCAGAAGAAGAGATCAACAAAACTAGGAGCTGGTTCTTTGAAAGAATTAACAAGATTGATAAACCCCTGGTCAGACTGATCAAAAAGAAAAGAGAAATGACCCAAGTCAACAAAATCATGAATGAAAGAGGAGACATCACAACCAACACCAAAGAAATACAAACAATTATAAGAACATATTACTAGCAACTATGTGTCAGCAAATTAGATAACCTGGCAGAAATGCGTGCATTCCTAGAGATGTATCAACTACCAAAACTGAACCAGGAAGAAAAAGAAAACCTGAACAGACCTATAACCACTAAGGAAATTGAAGCAGTCATCAAAAATCTCCCAAGAAACAAAAGCCCAGGGCCAGATGGCTTCCCAGGGGAATTCTATCAGACATTTAAAGAAGAATTAATACCTATTCTCCTGAAACTGTTCCAAAAAATAGAAATGGAAGGAAAACTTCCAAATTCATTTTATGAGGCCACCATTACCTTGATCCCACAACCAGACAAAGATCCCATCAAAAAGGAGAATTACAGACCAATATCCTTGATGAACATGGATGCAAAAATTCTCACCAAAATACTAGCCAATAGGATCCAACAGTACATTAAAAGGATTATTCACCACGACCAAGTGGGATTTATCCCTGGGCTGCAAGGCTGGTTCAACATCCACAAATCAATCAACGTGATACAATACATTAACAAAAGAAAGAGCAAGAATCATATGATCCTCTCAATAGATGCAGAAAAAGCATTTGACAAAGTACAGCATCCTTTCTTGATCAAAACTCTTCAGAGTATAGGGATAGAGGGTACATACCTCAATATCATGAAAGCCATCTACGAAAAACCTACAGCGAATATCATTCTCAATGGGGAAAGGCTGAGAGCTTTTCCCCTAAGGTCAGGAATGTGGCAGGGATGTCCACTCTCACCACTGCTATTCAACGTAGTATTAGAAGTCCTAGCCTCAGCAATCAGACAACAAAAAGAAATCAAAGCTATCCAAATTGGCAAAGAGGAAGTCAAACTCTCACTCTTTGCAGATGATATGATACTGTATGTGGAAAACCCAAAAGACTCCACCCCAAAACTGCTAGAACTCATACAGGAATTCAGTCAAGTAGCAGGCTATAAAATCAATGCACAGAAATCAGTGGCATTCCTATACACCAACCACAAGACAGAAGAGAGACAAATCAAGGAGTCGATCTCATTCACAATTGCACCCAAAACCATAAGATACCTAGGAATCAATTTAACCAAAGAGACAAAGGATCTGTACTCAGAAAACTATAAAATACTCAGGAAAGAAATTGAAGAAGACACAAAGAAATGGAATAACGTTCCATGCTCATGGATTGGGAGAACCAACATTGTGAAGATGTCAATGCTACCTAGAGCAATCTACACATTCAATGCAATCCCCATCAAAATACCATCCACTTTTTTCAAAGAAATGGAACAAATAATCCTAAAATTTGTATGGAACCAGAAGAGACCCCAAATAGCCAGAGGAATATTGAAAAAGAAAAGCAAAGCTGGCGGCATCAGAATTCCGGACTTCCAGCTCTATTACAAAGCTGTCATCATAAAGACAGCATGGTCCTGGCACAAAAACAGACACATAGATCAATGGAACAGAATCGAGAGCCCAGAAATGGACCCTCAACTCTATGGTCAACTTATCTTTGACAAAGCAGGAAAGAATGTCCAATGGAAAAAAGAGAGTCTCTTGAACAAATGGTGTTGGGAAAATTGGACAGCCACATGCAGAAGAATGAAACTGGACCATTTCCTTACACCACACACAAAAATAGACTCCAAATGGGTGAAAGACCTAAACGTGAGACAGGAGTCCATCAAAATCCTAAAGGAGAACACAGGTATCAACCTCTTCGACCTCAGCCGCAGCAACTTCTTCCTAGAAACATCGCCAAAGGCACGGGAAGCCAGGGCAAAAATGAACTATTGGGATTTCGTCAAGATAAAAAGCTTTTGCACAGCAAAGGAAACAGTCCACAAAACCAAAAGACAACCGACAGAATGGGAGAAAATATTTGCAAATGACATATCAGATAAAGGGCTAGTATCCAAAATCTATAAAGAACTTATCAAACTCAACACCCAAAGAACAAATAATCCAATCAAGAAATGGGCAGAAGACATGAACAGACATATTTTCAAAGAAGACATCCAAATGGCCAACAGGCACATGAAAAAGTGCTCAACATCGCTCGGCATCAGGGAAATCCAAATCAAAACCTCAATGAGATACCACCTCACACCCGTCAGAATGGCTAAAATTAACAAGTCAGGGAACGACAGATGTTGGCGGGGATGTGGAGAAAGGGGAACCCTCCTACACTGTTGGTGGGAATGCAAGCTGGTGAAACCCCTCTGGAAAACAGTATGGAGGTTCCTCAAACAGTTGAAATTAGAGCTACCGTTCGATCCAGCAATTGCACTACTGGGTATTTACCCCAAAGATACAAATGTAGGGACCTGAAGGAGTACGTGCACCCCAGTGTTTATAGCAGCAATGTCCACAATAGCCAAACTGTGGAAAGAGCTAAAATGTCCATCGACAGATGAATGGATAAAGAAGAGGTGGTATATATACACAATGGAATATTATGCAGCCATCAAAAGGAATGAGATCTTGCCATTTGCAACGATGTGGATGGAACTGGAGGGTGTTATGCTTAGTGAAATAAGTCAATCAGAGAAAGACATGTATCATATGACCTCACTGATATGAGGAATTCTTAATCTCAGGAACAAACTGAGGGTTGCTGGAGTGGTCGGGGGTGGGAGGGATGGGGTGGCTGGGTGATAGACATTGGGGAGGGTATGTGCTACGGTGAGCGCTGTGAATTGTGTAAGACTGTTGAATCACAGATCTGTACTTCTGAAACAAATAACGCAACATATTTTAAGAAAAAAGAAAAAGAAGAAGATAGCAGGAGAGGAAGAATGAAGGGGAGTAAGTCAGAGGGGGAGACGAACCAGGAGAGATGATAGACTCTGAAAAATAAACTGAGGTTTCTAGAGGGGGGGAGCGTAGGGGGATGGGTTAGCCTGGTGATGGGTATTAAAGAGGGCACATTCTGCATGGAGCACTGGGTGTTATGAACAAACAATGAATCATGGAACACTACACCAAAACAAATGATGTAATATATGGTGATTAACATAACAATAAAAAATTTAAAAAAAAAGAATTAATTCCTTCTTCCTGGAATATTGTAGAGTTAGCCAGGAGTTTCTAAAGCATGTGTTTCAGCCTGAACTTGTCTTCTTTTGCTTTATGCCATGGTTCAATAACATTCTCTGATCTGGGTGTGCTGATGATGTCTTGTGCTGACTAATGTTAGTTCAAAATGAATTTTAAAAATTCCTCCAGCCACAGCTATTGTGCTCATTGCAGGGGAAAAATAATCTTAGGTAGAATTGCTCAGCGAAAGAAAAGAATCTTCACAAAGAATTTGTATGGCATGTGATATATCTGATTGTATTTATTAATACACATATTTCTGCAAAAGATGGTTACTTAATTTTGTAAGCATTCTGATTTGGTCACTTGTGAATTCCTAAAGCACACCTTAGTTCACCTTGTGGAATGACCACCTTAATTTTGCAGAAAAGAAAAACACCTTTCAGAGCCATTGCTCCTGAAGTATGCCTTCAGAATTTTCTATTGCTACAATGGCAATTCTCCTCTTGATGAATTAAGTGGAGCTAAATCATTAATTTGTAATTCTTTTGAAGGGAAAGTTTGCTCCACTAAATTTTTTAATGCTTATTTATATGGATAACGTTTTTATCTCTGTATCCTTTCCCAATATATGTTACACTCTGAAGGCAAGGACTTGTTTTTAAATCTGTGTGCTCCCTGATCCCTTTCTTTTTCACAACCAACACCTATTGTTCTATTTACCATTTTCTATATGTACTTAATTGTGGTTTTTCTGAGTATGCACTGAAGAAATTTGGGGATGTTTCAGCCAGGAGAAGTTGTGGTATAGATCTAAGTAGATGATTCCAGGGCAATTTTGTGATCTAAATTGAGTTTTGAAAGATCTCATAATTTTAAAAATCTGTTTATGATAATTTTACTCTCTTTTGGGGCCACTTTTTGCACACATGTGTGTGTGTGTGTGCAAATGTTATATGGTGTATGGTGTAACTAAATATGTAGATACCTAGTAAATTATTTATAGTACTTCACTTTGTCTCTCTAGGTATCCTCCAGAGCAACTGGATTTTGTACCAATTCTTTTAAAAATCTAGATTTTTTAAAAAAAATTATAACAATGCTATATACAATTACTGTGAAAGAATTAAAGTTTGTAAAGACTACAATAACTGGGAAGTTTTTCAACTGCTTTCTATATAATGGTGGTTTTAAAATATACAAAAATGGATTCATTGTTGGATATTATATTGAGGTTTTTAAAAAATTTCCTAACAACTGAAACTGAAATTTTCAGAGTCTTGAAGTCTTTAGAGAATTCAGTTGAGAGATGAGACCCAGCAAGGAGGAACGTGGGATTTCATAATACGTGACATTCCAAGATCATTAAGTTTTCATTGGAGAATTAAACATTAACCAATAAACCTGAAGGTAAACTGTGAGGAATGGAAGAAGCCACTGTACTCTTCTATTTTAATGGAATTCTCTAACAAGACATTAAGATTTGAAATGCTTTAATTTAGATGGTTTTGTTAGTCACTGGAGATATCAAATACCAAATGCTAATTAGATCATAAGTTATAATAACTAGCTAGATGGAAATGCCAAAATATTAAAGGTTATTTAGTCATCTAGACATGAGAATTTTCCCCCAGAAGACACACGATATATACTCCTTTTCCCCCAGAAGAAGAACTGAATTTAGAATGGTTTAATTTACAACAAGACTAGTTGCCTTATATTTATAGTAAGAAAACTGCTATATACAATCATAAATATCCAGCCTAGCAAATGATTATGGCAATAATTGATATTTATCTCAGAGAAGGTACTATTATTAACATACATATTTATTTATATATCACTTTAAATATAAAAATTCATCCAAATAAATATATATGCATATATAAGTCAATAACTGAGTGAAGGAGGAATTTTTTAAAAATATTTTTATTCATTTCAAATAACTATTGTAATGTCAACTGACTAGAGACAAATTTTATGGAAACCAGGATTCCTTGATGCCTCTAATCAGTATTATCTGAGTCCTTTTAATAAACAGAACTTATAAACATATGTGCATTTATATTTTGCTTTCTGAAATATATACATAACCCTATTATATTTACCTAGTAAATACTTTTAGTAGCGAATCTGTAGATTTCCAACTTAATATAGCCATCAAAGCCTTAGATGTAACTATTTTCTATGCTAAGTCCCAACTGAAATGTGTGTGCGTGTGTGCACATGCACCTTCATGCTGGAAAAAAGTGGATGATGACATTATTTGAAGTAACTTGGCTTATTAGGTGTGAAACCTAGCACAAGAAAAGTATACCTAATTTCTCCAAGCCTTGATTCCTCATCTGTAAAATAAGGGCCATCATATTATTTTGTCAAATCATTGTTATAAGAATTAATGTGGTAATGCATGAATCGCAGATATAGTAATGATTCACTGTTAGTTATTATTTGTATTTTATCATCATCATTATTATTCATAGCCTAATATTTCAGTGATTTATCTTTGCAAATTATAACAGAGGAAGTAGATTTTAAAGATCTAGTCTTCATGGCAACTAACCAAATACGGAGGGAAAAACAAAACCAAAAACAGAGACAATACATGGGCATTAAATAAGAGACATAACAGCAAATCACATCGATTGTCTAGTTTTTCACCTTTAAGGTCAAAACACTGAAGTGGTGAGTGCATTATCCCAGTCTAATTCTGGGGACAGGAAAACTCTCAAACAATCCTGCTTTGTAAGCATAAAATTGGTGCACACAGAATGGCATGTTATGAATCCTCTGTCAACTCACAATCAAGCTGGAGGAAGTAATCAGTAGTACACCTACCTAAGAAAACTGTTGCTCCCCCGTCTCAGAACTGCCAACTCAAAATTAGCATATAAACCATGCAGCCCTGATGAGAAGTTCCTATATGCCACCAGAAGGAGAAACAGGTGAAAAACAGTTGTAAAGTCATTAATCCAAAACAACCCTACACCCCAAAAGACTATCTGGCATTACAAGCTATTGCAGTCAATAAGGAAGTTAAGAGAAAAGCTTGATACAACCATTGAAATTCAGGAAGTACAATGGAGAACTAAAAATGATATTCCTTTTTAACTTGGGAATGTTGTTAAAGTAAGCAGGAACATTGCTGCAAAGCGCTTATGGTGAGGAAGTTGTTGATGATTATTAAAAAAAAAAGAGCGAGCGGAGCCTCAGTTAACTTCTGATAACTATAGCAAATGTGGAAAAGTCAATGTTATGAACAACAATGAAAATGAGAGTATGTGAAGGTTTTGATGTCTGGATATTTCCTTTCTTCCTTTTGTTTTTGTTTTTTCTATTTTGTTTTTCTCCAGCTTTTGCTTTTGTCCTTTCCTCTTGCAATATATCCAAAAGGTATCTGAAGAATTCCACATTTTAAATTTCTTCTGTTTGAAATAACATGAAGTTGTTTCTGCATTGATCATGACCCCGATTGATATACTACTTGGCACCAGGAGGCAGACTTTCAAAGATGGAATACTGATTAGATAATGATATGATTGAGAATAAATCCAAGTATGACCCAGTCATCATTAGAAAATGGGATTCTAGGGTAATTCACAAGATGCAATAACAGAACAGTTAAATTGTCACCTGTATACACTTGACATAAAGTTCACATTGAGAAAAAACTGCAATACCAACTGGTTTTTATCCTCAATTCTTATATTTTGACTATAAGGTTTTTGTGATGGTCTTTTGTATCTGGTTAACCATTAAGTTTATACAAAGGCAAACAAGAATGAGCTCAAAGCGTGGTCAGAAAACTACAAAGCTTCTACAGAATCCTCCAATTAATACCATATTTGTAGTTCACACAGTGCACACATAGCTAAAAATCTGACCACAAGTTTTATAGTGCATGTTTAAATTTTAAGTACCTATTGAATTTACAGGCTCATGAGTCTTATATGTGAAAATTGTGGCACTGATTGAGAAGATTTGGAAAGGGAAAATTTGAATCCCTAAATCCCCCTTGAGCCTCCCTGACCATGTCTGAATTAAACAGCCTTCTCTTGTCCTGTGATAACCTTGTATGAAGCAAATAATTTGTAAAGAAATGTCTATTCTCCTCACAGTGAACCTCTGGCGCCCATCATTGTCTTCAGATTCTAATCTGAGGCAGATTCTAGCAAACCCAAGGGAAAATATACAAAGTCTGTACTAGAAAGAGCTTGAATATTAAAACAATTACAAAACTGTGTTAATTTATATTTGTAGAAATTTGGGATATATGTTTGAAAATATATTCTAAGATACTGTGTCAAAGAAGATATAATGTTGGATTGGTATGAATGTACAGAAATGGGATTACATATTAGAAATTCTTAAAATAAATGTTAGCTCGAACAGTTTGCTTAGTTGACTAAAAAATGGTTTCCTATATTAAAGAAAGATGAGATGCCACCATTTTGGTGATGGGGGAAGGGAGGCAGAGAGGGAGGGGGAGGAGTTGGAGGAGGGAGGGGGAGGAGTTGGGGGAGAGAGACAGAAAAAGGAAAATGAAGGTTCAAGATACTAGCAATTTTGGAGAGGATTTATTATATGAGACCTACGTACCCATCTGCCCAACATGTCCCACAAGAGGATTCAGAGGATCCTCCCATAACAAAAGTATCAAAGAATGCACTAACAAAAGGAACACCAGCATCTTTGTAAATCAAGCGTGGTGCCTATCTTCTGTAGACTGAAGATGATGTTAAGAGATACCGCCATTGAAGTCAACTATCTCATTTTAATGCATTGATGGAATCCAGAAGTGTCAGAGGCCTCAGGTAGCTTTTAACTGCTAGATACAGCATAGGATGAATAATGTAATACATAGCAAGGAGAGGTACATTTTGCTCAACCTGAAGGGATTATTAGCTTTGGCTAATTGATTACAGTGTCCCAAGAAATAAGAACTGAACCTGAGAACAAAGAAATATATAGTGCTTAGTTTATAGTACTTGGTTTCAAAATCCTTCCTCACAAACACTTTTTGATCTAAAATAGGGTAAGAGGTATGTTAAACTGAAGCAGTTAAAAAGATGGCTTTACTTTCAAGGTTCTATTTGTTTTGTATCACAAGCTGGTGCAATTTCTATAGCTCTTATTACACACATGAGAATATGGTTATGATACACACTACCCTCCAGATCATTCATAGGTCCCTGACACCTCAATGTTAAAGCATGAATGCAACCTCTCTATTTGAATGGACAATCATGGTAACTGTCAAAAACTTTGGAGAACCTTGGGAAAATTACTGGATGTTTTTATCTATAAACAAGAGATTCATTTATATTTCATATCAAGACCGTTGAACCCAACAGTTGAGATCCATCCCATAAAAAAGGCACAGAGATGTCGATTGAAGTCAACTCTCTGTCATGCATTTTCAGTGTCACTGAGCTTTTTCTGAGGCATGATCTGAGTCAAATTCAGAGATTATAGGTATAATTGTTTAAACTCAACATAAACATAGCCAGATGTATTTGTTTGAAGTGTATATTTTCAAACGCCAAATGTGTGTAGGTAGCTTTTCCTCTTTG
This sequence comes from Callorhinus ursinus, assembly GCF_003265705.2. Lineage (NCBI taxonomy): Eukaryota > Metazoa > Chordata > Mammalia > Carnivora > Otariidae > Callorhinus > Callorhinus ursinus. The sequence goes on from NW_027397063.1 coordinate 144,480,455, forward strand.
ATTCTCATGTAATACCCTTGCCCATTTCTTTTGATTCTTCTCATTTGCTTCTCAACTCTTATGTAGATGTAAGATATTTTTGTTGTTTTTACTTTTGGAGACCAGCAAATACCACAAAATGATCCTTTTTTGGACTTGTTTTAATAAAGCACTTGTCTCCCATGCCTAAAACAAACAATACTTGATAAACAATGTACCAAACCACACACAATATGTGTAAATACATGTAATACTTTACAATGCATGTAAGCATCCCACATCTTCAAAGTCCAGAACATTTTTCCCACTCTGTCGATTCCTAATTCTAGAAAGGAAATACAAAATAATAATAAAATAAATAATAATAAAATAAAACAACAGAACAACCAAAAACACCAATTCCCAAATCATCAACATCCAATTTCTCATATTATTAAAGTAGTAAGAAGCAATTATTCCCTTTTTCCTCTCTGGCAGCCCACAAAATGGGAGAAGATATTTGCAAATGACATTATAGATAAAGGGCTGATACCCAAGATCTATAAAGAACTTCTCAAACTTAACACTCAAAAAACTAAAACCCAGTCAAAAAATGGGCAGAAGACATGAACAGACACTTCTCCAAAGAAGACATACAAATGGCTCACAGACACATGAAAAAATATTCATCATCATTGGCCATCAGGGAAATTCAAATCAAAACCACATTGAGATACCACCTTACCCCAGTTAGAATGGCAAAAATTAACAAGGCAAGAAACAACAAATGTTGGTGAGGATGTGGAAAAAGGGGAACCTTCTTACACTGTTGGTGGGAATGCAAGCTGGTATAGCCACTCTGGAAAATAGTATGGAGGTTCTTCAAGAAGTTAAAAATAGAGCTACCCTATGACCCAGCAATTGCACTCCTCGGTATTTACCCCAAAGATACAGATGTAGTGAAAAGAAGGAGCACATTCACCCCATTGTTCATAGTAGCAATGTCCACAATAGCCAAACTGTGGAAAGAGCCGAGATGCCCTTCAACAGATGAATGGATAAAGAAGATGTGGCACAGGAGACTTTCCAGAACACTCGGTGAGACACGGAGGAGTGGCGGCTGCCCAAGCTGTGCCCAGCAATGTGCTCCTTCCTGCTCCCCCACACCAGCCTTGATCCTCTCACCAGCTGTAGAAAATGGTGAAAGAAACCACTTACTATGATGTTTTGGGGGTTAAACCCAATGCCACCCAAGAGGAATTGAAAAAGGCCTACAGGAAACTGGCCTTGAAGTACCACCTTGATAAGAATCCAAATGGAGAGAAGTTTAAACAGATTTCTCAAGCTTACCAAGTACTCTCTGATGCAAAGAAAAGGGAATTATATGACAAAGGAGGAGAAGAGGCAATTAAAGAAGGTGGAGCTCGTGGTGGTTTTGGCTCCCTCATGGACATCTTTGATATGTTTTTTGGAGGAGGAGGAAGGATACAGAGAGAAAGGAGAGGTAAAAATGTTGTGCATCAGCTCTCAGTAACCTTAGAAGATTTATATAATGGTGCAACAAGAAAACTAGCTCTGCAAAAGAATGTGATTTGCAGTAAATGTGAAGGCCGAGGTGGCAAGAAAGGAGCAGTTGAATGTTGTCCCAATTGCCGAGGTACTGGAATGTAAATAAGAATTCATCAGATAGGACCTGGAATGGTTCAGCAAATTCAGTCTGTGTGCATGGAGTGCCAAGGCCATGGGGAATGGATCAGTCCCAAAGATAGATGTAAAAGCTGCAATGGGAGGAAGATAGAGAGAACAAGATTCTAGAAGTTCATATTGACAAAGGCATGAAGGATGGCCAGAAGATAACATTCCATGGTGAAGGAGACCAAGAACAAGGACCGGAACCAGGAGATATTATCATTGTTTTAGATTGGAAGGACCACGCTGTTTTTACTCCACAAGGAGAAGATCTTTTCATGTGTATTGACATACAGCTGGTTGAAGCACTGTGCGGCTTTCAAAAGCCAATATCTATTCTTGACAACCGAAACATTGTCATCACCTCTCACCCAGGTGAAATTGTCAAGCATGGAGATATCAAGTGTGTACTAAATGAAGGCATGCCAATTTATCATAGACCATATGAGAAGGGTCGCCTAATCATTGAATTTAAGGTAAAGTTTCCTGAGAATGATTTTCTCTCTCCTGATAAACTCTCTTTGCTGGAAAAACTCCTACCTGAGAGGAAGGAAGTAGAAAAGACTGACGAAATGGACCAGGTAGAACTGGTAGACTTTGATCCAAATCAGGAAAGACGGCGCCATTACAATGGGGAAGCCTATGAGAATGATGAACATCATCCCAGGGGTGGTGTTCAGTGTCAGACCTCTTAATGGGGTCAGTGAATACCACTGCTGGCATTTTATATGCAGTAGTGAATGAGTGAAGGACTATAATCATAGCTCACTACTTGCTATTGTTTTTGTTTTAATATTCAACTATAGTAGTGTTTTAAAAGTTAAATGAAGAATAGACTCAAATATAAAAGCTCAAAAAGAAAAAAAAAGATGTGGCACATATATACAATGGAATATTATTCAGCCATCAGAAAAGATGAATACCCACCATTTGCATCAACATGGATAGAACTGGAGGGGATTATGTTAAGTGAAGTAAGTCAATCAGAGAAAGACAATTATCATATGGTTTCACTCATATGTGGAACATAAATATGGAGGACCATAGGGAAAGGGAAAGAAATCCAAAGGGGGAGAAATCAGAGAGGGAGATGAACCATGAGAGACTATGGACCCTGGGAAACAATCTTAGGGTTTCAGAGCAGGGGAAGGGTGTGGGGAGGGGTAACAGGGTGATGGGTATTGAGGAGGGCACATGTTGTGATGAGCACTGGGTGTTATACTTAACTAATGAATCATTGAACACTGCATCAAAAACTAATGATGTACTCTACAGTGGCTAACTGAACATAAAAAAAGAAAAGAAAATCTCATATTTTGTGTATATATGCAAACATATTTGTGTGCATGTTTATAGAGACTATAAAATTTATATTATAAACATATAAAATTATTAAGATAAAATCACCTGGGTAGCTTAAGTCTATATATGCTTTATATGAGGAAAAAGTAGATATATTTATGTAAATGTGTACCGATCATATTTAGAAACAAATAGCTTTTGAGTATACATATGGTCAAGTAGCTAAAGCGAGATAGAATTATTTATTATAACAATTGCATTTATTGTCTATATGATTGACATTATATATAAATACCTAACTGTGTATATATGTCTGTGTGTATCAATCTTAAAAATATATTTTTTATCCCATAATATTCACCATGTGATAGACTATATTGTCATCTTTGAAAGATAAGGATGAATAGGGTATCCATCAGTCTGTACTCAAAGAGCTCAGATTCAATGGAAGGTAAGGGGTTGGGGAAGGTCAAAACAGAGAAAAAAAAATTACAGTACACGGTAATGTGAGCCACAGATGTTGGAATAATAGAGTGCTTGCAGCACAATGGAAGAGCACATATCCAATCTTAAAGGGATCAAAATAGCCTCATATAGTATGAGATACTATGTTAAGTCCTGAAGGAATGTGTGTGCAATGTGTCTGGTCTTGAGAAGAAATTTATGTGTGCCTAGGTCTACATGTGAATGCACAAACAAAAGGACTTCAGTTAGATAGAATGCTTTATCTCCATCATTTAACCCGTCCATTATGCTATCATGCAGGGCAGCTAAGCATGTGCTTATACAAATGGGCTTGGTAATATAAACAACTTAATTGAAATGGCTGGTCCCAAGAAACTCATTGAGGAAGGATGATGCTTCCTGGTGGAGTTGGCATAAGATGTATCAATGCTAAATCCTTGACATATGCAACTCTGTTCCCCTTGGTTTATGGCTCTTTTAGGAGATGCAATACCCATTTGCTTTTATCATTCCTCTGAAACTGCATTAGAGAAATTACAGGGTATTATCAAGATAAGAAAATAATTGCATTTTAATTTGACATGAGAGTTTCTTTGGAGAATAAAGAGGAACTTGGATCAAGAAAACTGAGAACATGTCTACCTACCTCCCACACAATAGCATGAGAAATGACAGAAAATGTACTTCACAAGACTTTAAATCTGTTATAAAGCTGGACAACAAAACAGGAATGCAATAGTGGGCCTGCCATTTTGAAGAATTCCTAAAAAATTGAAAGCATAATGAGTTATCCCTTTGGAGAAATAGGACTTAAACAGATCTGAGCTGAAACCATGTTCAGAAGATTGCTATGCAGAGAAGCATGGTTGGTTCTAGGTAATCTTCAGGGTCAGAATATGAGTTAGTTCATGGAGCAAAGGAGGGAAGCTGGGTATCCCTCTAGCTGATATCTTATGGAACAGTTTTCAGGAAAGATGGGCTTTCTGTACACTACCTTCTTCCCACACTCACTTGCAGGCTATAGGGACTCATGTGCTCTGACTAAAGCAAGGAGTGTTTGTCTTCAAATTGGAGAGGCAGGACAGAGTGTCCTATGGAGACTCCTATGCCCATAACCCCTATATTACAACTAAAATCTCCAAGGACAAATCACTGTATAATCAGAACCAACGTTTAAAAAATAAATCAGGAAATCTAAAATGCAAATATGAGCAAACAACTGGTAATTTCAAAAGCCAGAAAGACAAAACATTGGAAAGGGGACATCTACGTAAATAGAGGAACACCAAAAGAAACAGTTGATAAAGTCAACAGAATAATTAAAAGTGAGCTTATACCTGAAACTAATATAATATTATGTGTCAACTATACTTCAATTAAAGATTTTTTTTAAATACAACTTTAAAAAAATAGTGACCTAAAGTTTAGCCATTGGTAAAAAGAGACAAAGAAGTTCATTATATATAATGATAAGGGGTCACTACATCAAGAAGATATAACAATCAGAAATATATACACTCCCAACAGATTAAGCTGGAAGTTAGCAGAAGGAAGGAAATAATACAGATCAGAGTGAAAATAAATGAAATAAATACAAGAAAAACAATAGAAAGGATCAAAGAAACTAAATGCTATTTGAAAACATAAACAAAATTGACAAACTCTTAGCTAGATTATCTAAGAAAAAAAAGAGGACACATAAATAAAAATATAAGTAAAAGAGGAGATATGAAAACTAATACTACAGAAATACATAGAATCATAAGAGATTAGAATAAACAATTATATGCCAACAAATTACATAATCTAGAAGAAATAGATGCATTTCTAGAAATACACAACTCATCAAGACTAAATCAGAAAGATATAGAAAATCTGAGCAGACCAATTACAAATAAAAAATTTGAATCGGTAATCAAAAAATCCCAACACTGTAAACTCCAGAACCAGACAGCTTCCCTGGAGAGGTCTATCAAACATTTAAAAAGAATTAACACAATCCTCTTCAAACTGTTCAAAAATATCAAGGAGGAAGGAACACATCCAGACTCATTCTACAAGGTCAGCATTATTTTTGTAGCAAAACTAGATAAGGATACCACACAAAAAGAAAAGTATATACTGTGATAGACACCAATATCCCTTGATGAATATAGATGCAAAATTTCTCAACAAAATATTAGCAAAGAGAATTCAAGAACATATTGAAAGGACTATACACCATGACCAAGCGGCACTTATTTCTAGGATACAAGAATAGTTCAAAATAAACAAATCAATAAATGTAATATGTCACATCAATAAAATAAAAGATAAAAACCACATGATTATCTGAGTATGTACAGAAAAAGTGACAAAATGCAACATTTTTTCATGGTAAAAACGCTCAACAAACTGAGTATAGAAGGAACATATCTGAGCATAATAAAGGCCATATATGACAAGCCCACAGCTAACTTTATAGTCACTGGAGAAAAGTTAAGTGTTATCCGTAAGATCAGGAACAAGGCAAGGATGCCCTTTCTCACAACTCCTATTCAATATAGTACTGGAAGTTCCACCTAAAGCAATTAGGCATAATTGAAATAAAAGGCATCCAAACTGGGAAAGAAGAAATAAACTATCATTTTTTGCTGATGACATGATTATATATATCTATATATATCTATATAGAGATATATATCCCAAAGAATTAGTCAAAAAACTGTTGGAATTAATTAACAATTTCAGTAAAGTGGTAGGACACAAAATCAACATGCAGAAATCAATTCCATTCCTTTATACTAATGATGAAACATCTGAAAAAGAAATAAAGAAAACCATCCTATTTACAGTAAGTATCAAAACAATAAAATATTTAGAAATAAATCCGACCAAAGAAGTGAATGGAAACCACAAAATTGGCTGAAAGGAATTGAAGAAGACACAAATGGAAAGACATCCCTTGTTCATGGATTAGAAGAATTGATATTGTTAAAATGTCCATAGTACTCAAAGCCATCTACAGATTGAATGCAATCTCCAACAAAATACGAAAGGTATTCTTCAAAGAAATAGAATAGGATAAAATTTGTGTGAAACCACAAAAGACACCCAATAACCAAAGCAATCCTGAGAAAAAAGAACAAAGCTGAAGGTATCATACTTTCAGATTTCAAAGTATACTAAAAGACACTGTAATAAAAAAAACACTATGGTATAAGCAAACAAACAAACAAACAAACAAACAACACATTAACCAATGGAACAGAATAGAGAGCCTAGAATTAAACCCTAACATATATGGTCGACTAATATTCCACAAGGGAGCCAAGAATACCTAATAGGAAAAGGATAGACTCTTCAACAAATGGTGCTGGGAAAACTAAAGAAACACATGCAGAACAATTAAATTGGACCTCTGTGTCATACCACTCATAAAGATTAACTCAAAATTGATCAAAGATTTAAACTTAAGACCTAATACCATAAAACTCCTAGACGAAAACCTAGGGAAGAAACTCATTGGCATCGGCAATAATTTGGGGGGCAAGATGCCAAAAGTACAAACAATAAAAGAAAAAATTAACCAATGGGACTATATAAAACTGAAATGCTTACACAAAACAAAAGAAAAAATTAATAGAATGAAAAGACAACTTACAGAATAAGAGAAAATTTTGCAGACCACTTATTGGATAGGGGTTAATATTCAGAAAGTATAAAGAACTCAGTCAACTCAATAACAACAACAACAAAAAGAATCCAAATTAAAAAATGGGTAGAAAAACTAGTCATCAAGATGGCCAATGGACGCATGATGAGACACTCAACATCACTCATCATCAGGGAACTGCAAATCAAAACCACAATGAGATATCACCTCACCCTTGTTAGAATGGTTAGACTCAAGAAGACAAGAGACAACATGTGCTGGTGAGGATGTGGTGGGGATGGAAATCTGTCTGATCATTATGATGAACATTATGGAGCTTCCTCAAAAAAAATAAAACTATATCCACCATAAAATCCAGTAATTCCACTCCTGGGCATAATACACAGAGGAAATGAAAGTTGGATTTCGATGAGATATATGCACTCCCACATTTGTCACAGCTTTATTCACAATAGCAAGATATGGAAACAACCCAAATGCCCATTAAGAGATGAATGGATAAAAAAGATATGGAATGTATACACGATGGAATTTTATTCAGCCATGATAAAAGAATATATCCTCCCATTTGTGACAACATGGATGGACTTTGAGCACGTTATGCTAAGTGAGATAAGTCAGAGAGAAAAAGACAAATACCATATATATAATTTATATGTGTAATCTAAAAAAAAATTAAACCCATAAAAAACAGTAAAATAGTGTCAGGAATGGGAGCGTGGATAAGACTGATGGTATTTCAGGGTACAAATTGTATGCGTATTAAATAAGCCATAGAGACCTAAGGCATAGATTAATGAATACGGGCAATAACATTACATTATAATTATGTAATGTGATAAATATGGCTACATCAGCAGTTATAAAATACACATGTATCAAAGCAACATGCTGTATACCTTACTTTTTTTAAAAAATAATATTTTATTAGAATACAGCCACTGACACTCATTTAGAGTTTTGACAAAGACATTATGGCCCACCAAGTCAAAAATGTTTACTTTCTTGCCCTTACTTTTATACAATGTTACACACCAAATTTTTTCAATAAAAAAGTGAACTTACTGCATATTCACAGAGATAGTAGAAGACTATTATGTCTCTGGAAAATAAATTAATGATCTTACACTATAAAAGTAGAGACATTGAAACTCAAAAATTAAATAGATTGTGGAGGAACAGAAAAAAAATTAGATAAAAAATGGATTAATGAACTGGAATGCTGAGCCCAGTGATCATCCTTGAATAAAGTATAAAAGAAATAAATAAATGGATAATATGGCAGAAACAATGTACAAACATAGAATGTACATCTGGAAGTTCCAACGTGTGTGTATTGTGAGTTCCCAAAGGATAAAACATAAATATTGGATAGAGGGAAAAAAAAAACATAATGAAATAACATACTCCACTGTTTAAAAGATAAGAAAAATCTTAAAAGTATCATGGAACAAGAAAAATAAATGACTCCTTAGAAACATTTGAGAAAGAATCAGATGTGAGGGTGCCTGGGTGGCTCAGTTGGTTAAGCGACTGCCTTCGGCTCAGGTCATGATCCTGGAGTCCCGGGATTGAGTCCCACATCGGGCTCCCTGCTCAGTGGGGAGTCTGCTTCTCCCTCTGACCCTCTTCCCTCTCGTGCTCTCTGTCTCTCATTCTCTCTCTCAAAAATAAATAAATAAATAAATCTTTAAAAAAAAAAAAGAATCAGATCTGATGTGTTTTGAGAAAAATATAGTTTTGTCACAGTTTTATTCACAATAGTTTTGAAAATTGCTTTTCAATTTCTCAGTACAAATTTGTTTTAAAGCAGAATTAAAAAAATAATAAACACAAACTTCAAATCAAGTAGGAAGACAAAATAGGACAATTTCATATATTCCACACCTCATAAATTTGCTCTCCACAAGTTTTTTGTTGTTGTTGTTTTTGGTTTTGTTTTTTTTATGGGGGGTGGACAAAGGAAGAAAGAGAGAGAGAATCCCAGGCAGATTCCACTCCCAGTGTGGAGCCCCAACAGGGCTCGATCTCACAACCCTGAGATCAAGACCTGAGCCAACATCAAGAGTCTGATTCTTAAATGACTGAGCCACCCAGGCGCCCTGCCACAAGTTTTTCTAAAAAATATATATATATTGAATATGTTTTGTTTTCTTATTACATAAAATTTGTATTTATAATTCAAAGAATACAAAAAATAAGTGATGTAATGGCTTTATTTTAAAAGCTAATATTCATAAATCAACAGAAACAACAAACTTGAAACTCTTTGTACTTACAATAACAAATTTAAATATTAACCAAATATGGGAGAGAATAAATATTATTTCAAAATGTTTTGATTGGTCTACCAGCAAAAATGTTAGACCACTTATTGCCTAAGAGAGGGCAGGTCATATATAAATAAAATCCAGTACACCATCTATTGTTCCTTTCACTGACACATATTTTACCACCCCATTTTATGATACCCAAAAAGGAGGTCTTACTGTTATTCAGAGGTTGGTGTCTTGGAGACTAGTGATAAGAGTGAGTTTTAAATCAACCCTTATTTCAGGGTGCCTGGGTGGCTCAGTTGGTTAAGCATCTGCCTTTGGCTCAGGTCATGATCCCAGGGTCCTGGGATCGAGTCCCACATTGGGCTCCTTGCTCAGCAGGGAGTCTGCTTCTCTCTCTGCCTCCCCTCTGCTCATGCTCTCTCTCACTCTTTCTCTCAAATAAATAAACAAATAAAACCTTTTATTTAAAGATTTTATTTATTTATTTATTTATTTGGCAGAGAGAGAGAGACAGCAAGAGAGGGAACACAAGCAGGGGAAGAGTGGAAGAGGGAGAGGCAGGCTTCCCGTGGAGCAGGGAGCCTGATGGGGGGCTCCACACCAGGACCCTGGGATCATGACCCCAGCCGAAGCCAGACACTTAATGACTGAGCCACCTAGGTGCCCCAATAAATAAAATCTTTTTAAAAAATAAATCAACCCTTATTTTGATGGAAAAGACAATAAGGATCCCTTTCATATTGTGAATAGAAATGTGAATAAAGCAGCAACTGCTAATGTAGAATAGTTATAGAATATTTAACATACATCACCCTGGTGCTTGAGTTTCTTTGACAGAAATATAAAAGTTGACTAACGTGAAAACCTGTTAAAGTCTTTTCAATGGATGCCAGGAAGCAATACCATCATCACCTTTTGGAGGTTAAATGTGCTTGTGATGGAATTTTTATGATTATTGTGTGTAAAGGCCTGGGATTTGGGGAGAGTACAGAGCAAGTTCCGTAAGCTTCTACAACATATTATTCCATTTTTCAGCCTCCAAAAGAAATGAGATGTTTGCATTTCATACCATAATATGTGACTCTGGTCAAGTTTTCCATGATCTTGTACATACTGATGGTGATGTCCCTCTTGAGGTTGATGTATGTCAATGTATTTTCAGAAGCAAAATAGACTATAGATTTTAATTTTACTACAATCTGCATAAGCCCAGACAGATCTGTTCTTTAGTTCCTGAAAATAACTTCTGTGTTTTAGTTGCTATATCTTCAAATAATAAGTCTAGATCCCAAATTGTGAAGACTTGACATCATTAAGATACCCCACTGTGATTTATAGATTCAATGCAATTCTAATCAAAATCCCAATAAGTTTTTGTTTGAATATTGAGAAACTGATTCTAAAGTTTACATGGAAAAGCAAAAGACATAATACTAAGAACAAAGTTGGACAGACAGTACTGAACCTCAAGACTTACGATAAAGCTACAGTAATAGAGACAGTGTGACATTGGAAAATAATACATGAATAGATCCATGGAATAGAAAAGAGATCCCAGAAATGAATCCACACACATACAGTCCATTGATTGTTGACAAAGGAGCAAAGGCAATTAAATGGAGAAAAGATCTTTTCAACAAATAATGTTGGAACAACTGCTATAAAACTTCTGGAAGATAATATATGAGAAAACCTAAGAGAGAGGTTAGGCTAGGACTTTTTGGATACAACACTAAAACAAACACCTGATCTATGAAAGAAAAATAATAGACAAGTTAGACTTCATTTTAAAAAAACCTGCAAATGACACTGTTAAGAGACTGAAAAGACAAGACCCACAGAATAGAGAAAATATTTGCAGAACACATATCTGATAAAGGACTTGCATTCAAAGTATACAAAGGACCTTAAATTTTCTTTGATATTTACTTAAGTGATTTGGAAATGTATGTCTACACAAAAACTTGCACACTATTTATAGCAGCTCTATTCATAGTTCCCCAAACTTGAAAGTAACCTAGAAGTCTTATAGTAAGAGAATAAACTATAGTACATCCGGACAATGGAATATTATTCAGCAATAAAAAGAAAAAAAAAGCTGTCAAGCCATGGAAGGACAGGGAGGAAAATTAAATGCATATCATTAAAGGAAAAGAAGCTGCCTGAGAAGGCTACATATTGTATAATTGTAACTATATGACATTCTAGAAAAGGAAACATTATAGAAACAGTAAAAAAAATACCATCAATTGTCAAGGGCTTGTGAGGAGGTAGAGAGGGACAAATAGTTCCAGCACAGGGGATTTTTATGGCAGTAAAACCATTCTGTACAATACCGTAATGGTGGGTATGTGACATTATACATTTGTCTAAACCCATAGAACTGACAACACAAATAATGAATCTAATGTAAACTATGGACTTCAGTTAATAATAATATACCAATATTGGTTCCTCAGTTGTGACAGATGTACCACACTAATGCAAGATGTTATTTATAGTGGAAACTGTGTGTGGGTTGGGGGGAGAGGGATTTTATGGGAACTCTGTACTTTGGGGTCAATTTTCCATAAACACAAATCAGTTCTACAAAATAAAGTATTATTTTTAAAAAACTCATTCTTTTATCAGAAAATCTGTTCCATTAATATAAAAAAGACTTCAAATTCATTTAGAGGTTAGTGTGGCTATAAGAGTCCATAAAAAATCAATAGGACTCACAAGTATCATCTTCTCAGTGCATCTATCTATATACATATGATAATTTTGAGATATTAAAAAAGTTATGTTTGGAATTTGACCTTATAATAAGTTTCCTGTAACCAAATGGTTTAAAAGTAGAATGGATAAATTTGCTTACTGTTTCTTCTCATGCCCTCCCATATTTTTCTGTTTTATTCAGCCATAAAAAAGAATGAAATCTTGCCATTTGCAATGATGTAGATGGAGCTAGAGAGTATTATGCTAAGTGAAATAAGTTGGTTAGAGAAAGACAAATACCATATGATTTCACTCAAATATGGAATTTAAGAAACAAAACAGATGAACATAGGGGGGGAAAAGAGAGAGAATGAAACCAGGAAACACACTCTTAACTATAGAGAACAAACTGAGATTTGCTGGAGGGGTGGTGGGTAGGGGGATGAGTTAAGTAAGTGATGGGGATTAAGGAGGGTACTTGTGATGAGCATTGGTTGTTGTATGTAACTGACGAATCACTAAATTCTACACCTGAAACTAATATTACAGTGTATGTTAACTAACTGGAATTTAAATTAAAACTTAAAATTTTTAAAAAATACTATTTTAAATATCTTATAGAATAGATTCTAATATATTTACTTTCTAATATTTTGTGTTGTATAGTCTATGTATTTGGAAAATATACATATACAAATAATATGTAATATATTTAATATAGAATACACATGCATGTAGAATGCGTATCAATATACTACATATGGGTATACACAGAGAGAGAGCACATAGAGAACAAAATAGGGAGGAAGGGAAAGCTTAAACCACTTTAAACATCTTAAACCACTTTGAACATCTTAAAACACTAAAATTTTAACATTTCTGCTCTATAATTTAATGCAATGAAAATGAAGTTAGAGTATATTATCCTAAAGGATGTTCAAAAAATTTTGGATAGCATAGATATTTTAACAATATTTATTCTTCCAATCCATGAGCATGGAATGTTTTTCCATCTCTTTGTGTCTTTCTCAAATTCTTTCATAAGTGTTCTGTAGTTTTTAGAGTACAGATCCTTTACCTCTTTAGTTAGGTTTATTCCTAGTATCTTATGGTTTTTGGTGCAGTTGTAAATGGGATAGATTCCTTAATTTCTCTTTCATTACTCTCATTGTTAGTGTATAGAAATGCAGCTGATTTCTGTGCAATGATTTTGTATCCTTCCACATTGCTGAATTGCTGTATGAGTTCTAGAAATTTTGGGAGTAGTCTTTTGGGTTTTCCACATAAACTATCATGTCATCTGCAAAGAGGGAGAATTTGACTTCTTCTTTGCCAATTTGAATGCCTTTTATTTATTTTTGTTTTCTAATTGCTGAGGCTAAGACTTCCAGTACTGGGTTGAACGGTGGTAAGTAGACATCTCTGTCATGTTCCTGATCTTAGGGGAAAAACTCTCAGTTTTTCCCCACTGAGGATACTATTCGCTGTGGTTTTTTCATATATGGCTTTTATGATATTGAGGTATGTTCCCTCTAAGCCCTACTCAGCAGAGTTTTTTCTTTAAATATTTTATTTATTATTTATTTATTTATTTATTTATTTATTTATTTATTTGACAGAGGAAGAGAGAACACAAGCAGGGGGAGCAGTAGAAGGAGAGAGAGAGAAGCAGGCTCTCCACTGAGTAGGGAGCCCAATTTGGGGCTCGATTCCAGGACTCTGGGATCGTGACCTGAGCTGAAGGCAGACATTTACCCAACTGAACCACCCAGGCACCCCTCAGCAGACAGTTTTTTATCAAGCAAGAATGTTGTATTTTGTCAAATGCTTTTTCTGCATCTATTGAGAGGATCATCATATGGTTCTTGTCCTTTCTTTTATTAATGTGCTGTATCACATTAATTGAGTTGCAGATGTTGAACTACCCTTGCAGCCCTGGGATAAATTTTTGAATTAGATGATGTCCATGATGTCCATGAATTAGATGATGTCCATGATGAAAAAATCCTTTTTGATGACACAAAGAAATGGAAAAATGTTCCATACTCATGGATTGGAAGAACAAATATTGTGAAGATGTCAATGCTACCTAGCGCAATCTACACATTTAATGCAATCCTTATCAAAATACCATCCACTTTTTTCAAAGAAATGGAACAAGTAATCCTAAAATTTGTATGGAACCAGAAAAGACCCCGAATAGCCAGAGGAATATTGAAAAAGAAGAGCAAAGCTGGTGGCATCACAATTCCGGACTTCAAGCTCTATTACAAAGGTGTCATCATCAAGACAGTATGGTACTGGCACAAAAACTGACACACAGATCAATGGAACAGAATAGAGAGCCCAGAAATGGACCCTCAACTCTATGGTCAACTTATCTTTGACAAAGCAGGAAAGAATGTCCACTGGAAAAAAGACAGTCTCTTCAAGATGGTGTTGGGAAAATTGGACAGCCACATGCAAAAGAATGAAACAGAAGTTTTTTATCTTGATGAAGTCCCATTAGTTCATTTTTGCTTTTGTTTCCCTTGCCTTTAGAGATGTGTCTTGCAAGAAGTTGCTGCAAAAAAAAAAAAAAAAAAAAAAGTTGCTGCAGCCAAGATCGAAGAGGTTGCTGCCTGTGTTCTCTTCTAGGATTTTGATGGATTCCTCTCTCACATTTAGGTTTTTCATCCATTTTGATATTTATCTTTGTGTATGGTGTAAGAGAATGATCCAGCTTCATTCTTCTGCCTGTGGCTGTCCATGTTTCCCCACACCATTTGTTGAAGAGACTGTCTTTTATCTATCAGATATTCTTTCTTGCTTTGTCAAAGATTAGTTGACCATAGAGTTGACAGTCCATTTCTGTGTTCTCTATTCTATTCCATTGATCTATGTGTCTGTTTTTGTGCCAGTACCATGCTGTCTTGATGATCACAGCTTTGTAATATAGCTTGAAGTCAGGCATCATGATACCCCCAGCTTTGGTTTTCTTTTTCAACATTGCTCTGGCTATTTGGGGTCTTTTCTGGTTCCATACAAATTTTAGGTTTGTTCCAGCTCTGTGAAAAATGTCTATGTATTTTGATAGGGATTGCACTGAATGTGTAGATTGCTCTGTGTAGCATAGACATTTTATTTTATTTTATTTAGATTTTATGTATCTGTCAGAGAGAAAGAAAGAGAGAGAGAGCAGAAGCGGGGGAGGGGCAGGCAGAGGGAGAAGCAGGCTCCCCACTGGGCAAGGAGCCCAATGTGGGACTCTATCCCAGGACCCTGGGATCATGACCTGAGCTGAAAGCAGTCATTTAACTGACTGAGCCACCCAGGCATCCCTACCACAGACATTTTAACAATGAAAGAGAAGAGATCATGACCAACACTACGGAAACACAAACGATTTTAAGAACATATTATGAGCAACTATATGCCAACAAATTAGGGAATCTGGAAGAAAAGGATGCATTCCTGGAAACTTATAAACTACCAAAACTGAAACAGGAAGAAATTGAAAATCTGAACAGACCAATAACCAGCAAGGAAATTGAAGCAGTAATCAAAAACCTCCCAAAAAATGAGAGTCCAGGGCCAGATGGCTTCACAGGGGAATTCCACCGAACATTTAAAGAAGAAATAATACCTATTCTACTGAAGCTGTTTCAAAAATTAGAAATGGAAGGAAAACTTCCAAACTCATTCTATGAGGCCAGCATTGCCTTGATCCCAAAACCAGAAAAAGACCCCATCAGAAAGGAGACTTACAGACCAATATCCCTGATGAACATGGATGCCAAAATACTCACCAAGTTACTAGCCAATAGGAACCAACAGTACATTAAAGGATTATTCACCACAACCAAGTGGAATTTATTCCAGGCCACAAGGGTAGTTCGACATCTGCAACTTAGTCAATGTGATGATGATGATGATCCCATCAAAAAGGATTGAAAAAAGTGGATGGTATTTTGGTAAGGGTTGCATTAAATGTGTAGATTGCTGTAAGTAGCACTGACATCTTCAAAATATTTGTTCTTCCAATCCATGAGCATGGAACATTTTTCCATTTCTTTGTGTCTTCCTCATTTCTTTTTTTTTATTATTATTGTTATGTTTATGTTATGTTACATCATTAGTTTTTGATGTAGTGTTACATGATTCATTCTTTGTGTATAACACCCCATGCTCCATGCAGTATGTGCCCTCTTTAATACCCAATCACCAGGTTAACACATCCCCCCAACCCATCCCCTCTAGAACACTCAGTTTGTTTCTCAGAGTCCATAGTCTCTCATGGTTCATCTCCCCCTCCAATTTTCCCCTCTTCAGTTTTCCCTCCCTGCTGTCTTTCTTTTTTTTTTTTAACATATAATGTATTATTTGTTTCAGAGGTACAAGTCTGTGATTCAACAGTCTTACACAAGTCACAGCACTCACCATAGCACATACCCTCCCCAATGTCCATCACTCAGCCACCCCATCCCTCCCACCCCCCACCACTCCAGCAACCCTCAGTTTGTTTCCTGAGATTAGGAATTCCTCATATCAGTGAGATCATATGATACGTGTCTTTCCCGGATTGACTTATTTCACTCAGCATAATACTCTCCAGTTCCATCCACGTTGTTGCAAATGGCAAGATTTCATTCCTTTTGATGGCTGCATAATATTCCATTGTATAAATGACATACCAGATAAAGGGCTAGTATCCAAAATCTGTAAAGACCTTATTAAACTCAACACCCAAAGAACAAATAATCCAATCAAGAAATGGGCAGAAGACATGAACAGACATTTTTCCAAAGAAGACAATCCAAATGGCCATCAGACACATGAAAAAGTGCTCAACATCACTCGGCATCAGGGAAATCCAAATCAAAACCTCAATGAAATACCACCTCAGTCAGAATGGCTGAAATTAACAAGTCAGGAAACAACAGATGTTGGCGAGGATGTGGAGAAAGGGGAACCCTCCTACACTGTTGGTGGGAATGCAAGCTGGTGCAACCACTCTGGAAAACAGTATGGAGGTTCCTCAAATGGAGCTATCATATGACCCAGCAATTGCACTACTGGGTATTTACCCCAAAGATACAAATGTAGGGATCTGAAGGGGTATGTGTACCCTGATGTTTATAGCAGCAATGTTCACAATAGCCAAACTATGGAAAGAGCCAAGACGTCCATTAACAGATGAATGGGTAAAGAAGAAGTGGTATAAATATACAATGGGATATTATGCAGCCATCAAAACGAATGAGATCTTGCCATTTGCAACGACATGGATGGAACTGGAGGGTATTATGTTGAGCAAAATAAGTCAATCAGATAAAGACATGTATGATATGATCTCACTGATATAAGGAAATCTTAATCTCAAGAAACAAACTGAGGGTTGCTGGAGTGGTGGGGGGTGGGAGGGATGGGGTGGCTGGGTGATAGACATTGGGGAGGGTATGTGCTATGGTGAGTGCTGTGAATTGTGTAAGACTG
>NW_027397063.1:144498077-144532984 GCF_003265705.2 Callorhinus ursinus
AAAAAAAAAAAGATAAAAAGCTTCTGCACAGCAAAGAGAACAGTCAACAAAACTTAAAGATAGCCTATGGAATGGGAGACGATATTTGCAAATGACACTTAAGGTAAAGGGCTGGTATCCAAGATCTATAAAGAACTTCTCAAACTCAACATCCAAAAAGGAAATAATCCAGTCAAGAAATGGGCAGAAGACATGAACAGACACTTCTCCAAAGATGACATACAAATGGCTAACAGGCACATGAAAAAATGTCCAACATCATTAGCCATCAAGTAAATACAAATCAAAACCACAATGAGATACCACCTCACACCAGTTAGAATGGCAAAAATTAACAAGGCAGGAAACAACAAATGTTGGTGAGGATGTGGAGAAAGGGGAACCCTCCTACACTGTTAGTGGGAATGCAAGTTGGTATAGCCACTCTGGAAAAGAGTATGGAGGTTCCTCAAGAAGTTAAAAATAGAGATACCCTACAACCCAGCAATTGCACTACTCGGTATTTACCCCAAAGATACAGATGTAGTGAAATAAAGGGGCACATGCACCCCAATGTTGATAGCAGCAATGTCTATAATAGTGAAATTGTGGAAGGAGCGGAGATGTCCTTCCACAGATGAATGGATAAAGGATCTGTGGTTTATATATACAATGGAATATTACTCAGCCATCAGAAGGGATGAATACCTACCATTTACATCAACATGGTTATAACTGGAGGGTATTATGCTAAGTGAAATAAGTCATTCAGAGAAAGACAATTATCACATGGTTTCACTCATGTGGAATATAAGAAATAGTGCAGAGGATCTTAGGGAAAGGAGGGAAAACTGGGAAGAAATCAGAGAGGAAGACAAACTGAGAGAATCTTAACTTTGGGAAATGAACTGAGTGTTGCTGAAGGGAGTGATGGGGCAACTGGTTGATGGCCATTAAGGAGGGCATGTGTTGTGACGAGCATTGGGTGTTATTTGCAACTGATGAATTATTGAACACTACATCTGAAACTAGTGATGTACTATACGTTGGCTAATTGTATTTAAATTAAAAAAAAATTGGAGTTATTGGGTCAACTTATGTTCATGGTTGAAAGGAATTATCTTCAGCCCTTCCTGGCTGTACATTGGACACTGTAACCATGAACTTCTCATGTAGCAGTTCCATGAGACCTATGTCCACATGCTTCATAGGACTCACTGCAGGCTGTTAAAATAGGGACACTGTTAGAAGGTGGAGGAGGGTCAGTAATGTATCCTCTACTGAGAAGGCACTTTAATACTGAAGAACAACACAAATCACTCCATACTATTTACACAGAGTTTTTTTCAGAGTAACTTACTGACAGGGGATTGCATGGATTGACAATCCAGGCAGCTATGCATCTATTCTCTGCCCCCATTTTCTACCCAGTCCAGAACTTAAGCCACAACTTTTATAGCATGAGGGGCATGGGGTAAGGTTAAAGGGTAGTTATCTTGAATGGTACCATCTGTGGGTCACTTCAGGGAAGATCAGAACAAGCTTTCCTGCATCTGATCAGGGCAAACATTAACCTCCACCAGGCCTGGAACACATGGTCACAAGGGAGGTCACTATGCAGGCAGGAACAAGATGGAAAACCAAAGACAGAGTCAGAGTTGACGGCACTCCTACAGGTGCAATGGCAGATCCTTCCTTTGGGCATGCACCCAGTGTTGCACCAGGATAGCAATATCTGAATATTACACGTCATGCTTTCTCTCTGTTAGAATCAAACAGTTCTGAGACCTGAGAGGATATTCTTGTCTCATGGCATACCTGAGTCCCATACATGGAACTTTGGTGTTCTGCACACATCAGTAGGGAAGGCTGGAGTTGCAAGACAGTATTAGAAGTCAAAGAGGAATGATGTCCATGTGATGCTCTGTAGCACTGCTGCCAATTCTAAATTAGATCTGTAATATTTTTTGGTTCTACTTTACAAGAAAGTCTGAGTCTACTCTTTAAGAACTTAAAATATTCTTTTTCTATAAACTGATTTTCATTAAATGCCTATGATGAAATCATTAATTTTTTTAAAAAAATAGAATAACATTTTAAGATGGCAAACATTCCTTCTTGTTAGCTGTTCCAATGCTAAATGTTGACATCCAGTGAATCCCTTATCATCATAGGCAATGGCTGCTCCTCATGGTTCATCCTCTTTATATCCTTGCAGCTTTTTGGTACAGATGATTCTGCCTATTTCTCAAAAGTTTCCATTGCCCTATAATGCAAAACATCACAATCTCTTTGTCCTTGCCCTTCTTCTTTATTCAACCTTTGTCTGTCTTCTTCTATAGATTATCCTCCTTCTGGTCCCTAAATATATGCATGCCATGTTCTTTTGAACTCTCCTTTGAACTTACAAAACAATTTACCCGCCCTTCCTTTTTGGCAATCATCAGTTTCTCCTTGTATAATTCATTCTGTGTACAGTCTCTTCCAAGACTATACAATTTCTGAGGTCTTAAATTCGATTTATTTTACAATCACTGTGACCTCCAGAAAAACTGCCTAGGGGGCTAACAGAGCCTCAATAAATATTTATTTTTAATAAATGAATTTAATAAATGAATTGATCTATAAAGAAACTTTCTGTTATATAAGTAGGGAGAGAAAACCATGAATTTAATAATGTAGTTATAATATAGTCATAACACAGTTATATAGTTATAACACACTATAACTATAATATAGTTATAACACAGATTCCTTGTGTTCCCCTTGTGTTCTCCTTCTTTTCTATCAAGAGAAGGTCAATCTCCCCCTGGCTCAGATGTTTTAAAGCAGGAACAGAGTAGCTGTACTTCAGGAACCCCTCAGGGAAGATATTATTGAACCCCTAACTGCTCAAGAAAACTAATCTTAAAGAAGTGTATTAATGGGGAATGAGTTTGAAAAATACATACCATTCAATCTCCTAATTCTCCAAAATATACCCCTGAAAAAAAAAAAATAAAATAAAATATACCCCTGAATAATATGGACAGAATACTATCAGATCATTAAAGAAATCATGTTTGTTGAAATGTGTATTGATACCATGCCAGCTACTTGTATTCAAGGAAGTTGAAAGAACCAATGCTACTTAACTTACAGCTATGTTTAATATGTGGGCATTGTTGAGGATGGTGCTCATGATTTTATGCAGTGTTCTATTCAGGGTGACCAACAGAAGAAACTTAACAATTGTCTCAAAACAAGGAAGGAGCTAAGCTTTCACTGAGGAAAGCTTAGATTCAAATGTGTGGCACCTTGAGCAAAGTATGGAAGCTCTGAAGTTGTTGTTTATCTATCAGCTGGTTCTGCTTTACTTTTTGCATTTCTTCCTTTATTTCAAACTTTTTCACTTCTTTAATTCTGCTTGAAGACATGCCTCTTTATAAGATACTTCACATTATTTTTGAACAAGCCAGGTTATGAATAAATAAATACAATATAAATAGACAAGCAAATGAGACCAAAATTGAATTTATTATGTTAGGAAAATTTATATCCCTGGGAACTTTTTAAAGCTTGTTAAGATTTACATTTATAAAACTCTGCGCCCCCTCCTGGTATTTTTTTAAAGCATCAATATCCAAGAGATGAATGTACCACTCATTCCAAATTATCTCCTTATCTTAAAGTAAGCATTGTCATTCCCTTTTCCAAATTTATATTTTAAGAAATGAAATCTATGATTAACATCTCAAAAATAATATGTTTAAAGTAGCTGAAAATGACTTGGAAATATTTTGAATATATATTTCAAGGTCCATATTGTGGATATTTTTCTTTCCAGAAAACAGCATGTTTAATACTCCTGGTAGTCAGAGCTATGTGTCTTTGTGAATCTGCTCCCTTTCATATAGAGCCTCTGTTGGTTTTAAGCCTGGGTTCTCTGATGGTAACAACTCCACTATTTGAATTTGAAAAACAGCTCATTAAAAAAAAAGGTATTTGGCAAAGATATTTTAATTGATACTGTAAGACTTGATGCAAATTTACCTATGGATGGGAGAAAAGTAGATATTTTAAAAAGTGAGTCAATTGTTTAATATTATGGAGTTATTCTTATCTGAAAAAGAATTTGCCATCACTTCTCTTAGCCAGTACCCTTAGATTTTCAGTAAGAAAAATCTCTGAGTATGAGACAACTTGAATAATTGGAAAATCTATTTTAAGAAAAGTCTATTTTAAGAAAGAAAAGGACAGTTAATCCATCCTCTTCTGGAAGCAGGGAATCATAGGTGGGAAAGACGGCAATAGCATGCCAGGAGAGCCAGTTGTAGCCATAGTTTTGCCACTAATTATCTACAGAAGTTGTTAAAATAAAGATTATTATGTCCTATCTTAATTTAGTACTCTCTAGGTGCCAGCACATTGAGACAAGATTTGCATGTGTCATCTTATCTAATGATACAATAACCCTAAAAGACAAATACGCATCATATCATGTAATCCTCATCATCACCCTAGAATTCAGCATTATTATTATAATATCTATTTTCAGATATGACAACTGAGGTCCACAGTGAGTAAATATTTAGCTGTAGTTTACCACAAAGACTGTGCTCTTCTTTGCATTTTCTATCTGGTTCAACCACCTCATTATCAACTGAGACCAAGTTAGAAATCTACCAGCTTTCTTATCTTCCCCTAACATTCATCACATCCCCAAATCTCACTTCTCCATTTTCATGTCATACCCAAAATGTATTTTCTGCAAAATTGTGTAGCGCTTGACTCATTGCCAAGACGGTTTTCTTTTACTGAGTTCTGATCTCATCTTTCCTCTCTTTTAAATTCTGTAATAGTTTTCCGTTGTTAAGAGAATGAGAAAAGTCTTCCCTTATATATATGTCTAATCATTTAAAATTGCTCCTTCTACCCACTGTTCTACCTAACCTATTCCTCTACTGACCCAGAAACTGCCATACACATTCTGTCCACTTCTTTGTTATATTAGTTTTCTTAATCTGCATAACAAATGATCAGAGATTTATTGGCTTAAAACAAAATCCATTGATTAGCTGATGGTTTGGTAGGTCAGAAGCTCAGACAGGCTCAGCTGAGTATTCTACTTAGAATCTGAAAGGCCAATTAGGGTGTTGAGAGGGCTGCATTCCTTTCTGGAGGCTCCAGGCAATAAGCTACTTCCAAGCTTATTCAGGTGGTTGGCAGAATTCAGCTCCTTGTGTTTGTTGGATTGAGATCCTGTGCCACCTCCATCTTCTCTCTGCCTTCCTCTTATGCTACATCTCTCCGACTTCAGCTAAGAGACACCTGTTTTTGAGGTCTCATATGATTAGGTAAACCATGATAACCCAGAATAATCACCTTATTTTAAGACCAATAACCTTAGCTACATCTGCAAAGATTCCTTTGGAATGTGACATAACACATTTGCAGATTTCAGAGACTAGGGCATGGCCATCTTAGGAGGGTTATTCTGACAACAACAGTCATGCAGTTAGATGTATGTTGCTGACTCATCCCTCCTTAAACTACAGAACTTTCTAAAATCATCACAAAGGTAACGCCTTTCAACCTTCTCAGTCAATTGCTTCTTCTTCTATTCTGAATTAATGCCAGCTATATATGGAAAATAGTGCATTTAAATTTTCTAGGTCTTCATTTTCTTAAATAAAAAAATGGGTATGTATGGTCAGGACCACATTTATCACTTTATATCTAGAACTATACTATGAATATAGTCTGCCTGTATGATCTTAATAATATACTCTCCTTCAAAATTCCTTGGTTTCCTGATAATTTATTTGCTTCAGTAGGTACATTAACCATTTGAATTTTTATGATAAGTCTATGTATTATTATCCTCATTTACAGAGGCTCAGAAAGGTTAAGTGACTTGCTAAGGTCAAATTTCAAGCAAGAAGTGAATCTCAAATATGAGGATATAACTGAGATTACAGTTTATTCCATGCATTCTCTTCACATATGTTTTCTTGCACAGAGTATAAATCCTATCTGCAATTTCTGAATAATAGTAACAATTTATCTGAAAATAATGTAATAACATTGAAAACTTTGACAAAATAACATTGAAAAAAGAAGACATCATCAAACTGCTTCTCTACTGAATCAATGAGACATGGGCAAAAATCAACAATTATAATTTGTTTTATACTAAGGTTTTAGTTAAGAAAAATTAAAACATTTAGGTCTAAGATGGAGGATAGAACATATATATATTCACTTCTTTCTCACACCCAGATTCAAATGAAATTAAAGTTTAGAGTTATCAGGGCACCTGGGTGGCTCAGTTGGTTAAGTGTCTTGACTCTTGAATTCAGCTCAGGGCATAATCTCAGGGTCATAAGTTTGAGCCCCACATTGGGCTCGGGGCTCTGTGCTCAGTGGGGAGTCTGCTTGAGATTCTCTCTCTCCCTCTCCTTCTGCTCCTCCTCCCCTGCTCACACACACATGCTGTCTCTCTAAAAAAAAGTTTAGAGTTCTCAAAAGGGGCAAACCCATAAAAGTAAAAAAAAAAAAAAAATTCGGATTCAGCAACAGATGAGACACTTCATGAAAATCCTGGACAATAGAGAGAAAAAGGAATGGAAGAAAGCTGACAGAGAAGAATGCAACAATGAGGAAGCTGCAAAAGAAGTATAAGATGTTTTAATCTGGGATCAAGAGAGTCTCTGGACCCAGAGAGGGATATATGTTAGGGAGCAGGAGTAAGAAACAGGCTAGAAGGTCATTTAGTCAAAAGTGACTATACAGTATAATATACCTCTCTTCCATTTGTACAACATGATTTTAACTCCCAAGTGGAAAAAAAAAAGTAGAAGTCTCATCATGGTACCATCTAACTCAAGCTAAAGCATCTTGTATGCTTATTGGTGATCCTGCATTTATCCTTTTAATTTGGTCAGACTTTTGGTCTTCTCCTTAAACCCTTATTGGCAGAATCTAACATAAACATAGTTTCCGATGGAGAAATGTGCTTTACAAACTCAGCAGAATTATAGAAGGATGGTTCTGAGGCTAAAAGAAAATACCTTAAAAACCAGCACATCTCCATGGGAATGTATTCTCCTCCTCCACTTTGGTGCAGGATAGGGCTCTACTATAGTTAATTAGAACACTCAGAACCATGACATTATTACCTAATAACTTCAAATATTGATTCTATCTGAAAATGCCCTGGACCTCTTTGATCCAGGCTGGATCTCTTCTGTACCCCTCCAAAAGCCCAACATAACTATGCTTCTTTAGATTACTGCTTTTGGCCCAGTGGCTATATAACTTCAGGGCAAGCCTTTTGACCAGGTCCCCTTCCTCTGTCATCTACCTGGGCTGCCTCATCAGAGCTCCCTTGCTTTATGTACTGGCTAGGAATTAGCTTACTGCTGGCCACATATAGTACATTGACACATTTTGTTGACCAAAGGGCATCAAAAGTTACATTTAAAACTCCAAAAAGTTGTTGTTTAATTAAAAAATAAATATTTTTCATTATATTCAGACAGATCCATCATTACTCAATCAAAATACTTTCCTTCTCTATTGCAAAGAGTGATCATTTCCTAAATTTTCTGAAAGGCAATTCTTCCCTTTACAAAATTATTCCCCTTTAGGAATTTTCTCTTTCCCTTCTACTCATATTCAAGGACTTCTAATTATAAAACTAGGAAACCAAGTTGAATAGAATAATGTAAAGAGATGAAAACAAAAGAATACTGATAGATAATGGAAGTTACTTATTTGTTGGAGGGGATCATTAAACACTTTCACTTCTGTTTGTTACAAAGAAACAAGGACTCACTATTATCACAAGCCTATTGTGGACATTGGCTATTTCTTCTTGGAGCCCATCCATCATTCCAACTGGCAAAGGACATGTATTATTGTCCATTCATTTCCTTTTTAAAGTGTTTTCCTTTTTAAAATTAGAAAATTGACCAAATAAAGCTGTGGCAAAATATTCTACATTAAGTACTGTCTTCTTAATTACATTGCAGAATTTCTTCCTAGTCACATTAAAAACTGATTCACTCAGCATCTTTTCCTGGGAAACTTTTCCCCCAGCTGTCACTTTTTAATTCATTTAACATCAGTGATGATAGATACATAAAGAATAACTCTAATAAAGTATTCCTTGTAAGCTAAAATACTTTTGTGTTGACAAGGAGAGAGAAAATCATCTATTATAGGATTATCTTATTATGTTTTAATCATTTAAAAATTAATTATCTGTTTATGGCCCTTATGGTTGACTTTATTTGACAGGCATTGAGAGAATCAGTTTTTAAAAATTTGAGCTGTATAAGGCCCCTCCTACCAAGTGTTATCTACTCTGTTATCTTATTGTACAGATGAATAATCTACCCCCACAAATATCGGCAAATTGCCCAAATTCAAATAATAATAGTGTTGGGATAAAACCTCCAGTTTCCACAGTTTCATTCAGGGCTCTTCCCAATATGCTATACCAAACCAACCATTTCTTTCTCAGGCTGCTTTAGAAAGTGTTCCTTCATTCTCCATTTATCACCCTAATATGTATTTGACAATGCAGACAATATCTGAATACCTAAAGCAATGTAAAGGACGAAAAAGAATGAATAATTGAAAGCTGTATGTTTTGATATTCTGCTTTTGGCAGTTGTTCAAACATCATCTCAAATAAAATTTGTTTCAGATTTTCTAATACATCTCAGACCAAACTAGACTATGGCCACAAAACAATAAAAAGGAAAGCAAACATTTATTGAGTTTACTTGGTATACTACATGCCTTACATATGTTATTATCCATAATTTTAAATAACTCTATGAGATAATTATCATTATATCAATTTGTTAATCAGAAAACTAACACTCAGGTGCGTTTATCTACACATCTAAGATCACACAGTTTATAGGTCTGAGCACTGAGGTTTGAACCAATGCCTTGTGATAAAAATATAATATTTATTATATTTTACTATGCCTTCTCTCATTAACTATACAATACCCACAGAAAAGTATGATTAAGTGAGGCACAAGAGACAAAATGATCTAGATGATTCAAAAAATTGAATGCCATAGAGTTGAGTTGAATGGTCTTTATAAGTGACTGCAAACACCTCTGTCAGCTAGGTTGGTAACACAATATAATGGAAAGAGCTATGCTCTTCAAGACATGTTTTCCATTCCTTATTTAGTTTAAGTTCCACAAATATCTCCTGAGAAACTATCATGTGTTATATTATTAGACGAACAGACTTACTATAGAATGATGAATAAAACTCAAAAATTATCCTAACAAGAAATGTGTGACTGGGCACGCATGTTTGAAAAACTACTGGTAGGTCAGGATATCATGAGGGTAGTACAGGCTGAAGATAAGAAAAGGCTCTGGATATAATGTATGGTAGAGCAATACCATGAAAAGTCATATTAAGGAATTTTGCCCTTATTTTTGAAAAGGGAAGTCACAAAGTGATCATTCATGTTGCAACGCATGGGATAGACTGGATGGAACAGTTTGAATGAAGGGAAAAAATAAAGAAGTTATCAAATCAACCCATATTATGGAGGAGTAAATTAATTTGAATGAGTGGAGATTGAGAAGAGAAATATGAGAAATACTTGCAGAGAATACTGGAAGAGGTTGATAATCCATTGGATACACAGAAAAAGATGATTCAGAGGCAAAACTCGGTTTTTGGATTGAGAATGTAAATATTATTGGGATAACAATTGCTATGATCAAATATAAGAAGCACAAGATTTTGAATATAGTAGTAGATATTGAGTTCAGTCTTAGGCATTTATTTGCGAGCCCCTCAGAAATCCTGATGGAGATATTCACAAAGGACTTGGATAGAAATTTCTGTGACATAGAGAAGTTACTTCTAAAACCACAGCTGTTTTTTAATTGTTGGCATCCGTTTGGTAATCAAGATCATGTACATAAATGAGATCATATATCATTTAACCTCCCTGAGTTTCTTTCTTGAAAGACATGGAGCTCAGCCTGTGCAGTCTCTAAGGTAGTACTGAATAATTTTGTTAATAGCTGGAAATATCACTTATTCTTTGAAATGCTTACCTTTTTACTATGAAAATCATTTATCTGACTACTGTTACTTTGATTATATATACATATAGGCAGATATAACAAATGTATTAAGTGTTATTCACTTTGATACAGATAATTATTTTTCCATAATAGGTTATTTTTTCTTAAAAATAATATATTAGTTGAATTAATATTGAATTATTGTTAGTTCTACTGGATGTTACCTGTTTTGTGAAGCATAAAAATACAAAATGTATGAGATTTGGAAGCTACTAACAAGGGGACGAAAAAGATAATATGAAACTAATACTAATTTCTCGAGGTAAGCGTTAATGACAGTAGTTTGAGTCAAGTGCTCCTGGAACAGAGTAGAAATGCCTGGCATCATTAGAAGAAAGTTTTACCAAGATGTCAAAGGAACTATACCTTGAAGAAAAAACAAACGAAATGGTGAAACTTATTCAAAGTAGAGAAAGAACATGAGCAAAATTGCAGGAGAACCAAAGAACATGGCTTAAATCTATAATGGTAAGTTTTCATTAAGGCAAGATTCAGGAGAATGTGCCATCTCAGTCCACTAGTAGATCAGAGCTGGAAAGGTCAGTTAAGAAGAGATTACCGAGAGCCTTATGTTCCCTAGCTTTGACTGAGGCTTTAACTACAGTTGGTGAAGCTACACTGGACACTTAAATGAAAGAGGGGACCATGCTCAAAGTTCTTCTGATTAATATTGTCTCAATTATTCTCTCAGATCAACTGAATACACAATCTTATGTCTTTCTGCAATCTGTAGAATACTTGATCACCATAGAACCCAAAATATGTCTGGTGACATAAGAAACAGGCCTGAACACTGTGGTCCTACAAGATAATGACGATATTTCCCTTTAGGGAAGATAAACATGGTAATGAAAAATATTTTGTACCAGGTTGTAAAATTCAATAGAATCTAGGGATATAACATCAGGACAACTTCACTTTAAATATCCTACTAAATGTGTTTTAAACAAACTCTTAACATGAGAACTAATAATCAAAAATTTTAATTTAACTTGTTGATATAAGCAATAATTTTATTTTCCAAATTTTTGACTGTGAAATATACAATTTTACTTTATTTTCCCTGACTCAACTCTGGCACAAGGACTTTGGGCTCATTTTCTCCATAGAGATATACATGGTGAACCAGTTGTTTCTATTCTTAGACACCATGAACACCCTTGGACACCACCACTGAACATTTTGGACTTTGGCAATGTCATATCTTACTAAGAGATAGACATGTAGAAGAAAGTGGCTAATTAGAAAGGAAATTGTTCTCAGGTAACCGCCACCCAAAACCACTTTTCTGTTTGGATTCTAAGCTTATTACATAGTCAACTGAGAAAGTGAAGACACAAAACCGACATGGGTGGGGTGCCTGGATGTTGAGTCAGTTAAGCGACCAACTCTTGGTTTCAGCTCAGGTCATGATCTCAGAGTTATGAGATCAAGCCCCATGTTGGGCTCCATGCTCAGCATGGAGTTGGCCTGAGATTCTCTCCCTCTGCTCTTCCCCCCACTCATAGGTACCTGTGCTCCCTCTCAAATAAACAAATAAAATCTTTAAAAGAGAAAAAATGACACAAAACACACATGGGTAAAGGACAACTATCTAAAAACTGCTCTAAAGAATTATACTATTTTCGGGGACACCTGGGTGGTTCAGTCAGTTAGTATCTGACTCTTGATTTCAGCTCAGGGTTGTGAGATTGAGCCCCATGTTGGGCTCCATGTTCAGTGTGCAGTCTGCTTGAGATTCTTTCTTTCCCTTTGCCCTTCCGCCCACTCACGCTCTCTATCTCTAAAATAAATAAATAAAATCTTCTTTAAAAAAGAATTATGCTATTTCTGAAGATTTACCCTTGATAAAAGCCAGGAGATAGTATGGAGTGAAGCACCTTAATGTGTGCTATTCAAGTAGAAACAACTTTTGATGCTTTCCTGGAGTAAAGACTATATACTATAACCACAAAATTAGTTTAGTAACATAATTCTTAATCAATACTTTGGGACTTTGGAAACTAGAAATGATAAGAATGTGGAGAGAGTAAACTAAATTTGGATAAAGCCCACTTTTTCCAAATTTGTTGAATGATATAAAAGTGTTGTTTTACAGATGGCAATTGTAAACAGCTTTTCAAATGAAGGAGTATTGAATTATCAGTTTCTGAGGACAGCCTGGAGCACCTAATTCCTCCCCTGCTCTCTGGCAATGGAATCAGAGTGCTGACCTCAGGCATCACTGCCTGCCTTGTGCTATTCTTAGCCTAATGTTAAGAATGCTAAGCTCATCAGAAGCTACAAGTATTTGAAATGCTGAATTAGAGACTGACAACTTCTCCAACACTGGCACATGAGTGACATTTATTTTAAGCCACTTTCCCTAAATATATTATGTGATGAACAGTGTATTGCCTGCCAGATGCACCATCTGGGATTCATCTCTTCTTTGTCTGTCTTTCCTTGGTTCTTTTGTTAGACTTCTTGTTCTGTAATAGGCCTGGTGTTCCCAATCATAAATCTATGTGTCTATCTCTTGCATTAGACTGTGAACTTTGTTTAAAGATATTATTTATTTATTTGACAGAGAGATAGAGAGAGAGCACAAGTAGGCAGAACAGCAGGCAGAAGGAGAGGGATAAGCAGGCTCTCTGCTGAGCAGGGAGTCCGATGCAGGGCTTGATTGCAGGACCCTGGGATCATGACCTGAGCCAAAGGCAGATGCTTAACAGACTGAGCCACCCAGGCACCCCTAGACTGTGAACTTTTTGAAGCAGAGGCTGTCTTCTTCCTATTTGTATTGTCCCAAAGGACACTGCTCATGTGATAAATGTTTGCTGAATTGTATTGAATTGCATAATGGAAGTTCTTTAGAAGCTTTCTCAGTGATCTCAGGCTTGTGAATTGGACAAGGCCCTGGGGAACACCTAGGGATAATAATACGAACCTTGAGGCTCTAATCTTTTTTTAGGGACCCAACTGGGATTTTCCCAGTGACCAAGATAATCTAAATTTTCTTAGGCACCATTTACCAGTGCTTTGGGACTCTTTCAGGTCATCATACTCTTTAAAAAATAATGTTGGTGATAAGCAATGTGGTTTTTCTGGACATGAAAGTCTGGTCTTTGAGGATCCAGGCTTTCTTAGTAGTGATGGTGGTTGGGGAGAGACCTCCCACCTTATTCAATTACCAAAAGCATTTGGAATAACATATGACTTCTTCAAGGTCTGTTTGAGCTTTGCCAATAAACTGAGGAAACCCCTTGTCCTAGGCTTATATTGAAATTATTACAGAAGAAAATAAGGGCAGATATTGAATCCAGGATGAAAATTATTTTGTTTTTCAGCATGAAAATCAAAATATGAAACTAAAATTAAAAGTTACTCATGCAAAACATACCAAAAAAATTGAAAGGAATAACTAAGTGGGAACTTTCACTGGAAATTCAGAAAATATCACTAAGAAGACATTAAGCTGATATTTGAATGAATGAAATGAGCCAGATGTGGGAAGTTCAGAATAAAGAACAGCAAGGAGTGAGAACAGGGTCTACAGAGGCCCAACTGTGGGAACCATCATCCTGGTCAGTTACAGGGAAAAAAATATTATGAGACTAGAAGATACTGGCTGGCCAGTAGATCAGAGGCACAAGGTGATTTGGAATGGTAGCTGGAACCGTGCACAGAACAAAATCACATCATATTCAGCAAATCAAACTGCCCTCTATTTTGCTTACAAAGTATCTCAGCCTCCCAAATTGTCACAGCCTGTGGAAAGTGGTTCCTAGTATTAGTCATAACCTTACCACATTGAAGTGTAACCATTAAACATCTTGAAAAAGAAGACCAATTTGGGAGCAGCATGAAAGAATAACTAGAATAGGGGCTCAGTCTAGAATAGAGACAACTGAGTGGATCTCTCTCTAGAGAAGTCTGCAGAAGGTCTTAGATTTCTGAGCCCACAATTCACAGTGGGTTAAGGAACAAACAGAAGCCATCCTGAGAAGGTCGTGGGCCTTGGCAGATTCACCGTTGATCAATGGGCCACCTGCTTGCCCAATCAATGCTGACCTGACAGAGCGTTAATAGACCATTCAAAATGGGGTTTCTTCCCTGCAGGCACAGCTTTACTGTTGGATGGAAATATATTTTACAAGTATTACGATCTAATGACAGAAACCATCCCCATGAATGCAAAATTCAATCTGAAGTGTCTCTTAGGATAAACAAAAGGCTCTGTGTTCCTTTTGACAAACCCAGAATCAAGAAAATTGAAAGCGTACCTACACCCTTGGAAAATTAAATTCTGATTTAGTTAATGCTCTCCTCATGGCTGAAGTGGCTACTTAAGGAAAGATAATGACAGTGTAAGGATGTTTAATTGCTGCTTAATCAGTATCTCTATAGCTCCTGCTGGAAAGAGTGCATGTGTTGGGGGATAGGGTAGTTAAATTAGAAACTGAATGAAATTCCACTACCTCAACCCTAGAGAAAAACCTCACGTGTATCTGAGTAAGACTCACAGACTTAGGTGGGTTGTTTATAGACCCCTGGGAGCCTGTGTGCTGTAAGGCCCCTCAGAGAGAAGACAGGATGGAGCTGCTGGGAGTTACCTAAGTAGCAGAGCCCATCAGTGTGCTGGAACCTAGCTCAAAGCTTGAACGACCAAGTCCAAAGCTGTAATCACTAATTCCACACTTAACTCCCATATTTCTAAATGGAAGAACAAGTTTTTCTTAGTCTTACATCAAGCTGGAAAACATCCTGATGATATATGTTTGTGTATGGCAATGCTAGAATCCAGGCTAATACCAACAGTAACACAAAGCTGGCCAGGATTAAGGATGTAGCTGGGGGCTGAGGAAGAACTTCCTTCCTTAAGCTTCTATAATTGGCCAATAAAGGTATTACGCCTAGGAATATTGGGAACATTCTCCACCACCAAAGCTAAAGCTAACTTCATCATGGGACATTGTTGGGCACTGTGGCCTTGTTCACGATCAAATCTGTAGCATCCAGCACAGTGTCTGGCACACAGGTAGACACTTGGCAATTAGCAGTTGAATTAACTGCTGTGTACATTTAGACATCCCCAACATATTTTGAGGAATTACATCATGTTGGAGGGTTGTGGTTGTTGTTGTTGTTGTTTTTTCAATGATCCCCATTATATCATACTGGAGAAGCCTCCATATCATAGCCACTTCCAGCAAAATACATGGGGGCTCCTTGCTCTACTCATACAGTGTAAATAGAAGGCATTTGCCATTCCCTTGCAGTTTGGGTCCTCTGGGATGAGAGGAAGAGCAAGCAACAAGCAGCCAAGCAGCCATCTCTTATTTGCAGCTTAGTGCCTCAGACTGCAAATTAGATATTTTCTGGAGGATTAAGGCCTGTCTCAGGCAGCCAAATACAGGATCATCAAAAACTCATGAATTCAACCTATTGGTGAAGTTTAACTGCTTAAGGATACTTCATTCATCCTAAAATTTAGGGCTAAACAACAATTTTTAGGTAAATATAAACATCCACAGTATCACATCATGACAAGTGTGAGTGATTTTGAGACAAAATAAAATTCACTTATTTATAGTAAGCGTGAAACAAAAACAGAACTGCTGGGCACATCCTCATAGAAAGTAATTTTGGAAAGCAGTATGATACAGTGTTCTAGACTCTTCTTAGTAAAAATGAGGTCCTTGGATCATGATCTTAGCTAAGTAGCTACATGATCTGGGGTTTCTTAGGAATGCAGAATCTCCATTCTGCAATCCTATTCCAGATCTACTAAATCAGAATCTGCATTTTAATAAGATCCCCAGGAAATTCAGGTGCATATTAAAGTTTCAGCAGCACTACTTTAGGTTCAGATTATTACCCCCAGCTGGGTAACTTTCAGAAAGCTGATAAATGTTCCCTTGCCTCAGTTTCTTCCTGTGGAAACTGCAGATGATAATTAAATTACCAACTTTATGTGCTGAACTGAAGATAAAATGAGACAATGCACATATATTGCTAAGAGCAGGATTCAGAATCTTTTAAGTACCCAAATATATCAATTATTCATTATAATTTGGCAAAGGAAAATCTTTTAGTCCAAATTACTAAATCCAGGAAGTTTGTGGGTTTTGTTTGTTGGTTTTTTTTTCATATGGAAGTTGGGAATCACCAAGGAAAGAATGTTTGAAATATAGAAGAGTTTTCCTAGAAATATTCAGCTGAGATAACTTTGTTTTCTTTGCCTGTACCTATAACAGAGATGCCCCTTCCTGCTACAATGGTTGTCATGTTTCCCAGACATTTTAGGGCAATTGGAAGATTTCCCCAAGCATGAGTTATCTTTCATTCTTGCTTTGCAAGGATTTGTGCTCTAGATGATAGGAAACTCAGAGTTTTGCCTGATGTGAGCAGACTTGCTGCATTGGAATAGCTGATGTAGGTGGCAAACCTGTAGTAGGCACCCTTGGTGCACTGCCCAGATCTCCTTTACTAGACTGTTGCATCCATCTCCAAGCTGCCCCCTTGCCTAGAAAAATTGCCCCGTGGAGACCCTGGCTGACCTGTATTGAAATAAACACCCTGGTATTCTGATGGGCTATGTCTTGGTGACATAAATTTGAAGGTATGATACATTTCCAGGGGGACTCCCATAGTTAACAAAGGTCCCTACCAAAAAAAGGGACTCTTCAAAAACTCTTTTATTCTTGTTGAATTATGACAATACTTTATCTTTTGAATTATTTGAAAAAGTATAAATATTTCGTATTTTCCAATAATAATGTCAAATACTCACCTGGATGTGACTACTTAGAAAGAAAGAACTTCATCTCCTTTATTTATATAAGACAATACTGATAACTCAGATAATTGAAATGACTGAAGAAAAGTAGATGACAAGCTCAAATTCTAAAAAACTTAAAATATTTTATAATATAGACTTTAAGAAGAAAAATTTTTTTTCACAGAGAATTTCTAAATTGTTTGTTAATGGTATCGTGTTGTATGTAAGCTTTCACAAAGACATTTATCCAGTGGCTAGTAGGAGAATTTTGTAAAAGTTTCAAAGGAAGGCTTGCTTTTCCTTAATGAAAACATTTAGCTAGAACATATATAGAAATAAGTTCTGCAATTAGCGAAAATTATACAGACCTGGTGAACTTATCCCAAACCTGAGCTAGTACTAACAAGAATAATTTGAATAATGTAATTAAAAATTCTTTACACAAGTCCTCACAAAGCAAGAGTATATTTGAAGAACTGCTTTCCTATAGTGTATATTTGAAGAGCTACTTTTCTATATCATACTGAATAGTTTTGAGAAATTACTCAGAAAATATCAAAAATCATGCTGTAGATTTCCCGGCATTAGGAATGTACAGGAGCTTGGGGATGTGATTGGTCATTGGACCTCGTATCTCAAGTACTGCTGCTGAATGAAATATGAACTACTTGAGACAATCTGACTTAAGATTTCTTTGTCTTCATGCAGTAGCTTGTGGTTTTTCACATTGTTTGGAAAAAGAAGTTTATTTCTCTGACAGCAATATTTGTCTTTTCTTTCTCTGCCTTTTTTTTGGGGGGGGAGGAAAAGTTGCTATTTCATGAAAAGAAAACCAAAAGAGAAACAAACAAACAAAAAAACAGTAATATTCAGCACAAAATTCTTTTGACAAATTTAAGTTTTGGAGGTACCTTCTGAGCTCTTGTGCTCTTTTATCTTAATCTCTAGATGTGTTCTGCTTCATGGAGGAGTTTAGGGTTAGTGAGACCACACACTCTTAAATGTTCTACCAGAGCATGAATAAGGTACAGGATTGCTTGTGTTTAAAAAAAAAAAAAAAGTGTTTTGTTGTGTTGTTGTTGTTGTTTGAATGAACTTGATAGTCAGTTGTAAAATGACCCTACTGTGGAATGTTTATAGAGATACAATTTTTTTTTTAATGGACAAAATACTGAAGGTAAAAGTTTTGTTTTCACTTTTGCATTTCAGACTTTTTCTTTGTTCAAAAGAGCTCAACAATACATCTTGTACAATTCTTTCTAGACATACAGACTCATGTGACTATTTGAAACAGCTTCAGAAATTCCAGATGCAACAGGAAGCTTCAAATCTTCAACTCTCTGAATTTCCCCAGAATGTCACCATCATCCACTCTCCTATTAAAGTCGGGGATTACTCTTACCTGTACAAAGCCATCATCTGCTGCACTCTGAGGGAAAAACTTAATCATCTGAGTTGCTTAATAGTCCCTTCAGGGAGTCAGAAAACACCCAACTAGCAAGGGACAGCTTCATGGAAGAAGGAGTGTTCTAAGACCTGACTATGTTTTGAACGAAGGAAGGTGCAAAGGAAGAAAATGAACACTTATTGGGTATATTCTACCAAGAATTCTAATTAATTCTAATTATTTACATGTCACGATGCTACTAAAAGTGAAGACCTTTTCTCCACATTAGAAATAAAATAAAATTTGTTCAACTAAAAGAACATTTCTACCTTTCACTATCAATTTGAAACAGAATATATGATAGTTAAAAAGGGCATTTTCCCCTAATGGGTTGCTATGACAAAGTAGATGACGAAGCTTTGCTTTTGGTAGATTATCCTTGGGTTTGTTTCAGGCAAAACTGTGAGGCAGCTATATGTTTATCTTCATATATTTAGATTTTCCCACTTACCCGCTTTCTCCTTATTGTTCCCTTTCTCACCATTTCAAGGATATAAGGGATGTGTGTGTGTGTGTGTGTGTATAGGCATTTGTGTGTGTGTGTGTGTGTGTGTGTATTAACACTTGAAGATTTTTTAGGCACTCTGAGGAGATAATTAGGGAGCAGAATAGCCTTTGTAATTACACAAAATAACATCTTGAGGCCAGGTGTAGGACGCTACGACCAGACCCCAGCAAGGTAGAATAGACACAAAGAAAAAGGTACAAATTTCACCCTCTCTTATGCCAAAGATTTCCTTGGTCCTTCCCTCAGTTTATCATCAAAGTGTCAGTGCCCTTCAACTAACTGTTCAACCCAAAGCCTCAGGTTGTACAAGATTCCTCTTATTTCCCCAGTAGCATATTCCATTCATCTATTTCCAGTAGATGCCCAAATCCTATGACTTTTCCCCATCTCCACCTCATCATCTTGTCCAAGCCTCTACTTCTGCCCTGCAGCTCCAATAGTGTCTAACTGACCTCCTAAGTCTGCATTTCCCCTTATGATCTGTGTTTTCTACATCATCAGAACGACCCTTTTAAAACTTATATTGATTATCTCACACTCCTAGTTAAAACCTCAAATGACATTTCCTAATAGCCTTGGATTACAATCCTTTCTCCTTTTCCTAAATGTCCCTACATGACTGGGATCCTGGCTACCTGCCCCCTGCTCTACCTCAGTCACTCCACCCTAGCCCCTAACATCTAACTTCCTCATTGTTCTTGAATATGCCAAGTTTATTTTTCCTCAGAGATTCTTTACTTGTTGTTCCTTCTGCCTGGGATGCTGTTACCCTGATTTTCACATCTCACACTTACTTTACTAGATTTCTATTCAAACATTGACTATTTAGAAAAGGGACCCTATCTTCACCTCAAATGGTTCCTTGACCTCAGACTCTCTGTAAACCTGCTTTATAAGACCTCTATTTAATTTTTCTTCATAGCACTTATATTTATCAGAAATTATAATATAGATCAATCCATTTGCTTGTTTTTGTTCTTTGTCTATTTTCTCTACTAAATATACACACATTCAAGGCATGGACTTTGTGTTAGTTACAGGGTATCTGGTACAAAGTACACCTTCAATAGATAATTTGAATGGATAAAATACTTTTACATAATGTATATAAGAAAAAAGAATTCTTATTTATGAAATGTTTTTTTAAACTCTAAAGAAATGAGTAACAGCTTAAGTAAATTTCGCCTATAAATTAGTTTGTTTTTATTAGTAAGAGATATCTACATTCTAACTTCAACCAACATGAACCAGCTGGAGGAGATTTCTTAAGTTTGTCCACTTCACATTAAATGGTGCCCTTGCAATTAGAAGAAGGACCTACACTTTGAGCAACATCTTCCCTATTGTTTGGAGACTTCACACACCAGGAAATGTGGCTCACTTAATATTTTATTTCTTTCCACTTCTTAGTCATTGTCAGCTTGGTAAGTTTCAATTTTAATAGTACATAAATAAAAACAATATTTCTTAGACTTTTAGAAATGGACAGGGCTTTGGCATCATATAATCAAACTCCTTCACCATATCAGTACTAGTATCATTTCCACCCTTATTAAGAGGGAAGAGTAGATTGAGAAAAAGGTGAATGAGCTGTTTATGATCACACAAATCATTAGTAGTGAAGATGGTCCTAGAGTCAGTTTTCCTGATTCCTAATCTACTGCCCCTCACCTACCTTGAACACTTGTCACATACTTTGTCAATTATATGGATAAAATTGAGTATATAGTGGCCTTAGCTTTATCAGTTCTAAAATTCATAATTTTTCTATGCAGTTGAAATATATCTAAGACAATATGAGTCAATATTTTTTGAGCTTTTACTATATGTTAAATAAGGGAGTAAGTTCTTTACACATATTAACTAAAAACTAGAACCCATTTAAACACCCCCCCCAACACACACACACACACACACACACACACACACACACACACACACCTTACTGTCTGCAATAGCACAACTACCATTTTGGGACATTCTTCCCCAGACCAATAACTTGATTGTTCATTATAAGAACTTCCAGAACAATCCATCCACTTTTCAATAAGAAGCATCAATGGACAGTTTTTGTCTCAGAACCCTGAACTTGCTGTTTCTACCCATGCTAAACAGTATTAGCGTGATCTTCACGCAAACGTGACTAAGCTCCTGCCTTCAATCAAACTCAAGTTCTCAATAAATGTGCTATATTGCCTTCCTTGTGATGAGATAATACTGCACCTTTGTGGAGGTGCTGTCTTCCTTTTCACAGGATCAATAAACTCAGTTTGTCATATCAACTGATTATATTAGTGATGTTTGGGGAGCTGCCATTGGACATACATCATCACATTCTCATAAAAACCAAGGCAGGTATTATTTTCCTGACTATTTAAATGAGGAAATAGAGGTATGAAAAAGTTAAAAAATTTGTCCAAGAACATGGTAGCAGTGGCACAACCTAAATGTAAGTCCAGGTGGTCTGGCTCCAGAGTGCACTCTCCCAACCACTGTTGGCTTGCCTATCACTATGTAACAGCACAGCTAATCTGGAAGCAGTTAATTCTGTTCAGTTGAAACCAGTCACCACTTCATTAGAACATGAGAATAAATTTTAGATTTTAGTTTTTTTATTCCAAATTTCAATCCCTTCAAAAATTTTTTCTATTATTCCCTGTGTTAACCACAAGGCTAGCAGAAAGACATTAAATCATAATCCTGCCAGTTAACTGGTTGGTGAGTCCAAATGTTAATGCCATGCATGAGCTTTCCTTTCGGCTGGGAGATCTGAAGAAATCTAGCATCAGAAAGACTCTGCCCTTC
This sequence comes from Callorhinus ursinus, assembly GCF_003265705.2. Taxonomy (NCBI): domain Eukaryota; kingdom Metazoa; phylum Chordata; class Mammalia; order Carnivora; family Otariidae; genus Callorhinus; species Callorhinus ursinus. Next base: position 144,519,699 of record NW_027397063.1, read on the forward strand.
CTCAAGGATTCCTTGACTGAGTCTTCATTGGCTGGGTGAGCATTTGCATTTCCATCTGTCGGCATCATCTTCATCAAATTTCATCACCTCATTTTCTCTTAAGAATGTATATAACCAGCATGAGGAGGAGGGGAGTGGTACACCCAGCAAAGCTAGTCATCTTGATTGGTTGCTTTAGCATCCTGTAGAATCTCAGACTTTGCCTCTTCAGGGCCCATATTGAAGGGCACTCAGGATTATCAAAGATTTGGACTTCAGGGAAGTGGTCTGCTGCTTGCACTCTCTGTGAGCAAACACAACATAGGGCAAACTTAGAAGGCTCAACATTTGTTTACTTTAGGAGCACAACAGCAGATTCCAAGCTACACAGAAATATGGTGAGTCTGAAGAGTGGACATGGTACCATAATGTGCATGTTGTTAAGGGAATTGATTTTTTACCAAAAAAAAAAGAAATATGAATCCTATTTTCATGTATGTAAATAATGATGATATACGTAGTCCCATATTTTTTTTTGCTTTTGATGTCATATTAAAAAGATAATTGCCAAGGCCTATGTCAAGTGCCTATGTTTTCTTCTAGAATTTTTATGGTTTCAGGTCTCATATTAAAGTACTTAATCCATTCTGAGTTAATTTTTGTGTATGGTGTAAGATAGTGGTCAAGTTTCATTCTTTTGCATGTGGCTGTCCAGTTTTCTCAGCACCATTTATGGAAGTATTATCCTTTCTTTATTGTATATTCTTGGTTTCTTTGTCATAAATTAATTGACCATATAAGTGTGGGTTTATTTCTGGGATCTCTATTCTGTTCTGTTGATCTATGTATCTGTTTTTATGTCAATGCCATACTATTTTAATTACTAAAGCTTTGTGGTATAGTTTGAAGCCAGAGAGTGTGGTGTCTCCAGTTTTGTTCTTCTTTCTCAACATTGCTTTGGCTATTTGGGGTGTGTGTGTGTGTGTGTGTGTGTGTGTGTGTGTGTGTGTGTGATTCCAAAAAAATTTATGATTTTTTGCCTTATTTCTTTGAAAAATGTTATTGGAATTTTGATAAGGATTGCACTGAATCTGTAGATTGTTTTTGGTAGTATGGACATTTTAACAATATTGATTCTTCTAATTCATGAGCACAGAACACCTTCCCATTTATTTGTGTCCTCTTCAATTTCTTTCATTAACATCTTGTGGTTTTCAGCATACAGGTCTTTCACTTCCTTGGTTAAATTTATTCCCAGATATTTTATTTTTTTGATGCAATTGTAAATGAGATTGTTGTCTTTATTTCTCTTTCTGATAATTTGTTATTAGTACATAGAAACACAATAGATTTTTGTGTATTGCTTTTTTTTTATCCTGAAACTTTATGGAATCCATTTATTAGTTTTAACATTTTTTTGATGAAGTCTTTAGGGTTTTCTATATGTAACATCATGACATCTGCAAATAATGACAGTTTTATTTCTTCCTTTCCAGTTTGGATGCCTATTATTTCTTTTTCTTGCCTAATTGCTCTGGCTAGAACTTCCAATACTATGGTGAAGAAAAATGGTAAGAGTGGGCACCCTTGTCTTGATCCTGATGTTAAAGGAAGAGCTTTCAGCTATTCACCATTCAGTATGATGTTAGCCATAGACTTGTCATATAATGACGTTTATTATATTGAGATATGTTCCCTCTATACCCAGGTAGCATTCTTAGTCTCAATTTTAAATTTCCAAAGCTGAGTATTGAAGCATTCTATAATCTTCTAAACTGTCCTTATAGCAATAAAAATAAACTTATTTACTTATCTATCCTTTAAAAATTGACCAATGTGAAATGATTATTGACTGCGCATAACTTTTATGAATGTGTTGATCATTGTTTAAAGATTTTATTTATTTATTTGAGAGAGAAAGCACAAGCAAGGGGAGCAGCAGGCAGAGGGAGAGAGAGAAGCAGGCTCCCTGCTGAGCAAGGAGCAGGATGGTCCTGGGATCGTGACCTGAGCCAAAAGCAGAGTCTTAATTGACTCAACCATAGAGGTGCCCCAATAAATATTTTTTAAACTAAAACTAATTGTTGGTCATATACCCCGGAGAAATTGCCATCTAAGACTATAAAGAAACATGTAAAAGAATATTCCTTATAGCACCATTAGCTGTAAAAAACACTAGATAACTAGGCAAATGGATGAGTTAAGCAGAGTTGATATACAACGCTGTATGGAATGCTCTGCAGCACTCTGAAACAAAGTACTAAAAGCATATAGAGCAACATAAATAAATAATTAAAAATATAGTGCTATTTCAAAAAAGAAATAAGAAAACACAATCTATAGCATCATATCAAAGATTTGCAAACACCACCACATATTTTTCAAAGATTAAATATATGAGGACAAATATCAGATCTAGTTTATTGTGTACTAGAGGAAAAGGTAAAAGAGAAAACAACAGTCACAGATGAAAGGGGCTAAAATATTAAAATAAAGTTAAATAAGGTAAAATAGAGCTTGCCTGTCTTAAGGATAACGATATTCCAGAAACAAAGACACATAATTAATTCAATTCTATGCTCCTGAGATTCTTAAATACTAAAACAAAGTAAAACTAAAGTGAATATGTAGTAAAAGTAAAATAAAAATCAAGTAAAATAGAGGTAAACTAAACTGCGTATGCATCTTAGGACAAATATTTGTGTGGGTTGGGAACATAGCTTTCAAATAATTAGCCATAATTTTTATAGGCAGCAGTATAAGTTGACTATTCTTGCTTTCATGCCCCTCAATGCAGTCTTTCAGGATACTGTCAGTTCTACCTGCAGAATATATTCAGAATCTGATCACTTGTCACTACTTCTATCACTTGCCATCTGGTCTTTTGTTCATAATTATTTCCACTCTTGCCCCTTTGTAGTTTTTTCTCCAGAAAATAGATAGAAAAATCAATGTCAGATCATGTCACTTCTCTGCTCAAAACCCTCCAATGCTTCACATCTGCCCCAGGATAAAATCTCAACTCTTTAACAGCCTTCAAGTCCCTACATCATCTTGCCCCTTGCTTTCCAACTTTATCTTCTACCAAGTTGCCCATTGCTTACTTTGTTCTATCCTCCTTGTTCTTCCTGAAACACACAAGGCACGCTCCTGCCTCAGTGCCCTTGCACTTGCTATGCCCTCTTCAGGAACATTCTTCCATTATTTAACTTATTCCCTCTCTTAGGTGTGATCTATTCTCAAATGAGACCTTATCAGAGAAGACTTTTGCATTTATCTAATCCAAAATAGCACACTTCCTCATCATTTGCTTTTCCCTGCATTGCTTTTTTTTATTTCTTTTTAGCATTTGACAGCACCTGACATATTGTGTTTTCATCTGCTTCTCTCATTGGAGCTGCAATTGCACCTGCAATTGCTTTGTCTACAGAACCTAGAACAATGTTAGGTTCAAGTCTGTGTACACAACTTCAGAAGGAGTGCATCACTGTGACATTCTGACCTAAATAATATGCAATGCATATAATATGCAATGGAAAATAATTGAGCAAGATACAGCAATAATAATAGCACAGCATTTTATAACAACTTGAAAGTTAATACATAACCTCATTTGATAACAAAAGTTATGCCTCCTTTTATTAAAAAAAAAAAAACAGTAAAACAAATTGAGGCTAAGTAAACTTTAACCTTTGCCTAAAACTCCCCAGCTGGGAAAAGTTCATTTTATTCTTAGGACCAAAATTGGTAGACTCTTTGTTTTTAACCCTTTTCATTGAAAGCTATTCCCCAATGTATTTTCAAAGATTTATCTTCCCCTGAAGTTCATCATTTCATCCCAAATTAAGACTCTCTGAAAGGTTCATCTGAAAGTAGAAAATGTGTGAAATTCTAGGCATGTGGTCTGACTCCTAAAGAAAGATTCCACTTAAATAAATATAACAGCCAGTAATTATTTATACCTTCATGATAGCTTTCAATTTGACAGGTTTAAAGGGGGCGGAGCAGGTTGATCAGAAGAAAAAAAGCTACTAAGCTCAGCAGTATTTGAATCAAACAGCTGCAAATTAGTCATAAAATATGAAGTTTGTTGCAAAGCTATAGTGTCATGCAGAAGACATAAGACAGCTTTATCAACGGGCATGAATCAAGAACTCTCTTTAGGAGCTGGTTCCATAGGGGAATTACCCCTCCATAAAAATTGTTTTAGTAAACAAACACATTGTGAAATAATCATGGCCCCTTACTCCATAAAAACACTGGTCTCAAGCTTGTTTTGCAAGGAGCAAGGAATCCTTTTACAGCAATATTTCATGCAGTTTATGGAGCCACAAATAGATTGCATTGTTCTCCCTTTGGAATGTAAGGGGAATCAGGATGGTAGGAAGAACACTTTGGTATGGCCTCTTAAATGCAAGCATTGTTAAACTGTTGGGACTAATTCTCTTCAGCTTCTGTTAGAATGCCAGGTATGTAGTAATGAGGTTCCATGATAGATAGCAGATACAGGATTCAAGCTAATTTTTCCTGCAGATTTTAAGGAAGGTTCAGAGTGGTGCATAAAATCATACAACTTTATGATGAGAAGATACTTAACATCTCCCAAAAATGAAAACAGGATAGACAACCAATTCTATTTACTCAAGTGTCCAACTAGCTTTGTTTTTTGTTAGTGATCTTGTTTAGCAATTTAGGTAAATCAACATATTAGGTATTTACCAAGCTGAATTTTTACTTTCAGCTATGTGATTCCAGAGCTTGTATCTTTTGAAATCATATTCCTAATCTCTTTAATTAGTCACGGTTGTTTCCAGAGACTTTAGGTTGGCAGAGTAAGCAATATCTTAAAATGAACATTAAATTTGAAATGATGTGATGTGTGACTAACATAACTGTAGTTTCCAGTTTCAACCCTCTTAATACCTAAATGTTTGTGCCTGCTCTTAAAGGTTTCTTGTTATGCCCAGTCTTTGATAATCTGCCAACCCCTGGCCCACACAACATACCTGAACCCAGTGAGTTAAACAAGGAGTTACCTGGGATCCAGCATCATCTCTATATTCCAGAGTAGTAGGAACTTCCAAAATACCTTTCCCACTCAAAGCCTGAATTTCTGCACCTGTTGGACTAGAGGATTTTATAGGAATTACCCTACCTTCTCCTTCTGAATCACCATGACAGTGTCCTTTGCTCAGAAAGTGTTATTTGGGGGTTTGTTTTTGTCCTCCACTTTTCATAAGCCTTACATTAATTCTGTGCCTTCTTATCTACTCTCTTTCTTCAAGAGTTAGTTTCCATGAAATTGTCTCCCACCATCTGCTGAGGTCTGGGAGTGGGCTCTAGCAACCTTCTATACTCCTATAGTGAGGGCTATGGACTCTAGAGTCAGGTTACTAACTGAAAACCCTGGCTCCTTACTTATTTCTTGCCAAACTTCTGCATGCCTCCATCTCCTCACCTCTAAAATGATGATGATAAATGCTTCAACTTATAATGTTTCCAAGAAATAAATGGAGAGATAATTACAAAGAACACGGGAGAATACTTACCATAGAGTAACTGCTTAATAACAGAAAGATGCTTTTAATCTACCCCAAATACTCTTAATTTAGAAAGTCATTCCTTTGGACATTTATTAATCTTTCATACTTTATTCCTTCAAAGGTAAAATATCTACTGCATAATTTATTAAACTAATATCAAAGGAAAGGAAGAAGTCCAAATCCCATCAGTCCTGCAAATGATTTCATATATTCTATACTTTCATATTTGCTTGCATTTTTTGTTTCTATACTGCAAAAAAATGTTAGCACCAACTTACTCCTGCTATCTGAACTGGAGACACGTGGGCATTTTAGATACAGTTCAAATTTTGTTTATGTTCACTCCATGGAACTTTGACTGTAATATCATTTCAAGGGTATACTCCTTGTTCTTTCTACTAGGTTATAAACTTATCTAAAATAAATGCTAAGTTCTTCAACTTCTCTAATATTTGTCACCAATGAGTTGGGCATCAATTATTCTTATGAGCTCTTCAAATTAGATTGTTGGAAAAGTTCAGTGAAGTGGAACTGACTACTGCCAATATTACATTTAATGAGACTATATAGCTGCATATTTGAAACCTGTAAATGACTTCTTCCTGAGAATTCTGACTTACTTAGCCTTGTCCAGAGTTCCCCTTCTTGGGTGAGCTATTCTGGGACTTTCTACATATTTGATCTGTAACAAGTAATTCTGTCTGTAGAAAGAATACATTGTCCAAAGAACAGAGAGCCACTTTAACAGCAAATAAATCCAAATGAGAGTTGTATATTTTTAGGTGATGATGGATCTAGAAATACCATCCAGGCTCAAACACTGGCCATATGAAAGATGTGTAAACAGAGGAAATTTGTCAAAACAGACAATTTGGCCATATGAGAGATGTGTAAGCAGAGGAAATTTGTCAAAAGAAACTATTTCCAACAATCAATATTTATTAAGCATCTACAATTAGCCATATTTAGATACCTGACTAAAATAATGAAAAAGACTGACAGATTTCTGCCTTCATGAAGATTTCAGTAAGGAAAGAGAGACAAACATAAATTGAATGTGGCAATCATTTAATATTTTTTTAAAATGGAGTTAGCAGGGCTCCTGAGTGGCTCAGATGGTTAAGTGTCTGCCTTTGACTCAGGTCATGATCCCAGAGTCCTGGGATTAAGCCCCATTGGGCTCCTGGCTCAGCGGGGAGCCTGCTTCTCTCTCTCCCTCTGCCTCTCTCCCTGCTCATTCTCTCTCTCTCTTTCTGTATCTCTCTGTCTCAAATGAATAAATAAAATCTTTTAAAAAATAAATAAAAATAAAAAATAAAATGGAGTTAGCTAATATTTATCAAATGCTCACTATGTACAAGGCCTTGACTTGGTATTTTGGATCCAAAGATAATTAAGATTCAATCCCTTTTGTCAAGGAATTAGCCATTTAACAGAGGAGATAAACACAAAAACACGTAGACAACTGCATTCTGAGAGTTCTACTCTTTAATATTCTCAGATGCTCATTATGTGCTAGATACTCTGCTAAGTTTTTACAGAAGGGTCCTCATATGTTGCGTGAGTTTGTCTTTTTGCTACTTTGCTGTATGTACCCACAATTAGACTCAGAGCCCCAAGAGTGAATAGCTGTTGAAGATGTAGCTCACCAGATTCAAAGACTAACAAAGGAGATATAGAAGTCTTCTACCTTTTAATAATTAGAATGTTGGCCTTATACTCACACCATATCAAGTTTCTGCAATTCTCTAAAGGGCCCTATTCATAAAGTTGAGTCAAATAGAATCCTTGAACTAACCGTTCTTATTTATTCTCACTTCTCTTCCCCTCTGAAGAGGAGATACTTTGATGAAGAGTCTATCCTGGCCCAAAAAGGCTGGTATAAAGCCCATGTATTATCATAAATCATTTTTGGACCATGTCACCTCAAATGATTATAATTAAGTTAATTGGGAATCATTCTCTACCTGATTTAGATCTTATCAGAAAGTTAAAGTTAAAATAATATCGGGAATGCCTACTTTACACTTATGGGTGTAGAAAGCTGGAAGGAACATCACCTCTACATTTACAACAACAGAAGAGCTGGACAAACCATAGGTTTATGAATTCTCTTGTAACTATAAGAGCTAAGATCATGGGGCAATCAAAGTCTAGGGAGAGAAAGGTGTCTACAGGAGGACACAAGGTGAAATGTGAGCATTGTCTTACCTGGGGTGGATGAAACCATTCACTGGTAGGAAGAGCTTAGCCAGAGTGTCTGGAAAATTGTTAGAGACCAAGTGTGTAAAGACCAGAGAAACCCTTGTGGCCTTAGCAATTGGGATAACAGGGAACTTAAAATTATGATGATTAATATGTTAAAGGCTCTAATACAAGGGTCAGCAAAGTATGGCCCCAAGACAAAATTTAGCCAACATGCTTTTGTATGGTCCATGAGCAAAGAATAAATTTTAGATTTTTAAAGATTTGGAGAAAAAATTAAAAGAAGAAAAATATTTCAAGCCATGTAAAAGTTACATGAATTGCAAAGTTCAGTATCCTTAAATAAATGATTGAAACACAATCATTCTCATTTACATATTATGTGTGGCTGTTTTTCTGCTACAACAGAAAGGTTGGTAATGACAGAGACCACATAGACAGGAAAGCCTGAAAAATCTACTACTTCACCATCTACAAGAGAAGATTTTCCAACCTCTGCTCAAACAGGAAAGGTGTACGACTACAAGATCACATGGGTAATTTCCTCAGAGAGATATAAATTATAAGAAATTAAATGGAAATATTAAAAAAGAGAAACAGTAACAGAGATAAAGGATGCCTTTAATGAACTCATCAATCATAGCTGAGGAAAAATCAGTGAACTTCAAGACAGTTACTAGAAATTACTCAAATTGGAATAAAATAAGTAAAAAAAAAACAAAATCAGAACAGAGCACCTAAGAGCTGTGAGACAATATTATATGGCCTAACATTTGCAAATTGGAATACTAGGAATAGAAGAAAGAACAGAGTATAAAACATAATTAAAGATATGAAGACGCAATGGCTGAATGTTCAAAATTTATGAAGGACACCAATCCAGAGGTCTGAGATATGACACTCAGAGAAATCCAAGCAGAATAAATACACACACACACACACACACACAGTCAAACTGCTAAAATAATAAGAAAAAAATCTTGAAGGCAGCCAGAGATAAAAGCTACATTAGATAGAATGGGTCAAGAAAATGAAGTATAACATTTGTCTCATCAGAAACCATGTAAGCAAGAAAACAATGGGATAGCATCACTTTTTTTTTTTAACAGAAAGAAAAACAAATGTCAGCCTTGAATTTTTATCCAGTGAAATCATCTTTCAGAAATAATGGATAAACAAATGTTTTTCTCAAACAAAACTGAGGGAATTGAGGACCTATTACAAAAAACATTAAAGAATATTTTTCAGACGAAAGGAATTTGATATCAGCCCAAAAAAATCTATACCAAAACTGAGGTGCAATAAATGAAGGGAAATATATTTTTGTAAAATTTTTAATAGGTAACTCACTGTCAAGCAAAATTAATAACAATGTGCTACATGCTTATAGCATATGAAAAACTGAAATGTATGGCAAGAATAGCCCAGAGGATGAAAGAAAATAATTGGGAATATACTTCTGTAAGGTCTTTACACATTAAGTCTACAATACAATTTGGAGCTATTCTCTGATTAATTAAAGATGGATATTGTAAATCCTAGGAAGTATCACTGAAAAAAATCAGTAAGAGGATAATAAGTCAGCACAAAAGATAAAATTGAATTATGAAAACATGCTTATTTAATCAAATACAAGGTAGAAAAAGAAAGACAGAGAAAGAAAAGAAGAGATGGTCAAATAGAAAGTAGCTACTAAGATGGTATATTTTAATCCAAGCATATGAATAATTACATTTCAGTGGGCTAAAATCCTACTTGTATTTCAGATACTCTCAGATAGGATTTAAAAAAGCAAAAATCAACTATATGTCATTTACAGTAAATTAGTTTAATTATAAATAAATAGATAAGTTATAAGTAAATGATTAGAAAATATACACAGTGCAACACTAACCAAAAGAAAGCTAGAGTGACTATATAAATCTCAGACAAAGTAGACTAAAGGAGAGGGAATAAGGAGATAAAATGGGCTAATACTGATAAAAATTTCAGTGAACTGGAAGATAAAACTATAGGAATTATTCAATCTAAGCAACAGAAAGAAAATAGAGTGGGGAAAAAAAATGAACAGAGCCTCAGAGATCTATAGGACTGTATTAAAAGATCTAACGCTCCTTCCTCAGGGTTCCAGAAAGAGAGGAGAAAGTGAAACAGAAAAGATACTCAAAAAGAAAATTCCTGAAAATTTCCCAAATTTGACAAAAGACCTTCAGATTCAAACTGAGTAAACTTCAGAAAGGAAAAACTCAAAAGAAAAAACAAATGCACACCAAGTCACATAAGAGTCAAACTTTAAAAAAAAAAAGGTAAAAATTTTGAAAGCAATGAGACAAATGGCACTTTAACTATAGAAGAAACACAATTCTAGTAGCAGCATATATCTTGTCAGAAACCATGGAGACTGGAAGGAAGTGACACGACATTTTTCAAATGAAGAAAAAAAAGAACTGTCAACTCAAAATTGTAAATCAGTGAAAGTATCTTTCAGGAATTAGGGCAAATAAAGATATTCTCTGATGAACAAAACTAAAAGAATTTCTTACTAGAGGATCTACCCTAAAAGAATGACTGAAGGAGGTTTTCTAAAAAGGAAAGAAAGTGATGAAAAAGGAATCTGGGAATATCAGGAAGAGAGAGAATGATAGAAAGAGTAAAAAGTCTGGGTGAAATACATATTCCTTCTCCTCTTGAGTTTCCTAAATTATTTGATAGTTGAAGTAACAGTATAACACTGTCTGATGTGATTCTGAAGGTAAACGTATGTAGAGTAAGTATTAAACATAATAAATATTTAAGGTAATTTTATTATAAAGGAGTATGAATAGACCCAAAGATAGGAAGATTTCTACACTTCACTCAAACTGGTATAATAGTGACATTGCAGACTGTGATAAGTTTTATGTATATAATACCTACAAAAACCATTTTAAAAGATACACAAAGAAATATAGTCAAAATACATAAGTAAAGGGGAATGCTTAAAAAATAATAAATAAGCCACAGAAAAGCATGAAAAAGAAGATTAAAAGCAAAGACAACAAAACAAAACAAAATGCAAGACTTAAGCCCTAATATATCCATAAATTCACTAAATGAAAATGCCTTACATAATTAAAAGGCAGATTTGACAATTAAAAGTAGAAATTGACAAGGTAAATAAAAATATGACTCAACTATATGCTATCTACAAGAAACTCCCTTCAAGTATAATAATATAAACAGGTTGAAAGTGGAAGAATGGGATAAGCTATGTCATGAAAACATTAATCAAATGAAAGCAGGAATAGTTACATTAATATCAGATAAAGTAAACTCAGAGCAAAGAAAATTACCAGAGGCAGAGAGAGCTCTACATAATGGTAGGAGGGAAGTAGTTATAGCTAAAAGGGTACCGTGACTGATCTTTGTGCTTCTGGAAATGTTCTGTATCTTATCTATATCAATGTCAATACCCTGGTGTGATGTTGTATCCTAATTTTACAAGATGTTACCATTGGGGGAAAGTGAGTAAAAGCATATGAAATCTCTCTGCATTATTTCCTATGATTGTATATGAATGTAGAATTACCTCAAAATAAAAAATTTTCATTTTAAAATAATGGACAAAAGATCTGAACTGACACTTCATGAAAGAACAAATATGGATGACAAATAAACATGAAACAATGCTTAAAATTGTTAGTTATTAGAAAAATTTAAATCAAAACACAATGAGATGCCACAACTATTGGAATGGCAGAGAGAGAGAAAGCATGTGTGCACGAGAGAGAGAAGAAAAAAATCCTGTTGTTAGATATTGGTGGGAGTGTAAAGAAACTGGTATCTTATACATTGTTGAGGAAATTTGTAATGGTATTCCTACTTTGGAAAACAATTTGAAGTTTTCATATATTTAAATATATGCCTACTATGTGATTGGGCAATTTCACACCTAGGTATTTTTCCAAAAGAAATGAAAACTTATGTTCACAAAAAAATAGTACATAAATGTTATAACAATTTTTTATAAACTCCCAAAACTGAAAACAGCCCAGATATTTTTCAAGGAGTGAATGGATGAACAAATTAGTACATCCACACAATGGTATACTATTACCAATAAAAAGGAATAAAATATTGATTCATGCAACAACGTAGATGAAACTTGGATTCTTTTTGCTAAGTGAAAGTGAGAAGAATCAAAATGTTACATATTATATCATTCTACTTATACAGAATTTTTGAAAGAACAAAACTGCTCAGATGGAGAACAGGTCAATGTTGCCAATTGTTGAGTTGACTACAAAAAGTCACCTTGGGAGAGCTTAGCAGGAGATGGAACATTTTTAAATAGAAAAATGATGGTGCTTTTGTCAAAATTCACACAAATTTATACCAAAAATAGTGAGTTTTACTATACATACCTTTTAAAGTAGCAACCATGATGTGGGGGAGTCCCAAGATAAACTGCACATCCTAAACAATGAATTTTAAATGTATGACAAAAATGTTGTATAAGCCACACTGAAAGAGGCAAGGAGGAAAGGAGTTGACCTAATTAAAGAACAGTGTTTTGACTGGATGTTGTAAAGGTAAAGACAAAAAAAAAGTAACACTACATCAACATTGTGCTCCAGATGGTAAATTGGTTTTCAAAGATGTATGAGTTAGCAATATTCTGTGGTATACTAGAATTGCACATATAAACAAATACAACCCAGATAATTAGAACCAGGCTTTTCATTGTCAGAAAAAAAAACAAATTATAGGGCGCCTGGGTGGCTCAGATGGTTAAGCGTCTGCCTTCGGCTCAGCTCATGATCCCGGGGTCCTGGGATCGAGTCCCGCATCGGGCTCCCTGCTCCTTGGGAGCCTGCTTCTCCCTCTGCTTCTCTCTCTCTCTCTCTCCCTGTCTCTCATGAATAAATAAATAAAATCTTTAAAAAAAAAAAACAAATTATAAAGAAAGGAGGAAAGCTAGAGCCCTCTGATGCTAGATCAGACTCAAAGTTATGACTATAAAAATTGTGTGTATTTGTGTGTGTGTGTATGCTTGCATGTGTCTGCTGAGTGGGTCATGAAACAATGAAATCCAATTATTAATGAGTGCACTCAGCAGCTGGATCTTATATTCTAAATGCTTTTCAGTAAAAGGGGCCAGAGATTCTTGATAAAGTAGATTCTAACTCTCAGGCAGGAAAAGTCCAAGAGAAATTTTAGAGTACTGCTGATGCCAGAATATAGAGAAAAAAGGAGAAGGAAAATAGGAAAAGAAGGAGAAAATAAGGCATGTCAAAAACAAACAAAAATAGGAGTCAAAAAACATAAGAGTCAACCTGAAAGAGTTTCTAATAGCCACATCATGGAAAATTAAGAAAAAATTTAGTAATAGATTATTATAAAAAGAATAAAAGAAATATCCATGAGCCCATACTGTCAAAAAGAAAGAGAAGAAAGAAAGAAAGAGAGAGAAAGGAGGGGAAGGAAGGAAGGAAGGAAGGAAGGAAGGAAGGAAGGAAGGAAAGAAAGAAAGAAGAAAGAAAGAAAGAAAGAAAGAAAGAAAGAAAGAAAGAAAGAAAG
>NW_027397063.1:144532994-144648539 GCF_003265705.2 Callorhinus ursinus
GAAAGAAAGAAAGAAAGAAAGAAAGAAAGAAAGAAAGAAAGAAAGAAAGGTGAAGGAAGTGAGGAAGAAAGAAAGAAAAGATCATCTCAGGACAGATTTCAATGATTAAATGTAGAAGAAATGAAAAAAAAAAACAGAAATGCACCTTTAGAACACTATGGTAATAACTGCTGCACTCAGGACCCATGCTAAAACTAAGTAGGTAAAAGTGGAAGGAGAAAAAAGATATTTGCAGTCTCCAAATATTATCCCCACCCCAATATTTATTAATTACAAGGGAAAACAGGAACTCTGCAGTGGAAAGCATGGCAACAGATGCCACCCTAACCATGTGACCAAGGTTCACATCATCAGGAATAAGATATATCTGTGTAATGTACCCACTGGCACAATGTACAGTGAAGAACATATTGCATCTGAGGAATAATTCTCAATAAAGCATAACTTCAATCTAATCATAACACTCTCAAATTGAGGTGAGAGAGAGAAATAAGTGACCTGTTTTCTGAAAAAGTGTCAAAGTCATAAAAGATAAGAGTGAGAAATTATCAGTTTGGAAGAGACCAAGAAGTCATAACAACTAAATGCAATGTGGGTTTTAGTTTTAACCTTAGAACAGGGGAAAAAAAATTACTGGAAAACCTGATGTAATCAGCATAATTGTCACTGAATGCGAAAGTCAAATGCATGATGTAAACATGCAAAAAAGAGCAAATTTTCCTTTTTTTCTTAAAGATTTTATTTATTCATTTGAGAGAGTAAATGAGAGAGAGCGCGTGAGAGAGTACAAGCTAGGAGGAGGAGCAGAAGGAGAGGGAGACTTCCCACCGAGCAGGGAGCCTGATGCAGCGCTGGATCCCAGGACCCCGGGATCATGACCTGAGCTGAAAGCAGATGCTTAACAGACTGAGCCACCCAGGTGCCCCGATAGATTTTCTTAAGAGTGAAGATTTTGATCCAAATGAAGCTATGGAGTCTTAGCTCATTAATAGATCCATATTGGTCTATGAATTAAATTGAGTTTTTCAGCCAAGACTTCTTAATCTGCCTAGTCTTGTAACCAGGTCCCTCACTGTGCCTTCTGATGGGCTAATGCAGGATACATTGACAATAGTCAAGCAATCATGAGTATCAAAAAGCGGGTAGTGAACTTTGTTTTCCTAGACCAACTGGCTTAGAATCTCAGTTTTTCATATGGCAGAATAGTGTGACCATATAGTCTTCCTCCTCATGACTGTCAGCATGCTGTCATGAAATAGAATGTTCAAAGTTGAGAGTGAGTGGCTTTTATTAATTTTATTAAAGTCCCACTGAGGCAAAGGCACTTAATACATGGAATTCCACTAAATCCTATGACACAATCCCAAGTAGTTATAATAAATTCCATTTTACAAATGAAGAAACCAAGATTCTAAGAGTTAAACATTTCCCAAGGCCACAGACAATAATGGGTGGCAGATTCAGGATTTGAAATCAAAATGGTCTTTCCCCATCTTCCATGGTTTTTTTTAGGTGGGGTTGTTAAACTCTTTTAAAAATATATGACATTTTCCCATAATTTGGCTATTGTTGATAATTCTGCTATAAACATTGGGGTACATGTATCCCTTTGGGTTGTATTTTTGTATTTTTTGGGTAAATACATAGTAGTCCAATTGCTGGATAATAAGGTAGCTCTATTTTTAACTTTTTAAGGAACCTCTATTTATTTTCCAGAGTAGCTGTACCTGTTTGCATTCCAACCAACAGTGTAAGAGGGTTCCCCTTTCTCCAAATCCTCTCCAACACCTGTTGTTTCTTGTGTTGTTAATTTTAGCCATTCTGACAGGTGTGAAGTGATATCTAATTATAGTTTTGATTTGCATTTCCCTGATGATGGGCGATGTTAAGCATCTTTTCATGTGTCCATTGGAAAAAAAGAGAGAGGCAAACCAAGAAAACAGACTCTTAAATATAGAGAACAAACTGATGGTTACCAGAGGGGAGATAGGGGGAATGGGTGAAATAGATGATGGGGATTAAGGAGTGCACTTATTGTAATGAGCACCAGGTGTTGCATGGAAGTGTTGAGTCACTAAATTCTGCACCTGAAAGTAATATTACACTATATATTAACTACCTGACATTTAAATAAGAACTTAAAAAAATTTTAAAAATAGGGGCACCTAGGTGGCTCAGCTGGTTAAGTCTGACTCTTGGTTTTAGCTCAGGTCATGATCTCAGGGTGGTGGGATCAAGCTCAGTGCTCAGCGGGGAGTGTGCTTGAGATTTTCCCTCTGCCTCTCCCCCGCTTGTGCTCTCTCTCTCTAATAAATAAATGTTTAAAAATTTTTAAAAATTTGGGCACCTGCGTGGCTCAGTCAGTTAAGTGTCTGCATTCAGCTCAGGTCATGATCTCAGGGTCCTGGGATCAAGCCCCACACCAGGCTCCCTGCTCAGGGGGAAGTCTGCCTCTCACTATCCCTCTGCAGTTCCCCCTGCTTGTGCTCTCTCTGTCAAATAAATAGATAAAATCTTTTTAAAAAATTTTTTTAATTAAAAATAAAGGAACAGAAAGCTTTGCAGACCTTCCCTTTATGTAAGTATACCTTGAGAGTCATCAATAAATATAAGTACATGGCTCATAGAAAGGGAACAAGATTTGGATAAGTCAAATGTTTAAATTGGGCTAAATTTTTTAATATTAAAGATACTATCACTTGTCATAAAAAATAAAATATATTACATTTTTAAGGAAAGTACACAAAATAAATGTAAAACGGAATGGATTATCTATAATGGGCAATCCGCTTGTAGTCACAATTCAGATCAAAAAAGAGAATATTGCCAATATTTCAAAAGACATCCCCATCTGTAACCTCTCTAGATCATTACCCTTTCCCTTCTCCCCAAAGTTATAGGGTATTTTTATTTCCAATGCCATTATTTATGCCTGCCTATGTAAATTATAATAAAGGAAATACAAACACACAACACATATAAAATGTAGTTTTTTGTGACTGACTCATTTCGCCTAATATTATATCTGTGAAATTCGCCTAATATTAAATCTGTGAAAACAAATTGAGAAAAATAAGTTTATAACATCTCTTAGGTTCTAATCTTTCCATGAATTGCATCCAAAACACTTTTTGATGTCTTTTACATGTTTCTCCTTTCAATCAGGCTCATATTTTACTTCAGTCTAGAATTCTATAAAAATTTTGTTTTGTACTTAAAGGCTATGTAACATAAATTATCACCAAAAAAGTTAAATTTAAAAAGACGTGTATCCACTTTCACTTTACTTCTCCAATGTGTTGCTAAGATGGGTCATATTTGATGAAGACATAAAGAATCTAACAATTAAAAGTCTATTTCTTTATTAAGAAAACTATAACTTCAAAGTTCTTTAATATTAATTTATTAGTGACAAATATTGGACCCTGCCACTTAATATTACTGTAAATAATAGTAATAACAAGAAAAGAAAAACACTTTTACCTGTAAGGAAACCTCAGTTTTTATTTCAAATTGTTCTTAACACAAAATGACTACATCCTACAGAGTGAATAGCATGCTTTTGTAAGAACTAATTGAGCAAATCACCAGCGAATTACATAAGATCAAATAGTATTGATTCCTAGTTAGCCATGTGACAGAATCAATTTCTTCTGCTGTATCTGGAAAAACTGGAAGATGTCACTATTTCATCATTGAAGATGTACGATATAGGAAGGGCATTAGAAATAACAACTCTGTTCTGGGTTTGCATGAATTCTGGGACATCAAATAACCTGTGTAGCTCAGTTTCTGAGTTGAAGTTGGTCATACAATGACAACCTCTAATGAGATAAAGCAATTCCTTAGTTTAGAATTTCCCAAATTGGACTCTCCCAAATAGTGTTTTATACTATACTCCAAGAAACAAAAATTCAAGGGCAAATAAATTTATGAAATTTTGTGCATAGAGCCCCTTGTGATTCTTAACATAATAAATAGTATGGGAAGTCCTGAGGTAAAGAAGCCAGGTTCACATCTATGCCAGGCTGATCCATAAAGACATTGATTTGTACCAGGTTTGGTAGCTATAAGGTACACCTATAGAAAATGTTGATATTCTCCCATTCTTTGACTCCACCCTCTCCTCACTCAAAGAAGAGTGGGCTTTTCTGTTCTATGGTTCAGGTTCTTGACAACTCCAAAGGTTGGTTTCATCATTACTTGCCCTGAGCCACCTTGGAAGGGAAAGTAATGGAGTTTGGTTGGGAAGATGGAGGATAAAAAAGTACCCAACTCTGTGAAAGAGCCTAAACTCACGGGGAGAAAAGTGTAATGGCCACATTAAGGACTGTCTACAATAGTAAGGCAGGCTACAGAAAGCAGGTGTTGCTGCAACATACCCAGAGGAGCTACAGTACAAAGCAAAAATAAAGTGTAGCTATTGACAGAGGGGTGGCAAGCTAAAAAGCATCAGTGACCATGGCAAGCTTAAGTCGTGGGAACCTCTAGAAAATTTGTTGGATCATAAAAGCCTAAAGAGTTATTTTATTATCAACAGGGACAGGAATGACACCTTTAAAAATAACTCAAATTAGACTTTCTGCCAGTTTTAGTAGATGAGAAACAAACTGGATTTAATTTGATGTGGGATGGATATGACTCAAAGCAAATATGATTATCAATGACCTTTCCCTGTACATGTTTCAGGCACTTTTCCCACTTAGTAGATATTTGTTGTTTTTTGCCACATCTCCTTTCTTCCTTGCTTGTACTTTATTCTGAGGCTCATCTCATTCTTTTAAATTTATGTCATAGGTGTTTGGTACAAATGCTTGGCTATATAGGCATTTTTGAAAAATATACAGTGATGGGGCACCTGGGTGGCTCAGTCAGTTAGGCATCTGACTTTGGCTCAGGTCATGATCCCGGGGTCCTAGAATCAATCCCCGAATCAGGCTCCCTGCTCAGCGGGGAGTCTGCCCGTCCCTCTCCCTCTGTCACTGACCCCTGCTCATTCTCTCTCTCTCTGCTCTCTCTCTCTCAAATAAAGAGATAAATTAAATCTTTCTTTAAAAAATGAAATATATACAGTGTCATTTTGAATATGTGTGTGTTTTAATTTCGTGTACGTATTATTACACTATATATCTTGTTCTTATTCATGACTTTATTACTTAAAAAATACGCTGTTAAGATCCATCTTATTATGGTATATACTTGTAATTTGCTTTAGACTGCTGCGGAGTATTCCATAGAAGTGTCTACCATATTTCATAGGTCTATTATCCTAGTCAGCCTCCAACTCTTCCACTACCACAAATAATGTAGTGAGGAAAATCCTTATAGGTGTCCACAAAAGGACACATATTTGATCTTCCTTGGGTGGATTTTAGGTAATAGGTCATGTGAGAATTTAATGTTACTAAACACTCACAATGTCACTAAGGAACTAACATCAGAAGCCTACTAAAAGTTCCTATATCCCACTAACCTATCAATATTTACAATAATAATTAAATAATTTATTTGCCAATCTGATATATCTTTTATTGTTTAACTATTGTCTTTCTGATTAATATGACAGAGGATGTTTTTAAATGCTCACTTGTCATTCAGGTTTCCTCTCTTCTAAATAGTCTAATCATTTTATGTACATGTGTGTTGGAAGGTGAGGATGTGTGAGTAGATGTGTGTTATACATTTCTTATAATGATATTCAATATTTCTTTGAATATTCTCTATAGAAATCAATAGTTTCTGTATATTTTTGTGTTTGTGTTTTATTTAAGAACTCATTCTCCATCCTAAGGTTCTAAAGATATTCCTTAACATTTTTATTATATTAGTTTTGTAATTTTAGCTCCCCATTTATGTTTTGTGAAGTAGGAATAAGACTGTATTTTTCCTCAATGTAGTGTCTCAGTTTTCTCAATACCATCTGTTTAAATAATATATTGTTTACTCACTGGTTTGTGTTGCCAACTCTATCATATGTCATTTACCATATGCATTTTGAGAGGTTCTCTAATCTTTTCCACTGGTCTGTTTTTATGTTGTCACAGCAATGTCACCCCTTGAAAATACTTCGGCTTTATAGAGTGTCTTTAACTTTGAAATAATGGATTTCACCTTCATACTTTTATTTTTAAAACTTGTAGTAGCTTTTATAGAAATATATTCTTCTATATAAACTTAAGAAAAAGTAGTCAAATTCCTCAATAAAACTTTTAAAATTGGGAATCTAAATTGAGTTTGTAGATACTCTCAATGTAAATTAACATTTTATGATCTTAAATCATCTATTGCATGAATGAGGTATTTCTTCACATTTCTCTAAGACTTTCTCCTTGTTAATTCGAAGGTATATTTAATTTTTTACAGACCCTTGAGAATCCTGATAAGTTAATTCTTTAATTAATTCATAGTTTTGTTTTATTGCAAATTATATCACATTTTTTTAACTAAACTTTTCATTTATTTTTTTTTGGTATATAAAAATGCTACTGATTTTTGTAATTTGACCTTTTGGACTTTCTTTTTTTTCTTAATAATTTTTTACTGTTATCTTAATCACCATACATTACATCATTAGTTTTTGGTGTAGTGTTCCATGATTCTTTGTTTGTACATAACACCCGGTGCTCCACACTGAATGTGCCCTCTTTAATACCCATCACCAGGCTAACCAATCCCCCCACCCCCCTCCCCTCTAGAACCCTCAGTTTGTTCTCCAGAGTTCATCGTCTCCCATGGTTTGTCTCCCCCTCTGATTTACTCCCCTTCATTCTTCCCCTCCTGCTATCTTCTTATTTTTTTTCTTAACATATATTGCATTATTTGTTTCAGAAGTACAGATCTGTGATTCATCAGTCTTGTACAATTCACAATGCTAACCATAGCAGATACCCTCCCCAATGTCTATCACCCAGCCACCCCATCCCTCCCACCCCCCACCACTCCACAAACACTCAGTTTGTGTCCTGAGATTAAGAATTCCTCATATAAGTGAGGTCATATGATACATGTCTTTCTCTGATTGACTTATTTCACTCAGCATAACACCCTCCAGTTCCATCCACGTCATTGCAAATGGCAAGATCTCATTCCTTTTGAAGGCTGCATAATATTCCATTGTGTGTATATACCACTTCTTTATCCATTCATCTGTCGATGGACATCTTGGCTCTTTCCACAGTTTGGCTATTGTGGACATTGCTGCTATAAACACTGGGGTGCACGTACTCCTTCAGGTCCCTACATTTGTATCTTTGGGGTAAATACCCAGTAGCGCAATGGCTGGATCGTATGGTAGCTCTATTTTCAACTGTTTGAGGAACCTCCATACTGTTTTCCAGAGTGGCTGCGCCAGCTTTCATTCCGACCAACAGTGTAGGAGGGTTCCCCTTTCTCCACATCCCCGCCAACATCTGTAAGTTTCCTGACTTGTTAATTTTAGCCATTCTGACGGGTGTGAGGTGGTATCTCATTGAGGTTTTGATTTGGATTTCCCTGATGCTGAGTGATGTTGAACACTTTTTCATGTGTCTGTGGCCATTTGGATGTCTTCTTTGGAAAAATGTGTGTTCATGTCTTCTGCCCATTTCTTGATTGGATTATTTGTTCCTTGGGTGTTGAGTTTGATAAGTTCTTTATAGATTTTGGATACTAGCCCTTTATCTGATATGTCATTTGCAAATATTTTCTCCCATTCTGTCGGTTCTCTTTTGGTTTTGTTGACTGTTTCTTTTGCTGTGCAAAAGCTTTTTATCTTGATGAAACCCCAATAGTTCATTTTTGCCCTGGCTTCCCTTGCCTTTGGCGATGTTTCTAGGAAGAAGTTGCTGCGACTGAGGTCGAAGAGGTTGCTACCTGTGTTCTCCTTTAGGATTTTGATGGACTCCGGTCTCACATTTAGGTCTTTCAACCATTTGGAGTCTATTTTTGTGTGTGGTGTAAGGAAATGGTCCAGTTTCATTCTTCTGCATGTGGCTGTCCAATTTTCCCAACACCATTTGTTCAAGAGACTGTCTTTTTTCCATTGGACAGTCTTTCCTACTTTGTCAAAGATTAGTTGACCATAGAGTTGAGGGTCCATTTCTGGTCTCTCTATTCTGTTCCATTAATCTATGTGTCTGTTTTTGTGCCAGTACCACACTCTTTGATGATGACAGCTTTGTAATAGAGCTGGAAGTCGGGAATTGTGATGCCACCAGCTTTGCTTTTCTTTTTCAATATTCCTCTGGCTATTCGGGGTCTCTTTTGGTTCCATACAAATTTTAAGATTATTTGTTCCATTTCTTTGAAAAAGGTGGATGGTATTTTGATGGGGATTGCATTGAATGTGTAGATTGCTCTAGGTAGCACTGACATCTTCACAATGTTTGTTCCTCCAATCCATGAGCGTGGAACGTTTTTCCATTTCTTTGTCTTCTTCAATTTCTTTCATGAGTATTTTATAGTTTTCTGAGTACCGATCTTTGCCTCTTTCCTTAAGTTTATTCCTAGGTATCTTATGGTTTTGGGTGCAATTGTAAATGGGATCGACTCCTTGATTTGTCTCTCTTCTGTCTTGTTGTTGGTGTATAGGAATGCCACTGATTTCTGTGCATTAATTTTATATCCTGCCACTTTACTGAATTCCTGTATGAGTTCTAGAAGTTTTGGGGTGGAGTCTTTTGGGTTTCCCACATACAGTATCATATC
The DNA here is from genome assembly GCF_003265705.2 of Callorhinus ursinus. NCBI lineage: Eukaryota > Metazoa > Chordata > Mammalia > Carnivora > Otariidae > Callorhinus > Callorhinus ursinus. Next base: position 144,541,680 of record NW_027397063.1, read on the forward strand.
ATCTGTAAAGAGTGAGAGTTTGACTTCCTCTTTGCCGATTTGGATGCCTTTGATTTCTTTTTGGTGTCTGATTGCTGTGGCTAGGACTTCTAATACTACGTTGAATAGCAGTGGTGAGAGTGGACATCCCTGCCGCATTCCTGACTTTAGGGGAAAAGCTCTCAGCTTTTCCCCATTGAGAATGATATTTGCTGTAGGTTTTTCATAGATGGCTTTTATGATATTGAGGTATGTACCCTCTATCCCTGTACTCTGAAGAGTTTTGATCAAGAAAGGATGCTGTACTTTGTCAAATGCTTTTTCTGCATCTATTGAGAGGATCATATGATTCTTGTTCTTTCTTTTGTTAATGTATTGTATCACGTTGATTGATTTGTGGATGTTGAACCAACCTTGCAGCCCAGGGATAAATCCCACTTGGTTATGGTGAATAATCCTTTTAATGTACTGTTGGATCCTATTGGCTAGTATTTTGGTGAGAATTTTTGCATCCATGTTCATCAAGGATATTGGTCTGTAATTCTCCTTTTTGATGGGGTCTTTGTTGGTTTTGGGATCAACGTAATGGTGGCCTCATAAAATGAGTTTGGAAGTTTTCCTTCCATTTCTCTTTTTTGGAACAGTTTCATAATAGGTATTAATTCTTCTTTAAATGTTTGGTAGAATTCCATTGGGAAGCCATCTGGCCCTGGGCTTTTGTTTGTTGGGAGATTTTGGATGACTGCTTCAATTTCCTTAGTGGTTATACGTCTGTTCAGGTTTTCTATTTCTTCCTGGTTCAATTTTGGTAGTTGATACAGCTCTAGGAATGCATCCATTTCTTCCAGGTTCTCTAATTTGCTGGCATAGAGTTGCTCATAATATGTTCTTATAATTGTATTTCTTTGGTGTTGGTGTGATCTCTCCTCTTTCATTCATGATTTTGTTGATTTGGGTCATTTCTCTTTTGTTTTTGATAAGTCTGGCCAGGGGTTTATCAATCTTGTGAATTCTTTCAAAGAACCAGCTCCTAGTTTCATTGATCCGTTCTACTGTTCTTTTGGTTTCTATTTCATTGATTTCTGCTCTGATCTTTATTATTTATCTTCTCCTGCTGGGTTTAGGCTTTATTTGCTCTTTTTTCTCCAGCTCCTTTAGGTGTAGGGTTAGGTTGTGTATTTGAGACCTTTCTTGTTTCTTGAGAAACGCTTGTATTGCTATATACTTTCCTCTCAGGACGGCCTTTGCTGTATCCCAAAGATTTTGAACAGTTGTGTTTTCATTTTCATTGGTTTCCATGAATTTTTTTAATTCTTCTTTAATTTCCTGGTTGACCCATTCATTCCTTAGTAGGATGCTCTTTAGTCTGCCTCCATGTATTTGAGTTCTTTCCGACTTTCTTCTTGTGACTGAGTTCTAGTTTCAAAGCATTGTGGTCTGAAAACAGGCAGGGAATAATCCCAATATTTTGGTACCAGTTGAGACCTGATTTGTGACCTAGGATGTGATCATTTCTGGAGAATGTTCCATGGGCACTAGAGAAGAATATGTATTCTGTTGCTTTGGGATGGAATATTCTGAATATGTCTGTAAAGTCCATTTGGTCCAGCGTGTCATTTAAAGTCTTTATTTCCTTGTTGATCTTTTGCTTAGAATATCTGTCCATTTCTGTGAGGGGGGTGTTAAAGTCCCGCACTATTATTGTATTGTTGTCAATGTGTTTCTTTGCTTTTGTTATTAATTGCCTTATATAATTGGCTGCTCCCACGTTAGGGGCATAGATATTTACAATTGTTAGATCTTCTTGTTGGATAGACCCTTTAAGTAGGATATAGCATCCTTCCTCATCTCTTATTATAGTCTTTGGTTTAAAATCTAATTTGTCTGATATAAGGATTGCCACCCCAGCTTTCTTTCGGTGTCCATTAGCATGGTAAATGGTTTTCCACCCCCTCACTTTCAATGTGGGGGTGTCTTTGGGTCTAAAATGAGTCTCTTGCAGACAGCATATTGATGGGTCTTGTTTTTTAATCCAATATGATAGCCTGTGTCTTTTGATTGGGGCATTTAACCCATTACGTTCAGGGTAACTATTGAAAGGTATGAATTTAGTGCCATTGTATTGCCTGTAAGGTGACTGTTACTGTATATTGTCTGTGTTCCTTTCTGATCTATGCTGCTTTTAGGCTCTCTCTTTGCTTAGAGGACCTCTCTCAATATTTCTTGTAGGGCTGGTTTTGTGTTTGCCAATTCCCTTAGCTTTTGTTTGTCCTGGAAGCTTTTTATCGCTCCTATTTTCAATGATAGCCTAGCTATCATTGGGTATAGTATTCTTGGTTGCATATTTTTCTCGTTCAGTGCTCTGAAGATATCATGCCAGTCCTTTCTGGCCCGCCAGATCTCTGTGGATAGGTCTGTTGCCAATCTAATGTTTCTACCTTTGTAGGTTACATATCCTTTCTCCCGAGCTGCTTTCAGGATTTTCTCTTTGTCTCTGAGACTCTAAGTTTTACTATTAGATGTCTGGGTGTTGACCTATTTTTATTGATTTTGAGAGGGGTTTTCTGTGCCTCCTGGATTTTGATGCCTGTTTCCTTCCCCACATTAGGGAAGTTCTCTGCTATTATTTGCTCCAAAATACCTCTGCCCCTCTCTTTCTTTTTCTGGTATCCCAATTATTCTAATGTTTTGTCTTATGGTATCACTTATCTCTAGAATTCTGCCCTGTGATCCAATAGTTGATCTCTCTTTTTCTCAGCTTCTTTATTCTCCATCATTTGGTCTTCTATATCGCTTATTCTCTCTTCTGCCTCATTTTTCCTAGCCGTTAGTGCCCCCATTTTTTATTGCACTTCATGAATAGCCTTTTTGATTTCGACTTGGTTAGATTTTAGTTCTTTTATTTCTCCAGAAAGGGTTTCTCTAATAACTTCCACCCTTTTTTCAAGCCCAGCTAGTATCTTTAAAGTCATGATTCTGAACTCTAGGTCCGACATCGTACTAATGTCAGTATTGAGTAGGTCCCTGGCAGACGGTACTACCTCTTGTTCTTTTTGCTGAGATGATTTTTTTCGTCTTGTCATTTTGTCCAGAGGAGAACAGATGAATAAGAGAACAGAATGCTAACAGGTTAACAACGTCCCCAGCAAATATACTCTATACAAATCAGAAAAGACCTGAAACCAGGGGAAAAGAAAGGCAAAGAAAGAAGAGAAAAAAAAAAAAGGAAAAAGAAAAAGATAAAAACAAACAAAAACAGAACAGAACAAAACAAAACAAAACAGAATATGATCAAATATGATCAGGCTAGTGCATAGATCAGTGCCACACACTAGCTTTTGGGCATATTTGGTCTGTTAGAAGAAAAGAAAATTGATAAAATTTTAAATGAAGAAAGACATATATGTACAAAATAAGGGTTGATACAATGAAGGGATGGCAGCTGACTGTAAAGATGAAAATTATAAAAGATTTTATAAAAGGAATTGATAAGATAAGAATTTGTTTTTAAAAAGAAAGAAGATTTAAAAGAAAAAGAAAAAAGAAAAAAAGGGAGAGAATGTGATCAGGCAGAAGAATAGAACAAAGCCATACACTAGTGATTTAGGGTATATTTTGATCTGATAGAAGAAATTGTATCTCAAAATTTTAAAGAGAGAACAACTTATATATATATGCCAAAAATAAGGGTAACTACTATGAAGGGATAAAAATATGACTCTAAAAATGAAAAATAAAAAATGTTTTTTTTAAAAAGGGATTGATAAGATGTTGTTTGATAAAGGGAAAAAGAAAAATTCAAAAAAAAAAACAGTTAAAAAATTAACTTTGAAAAACTAATGAATTATGGTAAAAAAAGCCATGAATTTTATGTGCAGTATTCCCCTAGTGCTGGAGTTCTCCCATTCTCCTTGATCGGCAAACTTAGTCTTGGCTTGCTGGCTGTTCGTGCTGATCTTCTGGGGGAGGGGTCTGTTGCCGTGGTTCCCAAATGTCTTTGCTGGAGGCGGAATTGCCCCACCCTTGTGAGTCCGGGCTAAGCAAGCTGCTCCGGTTTGCTCTCAGTAGCTTTTGTTCCCTGCAAGCTCTCGGTACAGTTTTGGAGGACCAGGGTGAAAATGGTGGCCTCCCAATCTCCGACCGGAGGAGCTGAGAACTCTGGGCCCCGCTCCTCAGTGTGTCCCCAGAGAAAAGCAGTCACTCCCATCTCCCCAGTCTCCGGCTGCACTCCGTGCTCACCCGGCCTGTGATCCAGCGTTTCTATGTCTGGCACCCGACCCCGTATGGAGTCTCCAAACCCAGCAGATCCCTGCGGTGTGCTTCCGCGCCGCTCCTCCCAGGGGAGGAAGGGGAGTCTCCCCGGATCTGCCGCTTGTTGGGTCCCTGCTGGAGGAGCAGTAACCTGACTGGGCCGCGGATCACAGTTTATGGCAACCCCGAGCTGAGAGCCCGCGCCTCGGCTCCATCTCTGCAGCCGGCTTCCCCGCTCCGATACCTGGGAGCTCTGCTGCACTCAGGCACCCCCAGTCTTTCTGTGACCCCGAGGGTCCTGAGACCACACTGTCCCACGAGGGTTCCACCCCCACTTAGCCACTGGTGCGACATCCCTCAGCAGAGCCAACTTCTAAAAGTTCCGATTTTATGCTCCGAGGCTCTATCACTTGCCAGAAGCAGCCGACGGAGGCCCCCTCCCCCGCCGTCTATCCTCCCGAATATCACCTTGGATTCACTTCTCCGCATGTCCTACCTTCCAGAAAGTGGTCGTTTTCTGTTCAGAGTGTCGTTACTCTTCTTATCTTCGATCTCCTGTTGAGTTCGTAGGTGTTCAGAATGGTTTGATCCCTCTTCAGCTGAATTCCTGAGACCAGATGAAATCCAGGTCTCCTACTCCTCCGCCATCTTGCTCCGCCCCCCTTTTTGGACTTTCTTACTGATTATGTAATTTGTATGTGGAGTTTTCTATATAGGTGATCATATTTTCTGCTATAAATGAGGATTTTATTTCTTCCTTCCTCATCTCATACTTTCAATTAATTTATTTATGGGGGTTCATTTTGTTTTTTTCTTGTCCTATTGCATTGGTTGTTACCTGCAAAACTATATTGAGCAGTGATAGTGGTAACAAAATTGTTAGCTTTTCATCATTAAAGCAGATACACCCAAAGTTCTATATAAAGTAAGATGTCTGTTTAGGTTTTGATCCATAACTTCCAAATTTAGGAAGCTGTCTTCTACTTGTAGTTTTCTTCTACTTGTAGTATAAAAATAGATCATTTTTATCTTAGCAAATGCTGAACAATATTAAATGTGTTTTCCAAATCTATTACGATAAATTGCTTCCTTTTATATAGTAAGCAACACTAATATATTTTCTGTTGTTAAATTGTTCCTTCTTTTCTTGGGAAAGACTCTGTTCTATCTTAAAATATTATTTAATGAATGTCTTCATTAGGTGATATATTTTATTTAGAATTTATGGCTTTATGATAATAAATTAAATTATCTGTGCTTGTCTTTCTCTTATCAACTTTTGGAATCCAATTTATAAGAAAAGAAAATGTCTCTCTTTTTCTTTTCTAGAACAATTTATATAAGATAGGGATTAACTATTCCTTCAATGTTTGATAGACAAAAATATTATAAAGTCTATAAGATACAGGACTTTTTGTATGTGTATGTGGAAGGGGACTGATAATATTCTGATTTTTTAATATTTAATTTTCTATTGATTTCAAACAAAGTATTGAAAGTCTTAACACATTTTCATTTTGTGTCCTAGACAATTCAGGCTTCTATAAAAAGAATATCATAGACCAGGTGGTTTGAAAAAAATTTTTCATTTTTCCCAGTTCTGGAGTTTGGGAAGTCAGATTGGGATACCAGCATAGCTGGGTTTTGGTGAGAGCTCCATTCCTTCCCTTCCATCAATACCAACATGCAGCTCCACCCCTCTGACCTCATCCAAACCTAATTACCGCCCAAAGTCTTCACTACCAAACATCATCATATTGGGAATAAGCCTTCAAAATATGAATTTTCAGGGACACAAACACTCAGTCCAACATAGCATTGTGAGTACATAACTGAAAGAATTTAATCATACCATAATAGAACTGATATCTTAACTGAATAGGAATATTCTTTTAATCTATATTTCAAATCTTTTCTACAGTTTATCACCCTGTATTAGTTATCTATTTTTGTATGACAGCCATTCCAATACTTAGTCACCTAAAACAATAGCTATATATTATTAGTGTTCACCAATCTATAGGTCAGCTGGGCAATTATGGTGATATAGGCAGAGTTGGCTGATTTTGACTAGGATTCCTAACTGTGGGCTGTCAGCTGACAGGTTGTTTGAGTTTTCCTTGTCTAAAGTAGTTTTACATGCGTGTGATGTTTGGATGGCCCCCAGATGTGTCTGGCCATCATATCCTTCTTCATTCAATAAGCTGGCCCAGCCTTGTTCACATGTCAAGGGAATAGTTTTGATAAAGAGTGAAGCCTCATCTCAAAACTGTTACAAAGTTATTTCTCCCACATACTATTGGTCAAAGCAAATCACAATCACAGACAGCCCAAATTCATAAGGTGGAAAAATAGATTCTACCTCTTTCTGAGGGAAGCCACAGTTCTACTTCAAAGGGTTGTGGATATAAGGAGAGGTATATAATTCTAGTCATTTTTGTAAACAACTACCCAACAGTAACTACATTATAAAAATTAAAAATTATAAAAATAGTAAAACACTACTTTTAGCGTTCCTTATATCTCAACTCCCTACTTACCTGCAGAGAACAGTGGCTGCACCATGTTGGTGGTTCATAAATATTTATTAATGATACATTGATGGAGGGTATGAACACTTATAATACACTTGCTTTGTAAGGAAGCCCATCCTACTCACATATAGAGCAAATATTTGTGTCAATCAGTCACTATTTGTGTGTGTTTGACATGCAAGTAGAGATAATTCCATGTTAGATTTTCTGACTTCAAACCTGCCCCTCCTTTTTTTGTCCCACCATGTATTAATAATATTCCCATCCAGAAGCTCTCAGACTGGACTCAGCATTGTCACTCTTACCCCACCAGCCTGTTACTAATCACGCAGATACTACCTTTACAATTATTTTAATGCCCACATTCTCATTTTGTTCCCCATTGAGACTACTTTGGCAAAAACACCTTTCACTTCCTCTCCAGAGTTACTGAAAGAACCTCTTGACTTGACTCTCCAAGCCCAAGATAGTCTAGTCTAGTATACCACATTATCCTCTGCCTTATTTATTTCTCCAGGGAATAGTTCTGATCATGTTATTGCTCCACTTGCAAATTTTAATGGCTCCTTTGAAACTACTAAAAATAGTTTAAATTCCTTAATATGGCCATGCCATTCCTTTAGAGTTTTTCCATTATCTCCTGCAAGTATTCTTCTGCCATTTAAGACAGGAAGCGCCCTTGAAAGATCACCACTAAGATAATATGTCAAAAGTATTAGCCAAATGAAAAAATGTTTAAAAAATATTTGCTTCTGTAAAACCCTCCAATAGCTTTTAAATGCTCTCAGAATAGCTCCAACTCTATGGCTCAGTCTGACAAAGCTGACCTTACCTTCTATCATTCTCCATCTTCTTTATTTCAGATACATTGCTCTCCCCATTCTGTTCCTTGAATAAATGCATTTGCATCTTATTTCTTTTACGTTTCCCCTTGTGGCACTGCCTTGCCTTAGCTCTTCACAGGGCTTTTTATTTTCATCATTTAGACCTTCTGTAAGAAGCCCTCATCTTCCAATATTCTCTTTTTAGAGAATCTACTATATTCATGCTTATTTGATGGGTTGCTTACCAGTTTTCCATTCCCCTGCCCACATAGCCTTCTCAGACACTTTAGAAATCCTAATTTCAGAAAAACATAAACAATGTTCCCAGGAATTTACCATAATGTTGGTACTAAACTAATAGTAAATGGTGTGGTACTAAAATAGTAGGCACTAAATAAATATTTGTTGAATCCATAAATAAATGAAATATAGCTAGCCTCTGAAATTTATATAACTGGACATTTTCTTCTACAGTAATAATAACTATGACACATTTTTTTCATTATTCCAAAGTCAAAACTAGAAAGAAAACTATCAGCCCAAATATGAAAATGGGAAGATGATTTCACCAATGAGGGGGGGCTCTTTATTTTGAGGACATATTGAACCATCTTTTGTGTTCTGTGCAGGTCATGGTCTCTGACATAAATTGTATCCAATGACCAGAGTTTAAATCTTACTCTCTTCACTGCCACCCATTTTGGAAAAATCCCTTCAGATCAGTTCTCTTATGTGCATGTGGTTCTTCACAAGTCATGGCAGGCTTGAGATCCAAGGACAGCGTGTAGGGTACTAATTTCAACCACCAACCTCAAGTCAGCCTACAAAGGTGGACTATTCTGTCTACACAGGAGAGCTATGTGGAATGAATTTGATGGCCTGCAGACCCAGTCACAATAGTTAACTCTCATATCAGATGTATGCCCGTGTATTCATATCATTAAATGTGTTTATCTATTGTTCATCTTCAGATCAAACAACATGAGACACAGAAGTAGAGCGTAGTTTCATCTGCAATCAGCATATATAAGAATATTCATTTGCTAGGACTGCCATAACAAAATACAGACTGGGTGGTAAGCAACAGAAATTTACTTCTCACAATTCTAGAGGCTTAAACCACACAGTCAGCAGGTTTGGTTTCTTCTGATGCCTTGCTCCTTGTCTTCTCCCTGTGTCTCACATGCTCACCCTCTATGCATGTGTATCCCTGATGTCTCTGTCTAATCTCCTCCTCTTATAAGGACACCAGTCAGATATGATTAGGGCCCACACTAACTACTTCATTTTAATGTAATTATCTCTTTCAAGGTTCTATCTCCAAATACAATCACATTCTGAAGTACTGGGGTTAAGGCCTCAACACATGAATTTTGAGGGGTGACAATTCAGTCCATAACAGGAAAGAAAGCAAAAATCTCTTCAATCAAGTGTGGAGAACAATACTTTGTTGGTTCCATTCCTTGTTTGCTGTTCTCTGCTGGGATCCTGTCTTTTATATTGTCCCACATCCCATTAAGCTGATCAAAAAGACAACCTCCTGTGAATTTCAAAGGGGGTCTTCACCTTAGAAGACCTCTGCAGATGAGGAGAAGACACGGATGGGCTGGATTTACCCACGACTTCAAACAGAAGTTCCAGCACCCCCACAGCTGAATTTCCTTCCAGCTGACTCTCATCAACCCTTATTTAAAAAATCCTGACTTCTTTGGCTGAAACACCCCAAATTCAGCCTGGAGTCTGGTCATTATCATGACCATACCCAAGAGCCTTATTGGTAAGCTTCCCTGTGTGATTTTTAATAAGGATCTTGAGGGGATGCTGTTTCTAATAGGCCAACTGGAAGCTCTGGATCCAAATCTCAGGGGACTCAGGCTCTCTGCACCCCAAATGTGGCAAAAGCTTTGACAAGCCCTCAGATAGCTCTCCTAATAGATGATGAGTCAGGCTTTGGGAGCTCTGGCCCATCAGAGGAGCAGGCAGGTAAAGCAGATTTTTCTGCAGTTTGAACCAAGCAGCCCCCTCACTGGCATCACCACCAAGATAGTATGTCATGAGTGTCAGTAAAGATATTGTTACTCTGTCAGGAAAAATGGAAGATATTTTTTATTAAAAATTATTATCATCATTATGCTTTATGGGCTGCAGTACAATGTCAATTCAAGGGTCAGTTATACTTTGTTAGAAGAAAGTGTTTTTTAAATAAGTATGTTCTCTTTATATAAAATCATTTATAAAAAAACAAAAAATTAAATGGTCTTTTTTAAGTGAAGATATAAAATGTTATTAAAGCGAAGATCATATTAGAGGAGGGACTTTTACCCTTGGCCTTGCACTGAAATAAGTTAATGCGCTGAATGAATATGAGTGTGTCATGAAGATGGGGAACTTTGGAAAACACACTTTTGTTTTCCAAACTCCAGATTATTCAAAAGAATTCTAGAACAATGTTTTTCTGACTAACATGATAGACAGTTTTTGGTTGATGTTACTGTTGCTTTATTTTGTTTTGTTCCTAGTCCACCATGGACTGATATTTTAGTAAAATGCAATAAAAATGCATTATTAGAAAAATGAAGTAAAAAGCAAAGATAAAATATAAATCCCATTTAATTTTATTACTAGATTAAACAGACATTAAATTACTTTGCTATCAAAGTTTCCAACTACTTACTTTCAATTTCTGTTGTTATCTTCTTGTGTACTGTTGACAAATAATTCACATGGTTGGAAAATATGACAGTTATGATTTAAGAATAGATGACCTCAGTCCAGCTGGCTGAATATCAGTGTTTCAAGGAAACACAGTTTGACAACCACTGTTAAAGTACTAAATGCATGGTGCATATATAAACAATTCTGAAAATAATTATCTTTAAGACACACAGTTTTGTAATGGTCTTCTGTGTGTTTGTCTTTGGTTGTTTTTGTTTTTCATTGCAAACACATTTAAGATATCATTTTTGTTTTATTTCAAAAATTAGTTCTATTTTCAGTGATTTTGCTGATTTTATCTTTGCTTATTAAAAAAACCAATTCAATCTGAATTCAGACAACTAACAGATCTTCATACCTTGTGGTTTTTAAAGGCAATAATTGGCCTGCAAAGTTGTTTAGATTATGTAAAAGAAAATGAGCAATTTTATCTGACCTTCATAAACTATTTAATATGAAAGAATAAATTAATGGAAGCCTGGATGGATGGATGGATGGATGGATGGATGGATGGACGGATAAGTGGATGGATGCGTGGATGGATGGATGCTGTGTCTAGACCTTTTAATTTCTCTGCAAATCAGAAATTGCTCCTTCCCTATATGTCCTTCAAACTGAAAGACCCAGGAACAATCAGATAGAATCTGAGCATGACTCATAATTCCCTATAGACTATATAATTCTGACCCCAAATCCTCATTCACACTTGAAGTTGGGTATGAATTACAGGGAACTCCATAACCCATCACCATCACAATAGCACCACACACATTCCCCTCAGAACCCTGATAATGTGCTATTTTTCTGACATACTTAATTAAAAATTGGCTGTGCTAAATTATCATTGTTTTTAATTCTGCAAAACACCAGACACAACTTTCATAAACTTGATGGAACTAAAATAGTTAAGAAGGCACTATACCACTTACTGTGAATACTTTTCTATAAGGCTATATGCAACATTGCATTTCCAGGATAAAGCGACTGTGTGAAGGTTATACAATGACAAAGAGTATGTCTCGCATTGCTTGAGTGAATCATCCTAGTCCCTCTCTGATCGCATTAAATCCTGTGCATACACACCACCACATCAATATTGAAAAGCCACTGTGAAGTGGAAGTTTCAAAACCAGACGAACGGCATTAGTCAGTTGAAGGCAGTATTTTCTGGCTCTTGTTCAAATAACAGAAAGAGCTTTCTGTCCAAAGCTGTGCTTAGAAACTGATGGATACTAGGAGCAACAGCTTCAGGGCTTCAGATAATTTCTCTGTGTTTGAGTTCTCTTCATTCCATCCCTCTCAAGCAGTGTTTTGTCTCAGGGGGCTGTTTAAATTTAAGTTCTATCTTTGTGATTGCTGCATTAAGACAAAAGTCAGAACTGAATTTTAAAGAAGTGTCTCTGGCAAAATCTAGAAAGGTAGTGTGATCTATTTTCTGTTTGAGTTTTGTAAGATGTCAGCAAAATGCCCTTCTATGCAGAGGAAAGGACTTCCTTTTGTCCTCTGGGCCTTCTGCAGTTCATTTATAAGGTTTCTTGAGGCAGGATGTATATCCTCAGCAGGTATGCAACATTATGTTGTGGGGAGGATAGGGGCAACAGAGGGCCATTAATAAAGTTAAAAGATAAGCATAACTTATTTCTCCATCTTTTTGGAGCACCAATTGTATCCCTTGGTAATTAAATTTAGTGTTATTTCATGTAAAAATAAAAGTAGATATATTAGGAAGTAGAATGTAAATTATACACATATTAAGATAAATATACAAAGATTAAAATTTCCACCATGCATAAAAGACTTATGCTTCCGGGTTTCCCTTAGAATGCCTGGGATTTCACCTTTCTGACCTCATTTAACTTGAAATACCTCCTAAAGATCCTATCTCCAGAAATAGTTTTGGGGTTTAGGGCTTCAACATATAAATTATGGGGGGGCACAATTCAGTCCATAGTACCTGTAACAGCTCCTCCACCCAAGACTCTTACTCATATTGAACAATCAGAACTATAAATAGATGACTTGCCATTGAGGAGCTGAGAGACACTCTTCTTCTTGAGTATAAAGTGCCAGGAATAACCCCACAAACACTTGGTGCCCAGGATGCACCAGAGGCCATTTTGGAAAGAACTCAATCTTGCTCTCCAGAGTGGGACATCTTAGAAAGAACTCAAATAAAACAATATCAAATGCCACTGCTACATAATAAGGAAGACTAAGATCAGAACAATACAACCTACAATAGTGATTTGATACTGACCTCACCAACCACTGCCCGACATGGAAAGATTTTCAAGATATCTTAAGTGAACAAAAAGGTGGCAAACAAGTATGTGACATATGACTTCTTTTATACAAATAACATGTAATAAATATACCCACATTAACCACAAGTATATATTCACACACATGTGGTAGATTTTTAAAAATAGATGGATAGATGGATAGTTAGATGAGAGTAGATATGATACATAGATGATGATAGATGATGATAGATGATAGATGATGATAGATGATAGATGATAGATAGATGATAGATAGATGATAGATAGATAGATAGATAGATAGAGAGATAGAGAGATAGATAGATGATAGATAGATAATAGATAGATAGATACATCTTCTAGAAGGACATACCAGAAATTTTTAATGTGATTAAACTAATGGGGAAACAATGATTGATGTGAAGACCAAGGCTTTTATTTTCCATTTTATATGTTCATGTTCTATTTAAATGGTCTTAGAATGCACAGATACTTAAATATATATATTATTTAAATCTTGAATAGGTAAGTAGATCTCTTGGTAGTGGATTTAGAGATTTTAAAAAATTTATACCATAATAAAAATTTTGTACTGTTAAAAATAAAAGATGAAAGAAGTTTAAAGCCCTAAAAAATCATTATTGAATATGAAGGTTCACCTGGAAAAATCACTAAGGACATGACAGAAGCTTCTAAGAAATATTTCTCCCTTTCAGCCCCCCAGGCCCTCAGCCCCCACCCCCCAAGCCCCCCAACCATGAGGTCACCAACATGCAACAGGATGTGTGACAGACCACAGAACCTGGAATGAAACCCTGGGGCTTGAGTCCTGTTTCTACCACTGATAACAATATAAACTTACACATTTTAAACCATGGAACATTAATTTTCTCATTTGTAAAAGATATATGATATCTGCCTTACAAAGCTCTGTGAATTTAAATGATAAAATATATGTGAAAACATTTTTCAAACCATAAAACAATACATAAATATTCTTTAAAATGAGTGAAACTGCATTGTAACAAAGACCTCATAATACTTTAGTAATTAGATTTATCTTCTTTGTAGTACTTGAGATGGAACTTCTTCATATTCAGTTTTTCTCTTTTAAAAATGACAGTTTTAGGTCATCTGTGTTTTGAAAAGCCTGCAGAGAAGAGATAGAGGAAGAAGCAAGGAGGGAACAGAGGGAAGACTGAAATTCTTTCCAAAGAAGAAAGAATTTTTTGTTCTTACCAAAGAAACATTGGGCTAGTTTAATCCCCTAGTATCAAATATTAATACAAGAAGCACTGGCAGGTTTTTTAGCAGTGTCTGACATATAGTAAGCATTCGATACAGTTTTTTCAATAGATGTAATCAACTTCAGAGGATAATAATTTGACTAACAAGAACCCTCTGTGCATGGCATGAATTATCCTGAGCTTGCATAATTGTGTAAGGAGAAAATTCGGAGTTGAAGAAAACTGAGCTGGTCCATGACTGACTCTCTTATTTTAGCTGTTCCCATTGGGTCCAGGAGATGGGGGGGTAAGTGGACTGCAAGTTAGAACACCCTGAATAGAAGGGATAATTAGCCATCAAACCAGGTAGAAAAGCAGTTCATAATAAACACAATACAATCTGCCAAAGTAAGAAATTCTTTCTTTCTCCTAAATAGAGACAGAGGGGGATAGAGTGACAAAGATATTCAAAGGTATTTTTTTTTCCATTGCAAAAAGAAAACTGCATTAAAATATACTATTCTGTCAGATCTCTCTCATGTCTTTTTCTTTCTTTTATTTTTTTGATTTCACTCTTTTTTATTGTTATGTTAATCACCATATATTACATCAATAGTTTTTGATGTAGTGTTCCATGATTCATTGTTTGTGCATAACACCCAGTGCTCCACGCAGAATGTGCCCTCTTTAATACCCATCACCAGGCTAACCCATCCCCCCACACCCCTCCCCTCTAGAACCCTCAGTTTGTTTTACAGAGTCCATTGTCCTCATGGTTCGTCTCACCCTCCGATTTACTCCCCTTCATTCTTCCCCTCCTCTATCTTTTTTTTTTTCTTAACATAAATTGCATTATTTGTTTCAAAAGTACAGATCTGTGATTCAACAGTCTTGCACAATTCACAGTGCTCACCATAGCACATACCCTCCCCAATGTCTATCACCTAGCCACGCCTCCCTCCCAACCCCCACCACTCCAGCAACCCTCAGTTTGTTTCCTGAGATTAAGAATTCCTCATATCAGTGAGGTCATATGATACATGTCTTTCTCTGATTGACTTATTTCACTCAGGATAACACCCTCCACTTCCATCCACGTCACTGCAAATGGCAAGAGCTCATTCCCTTTGATGGCTGCATAATATTCCATTGTGTATATATACCACTTCTTCTTTATCCATTCATCTGTCGATGGACATCTTGGCTCTTTCCACAATTTGGCTATTGTGGACATTGCTACTATAAACATTGGGGTGCACGTACCCCTTCGGGTCCCTACATTTGTATCTTTGTGGTAAATACCCAGTAGTGCAATGGCTGGATCGTATGGTAGCTCTATTTTCAACTGTTTGAGGAACCTCCATACTGTTTTCCAGAGTGGCTGCGCCAGCTTGCATTCCCACCAACAGTGTAGGAGGGTTCCCCTTTCTCCACAACCCCACCAACATCTGTCATTTCCTGACTTGTTAATTTTAGCCATTCTGACTGGTGTGAGGTGGTATCTCATTGAGGTTTTGATTTGGATTTCCCTGATGCCGAGCGATGTTGAACACTTTTTCATGTGTCTGTTGGCCATTTGGATGTCTTCGTTGGAAAAATGTCTGCTCATGTCTTCTGCCCATTTCTTGATTGGATTATTTGTTCCTTGGGTGTTGAGTTTGATAAGTTCTTTGTAGATTTTGGATACTAGCCCTTTATCTGATATGTCATTTGCAAATGTTTTCTCCCATTCTGTCAGTTCTCTTATGGTTTTGTGGACTGTTTCTTTTGCTGTGCAAAAGCTTTTTATCTTGATGAAATCCCAATAGTTCATTTTTGCCTTTGCTTCCCTTGCCTTTGGCGAAGTTTCTAGGAAGAAGTTGCTGCAGCTGAGGTCGAAGAGGTTGCTACCTGTGTTCTCCTTTAGGATTTTGATGGACTCCTGTCTCACGTTTAGGTCTTTCAACCATTTGGAGTCTATTTTTGTGTGTGGTGTAAGGAAATGGTCCAGTTTCATTCTCCTGAATGTGGATGTCCAATTTTCCCAACACCATTTGTTGAAGAGACTATCTTTTTTCCATTGGACAGTCTTTCCTACTTTGTCAAAGATTAGTTGACCATAGAGTTCAGGGTCCATTTCTGGGCCCTCTATTCTGTTCCATTGATCTATGTGTATGTTTTTGTGCCAGTACCATACTGTCTTGATGATGACAGCTTTGTAATAGAGCTGGAAATCCGGAATTCTGATGCCGCCAGCTTTGCTTTTCTTTTTCAATATTCCTCTGGCTATTCAGGGTCTCTTCTGGTCCATACATATTTTAGGATTATATGTTCCATTTCTTTGAAAAAAGTGGATGGTATTTTGTTGGGGATTGCATTGAACGTGTAGATTGCTTTAGGTAGCATTGACATCTTCACAATGTTTGTTCCTCCAATCCATGAGCATGGAACGTTTTTCCATTTCTTTGTGTCTTCTTCAATTTCTTTCCTGAGTATTTTATAGTTTTCTGAGTACAGATCCTTTGCCTCTTTGGTTAAATTTATTCCTAGGTATCTTATGGTTTTGGGTGCAATTGTAAATGGGATTGACTCCTTGATTTGTCTCTCTTCTGAATTGTTGTTGCTGTATAGGAATGCCACTGATTTCTGTGCATTGATTTTATATCCCGCTACTTGACTGAATTCCTGTATGAGTTCTAGCAGTTTTGGGGTGGAGTCTTTTGGATTTTCCACATACAATATCATATCATCTGCAAAGAGTGAGAGTTTGACTTCCTCCTTGCAGATTTGGATGCCTTTGATTTCTTTTTGGTGTCTGATTGCTGTGGCTAGGACTTCTAATACTATGTTGAATAGCAGTGGTGAGAGTGGACATCCCTGCCGCATTCCTGACCTTAGGTGGAAAGCTCCCAGCTTTTCCCCATTGAGAATGATATTCGCTGTAGGTTTTTCATAGATGGGTTTTATGATATTGAGGTATGTACCCTCTATCCCTACACTCTGAAGAGTTTTGATCAAGAAAGGATGCTGTACTTTGTCAAATGCTTTTTTTGCATCTATTGAGAGGATCATATGATTCTTGTTCTTTCTTTTGTTAATGTATTGTATCACGTTGATTGACTTGCAGATGTTGAACCAACCTTGCAGCCGAGGGACAAATCCCACTTGGTCATGGTGAATAAATCTTAATGTACTGTTGGAGCCTATTGGCTAGTATTTTGGTGAGAATTTTTGCATCCATGTTCATCAAGGATACTGGTCTGTAATTCTCCTTTTTGATGGGGTCTTTGTCTGATTTTGGGATCAACGTAATGGTGGCCTCATAAAATGAGTTTGGAAGTTTTCCTTCCATTTCCTTTTTTTGGAACAGTTTCAGGAGAATAAGTATTAAATCTTCTTCAAATGTTTGGTAGAATTCCCCTGGGAAGCCATCTGGCCCTGGGCTTTTGTTTCTTGGGAGATTTTTGATGACTGCTTCAATTTCCTTAGTGGTTATAGGTCTGTTCAGGTTTTCTATTTCTTCCTGGTTCAATTTTGGTAGTTGATACAGCTCTAGGAATGCATCCATTTCTTCCAGGTTCTCTAATTTGCTGGCATAGAGTTGCTCAAAATAAGTTCTTATAATTCTGTGTATTTCTTTGGTGTTGGTTATGATCTCTCCTTTTTCATTCATAATTTGGTTGATTTGGGTCATTTCTCTTTTCTTTTTGATCAGTCTGGCCAGGGGTTTATCAATCTTGTGAATTCTTTCAAAGAACCAGCTCCTAGTCATTGATCCATTCTACTGTTCTTTTGGTTTCTATTTCATTGATTTCTGCTCTGATCTTTATGATTTCTCTTCCCCTGCTGGGTTTAGGCTTTAGTTGCTGTTTTTTCTCTAGCTCCTTTAGGTGTAGGGTTAGGTTGTGTATTTGAGACCTTTCTTGTTTCTTGAGAAAGGCTTGTATTGCTATATACTTTCTTCTCAGGACTGCCTTTGATGTATCCCAAAGATTTTGAACAGTTGTGTTTTCATTTTCATTGGTTTCCATGAATTTTTTTAATTCTTCTTTAATTTCCTGGTTGACCCATTCGTTCCTTAGTAGGATGCTCTTTAGCCTCCATGTATTTGAGTTCTTTCCAACTTTCCTCTTGTGTTTGAATTCTAGTTTCAAAGCACTGTGGTCTGAAAATATGCGGGAAATAATCCCAGTCTTTTGGTACCAGTTGAGACCTAACTTGTGACCCAGGATGTGATCAATTCTGGAGAATGTTCCATGGGCACTAGAGAAGAATGTGTATTCCATTGCTGTGTTCTGAATATGTCTGTGAAGTCCATTTGTTCCACTGTTTCAGTTAAAGTCTTTATTTCCTTGTTGATTTTTTGCTTAGATGATCTGTCCATTTCAGTCAGGGGGTGTTAAAGTCCCGCACTATTATTGTATTGTTGTCCATGTGTTTCTTTGCTTTTGTTATTAATTGCCTTATATAATTGTCTGCTCCCATGTTAGGGGCATAGATATTTACAACTGTTAGATCTTCTTGTTGGGTAGACCCTTTAAGTAGGATATAGCATCCTTCCTCATCTCTTATTATAGTCTTTGGTTTAAAATCTAATTTGTCTGAGATAAGGATTGCCACCCTAGCTTTCTTTTGGTGTCCATTAGCATGGTAAATGATTTTCCACCCCCTCACTTTCAATGTGGGGGTGTCTTTGGGTCTAAAATGAGTCTCTTGCAGACAGCATATCAATGGGTCTTGTTTTTTAATCCAATCTGATAGCCTGTGTCTTTTGATTGGGGCATTTAGCCCATTTACATTCTGGGTAACAATTGAAAGATATAAATTCATTGCCATTGTACTGCCTGTAAGGTGACTGTTACTGTATATTGTCTGTGTTCTTTTCTGATCTATGCTGCTTTTAGGCTCTCTCTTTGCTTAGAGGACCCCTTTCAATATTTCTTGGAGGGCTGGTTTCGTGTTTGCAAATTCCTTTAGTTTTTGTTTGTCCTGGAAGCTTTTTATCTCTCCTTCTATTTTCAATGGCAGCCTAGCTGGATATAGTATTCTTGGCTGCATATTTTTCTCGTTCAGTGCTCTGAAGATATCATGACAGTCCTTTCTGGCCTGCCAGGTCTCTGTGGATAGATCTGTTGCCAATCTCATGTTTATACCATTGTAGGTTACATATCTCTTCTCCCGAGCTGCTTTCAGGATTTTCTCTTTGTCTCTGAGACTCGTTAGTTTTACTATTAGATATCAGGGTGTTGACCTATTTTTATTGATTTTGAGAGAGGTTCTCTGTGCCTCCTGGATTTTGATGCCTGTTTCCTTCCCCACGTTAGGGAAGTTCTCTGCTATAATTTGCTCCAATATACCTTCTGCCCCTCTCTCTCTTTCTTCTTCTTCTGGGATCCCAATTATTCTAATGTTGTTTCGTCTTATCATATCACTGATCTCTCGAATTCTGCCCTCGTGATCCTGTAGTTGTTTATCTCTCTTTTTCTCAGCCCCTTTATTTTCCATCATTTGGTCTTCTATATCACTGATTCTCTCTTCTGCCTCATTTATCCTAGCAATTAGTGCCCCCATTTTTTATTGCACCTCATTAATAGCCTTTTTAATTTCAACTTAGTAGATTTTAGTTCTTTTATTTCTCCAGGAAGGGTTTCTCTAATAACTTCCATGCTTTTTTCAAGCCCAGCTAGTATCTTTAAAGTTATGATTCTGAACTCTAGCTCCGACATCGTACTAATATCCATACTGAGTAGGTCCTTGGCAGACGGTACTACCTCTTGTTCTTTTTGCTGAGGTGATGTTTTTCTTCTTGTCATTTTGTCCAAAGGAGAATAGATGAATGAGAGAACAAAATGCTAACAGGTTAACAACGTCCCCAGCAAATATACTCTATACAAATCAGAAAAGACCTGAAACCAGGGGAAAGGAAGGGAAAGAAAGAAAAAGAAAGAGAAAAAAAAGATAAAGATAAAAACAAACAAAACAAAAAAAACAGAATATGATCAAATATGATCAGGCTAGTGCATAGATCAGTGACACACACTAGATTTTTGGCGTATTTTGGTCTGTTAGAAGAAAGTGCCTCCTAAAATTTTAAAGGAGGAAAGACTTATAAATATACAAAATAAGGGTTGATACAATGAAGGGATGGAAGATGGCTGTAAAGATGAAAATTATAAAAGATTTTATAAAAGGAATTGATAAGATAAGAAGTTGTTTGAAAAAAGAAAGAAGATTAAAAAAAAAGAAAAGAAAAAAAAGGGAGAGAATGTGATCATGCAGGAGACTAGAATAAAGCCATACACTAGTGATTTAGGGTATGTTTTGATCTGTTAGAAGAAACTGTATCTCAAAATTTTAAAGAGAGAACAACTTATATATATATGTCAAAAATAAGGGTAACTACTATGAAGGGATAAAATACGACTCTAAAAATGAAAAATAAAAAATGTTTTTTTAAAAAAGGGATTGATAAGATGTTGGTTGAAAAAGGGAAAAAGAAAAATTAAAAAAAAAAACAGTTAAAAAAATTAACTTTGAAAAACTAATAAATCATGTTAAAAAAGCCATGATTCTATGTGCAGTATTCCCCTAGCGCTGGAGTTCTCCAGTTCTCCTTGATCGGTAAACTTGGTCTTGGCTTGCTGGCTGTTTGTGCTGATTTTCTGGGGGAGGGGCCTGTTACCATGGTTCCCAAATGTCTTTGCCGGAGGCGGAATTGCCCCTCCCTTGTCAGTCCGGGCTAAGCAATCTGCTTGGGTTTGCTCTCAGGAGCTTTTTTGTTCCCTGCAAGCTCTCCGTACAGCTTTGGAGGACCAGAGTGAAAATGGCGGTCTCCCAATCTCTGCCCCAGAGGAGCCGAGAACTCGGGGTCCTGCTCCTCAGTGCGCCCCCAGAGAAAAGCAGTCGGTCATTCCCATCTCCCCGGTCTCTGGCCGCACTCCGTGCTCACCCGGCCTGTTACCGAGCATTTCTATCTCTGGCTCCCGACCCCGTGTGGAGTCTCCAAACCCAGCAGATCCCTGTGGTGTGCTCCTGCGCCGTTCTCCTGGGGAAGGAAGGGGAGTCTCCCCAGATCTGCCGCTTGTTGGGTCCCTGGAGGAGCAGTGGCCTGACTGGGCCGCGGATCACAGTTTATGCCAACCACAAGCTGAGAGTCCATGCCTCGGCTCTGTCTCTGCAGCCGGCTTCCCCGCTCCGATACCTGGGAGCTCTGCTGCACTCAGGCACCCCCAGTCTTTCTGTGACCCTGAGGGTCCAGAGACCACACTGTCCCGCGAGGGTTCCACCCCCAGCTTAGCCACTGGAGCAACGTCCCTCAGCGGAGCCGACTTCTAAAAGTTCCGATTTTGTGCTCCGTGGCTCTATCACTTGCCAGAAGCGGCCGACAGAGGCCCCCTCCCCCGCCGTCTATCCTCCCGAATCTCGCCTCGGATTCACTTCTCCACACGTCCTACCTTCCAGTAAGTGGTCGCTTCTCTGTTCAGAGAGTTGCTGCTACTCTCTTCTTCGATCTCCTGTTGAGTTCGTAGGTGTTCAGAATGGTTTGATCCCTATTCAGCTGAATTCCTGAGACCAGACGAAATCCAGGTCTCCTACTCCTCTGCCATCTTGCTCCGTGCCCCCTCATGTCTTTTTCTAACCATATACAGAAACACTCCTTTCACTGAGGATAGCCTATTTGATGTTTCTATATTTTCCCTAGTTCTTTAGTATGTTAAAGATGGGGGGAAAAGAACAAGGGAAAATCTTTAGGTTAATCTCTTCATTTAAAATTTTTTTCTAGAACATACCAAACATTGAAATATTAAAAAAATAATAAAACAGATGCCTATATACAAAACACATATATTCAACAACTAGTAGTATTTTACCCGATTTTTTTCATTCTTATGTTTAAAAAACTAATGACCAATACAGCTTTTGATTTTATCTTTTCAATTTTTCCATTTGCTATTTTATTTATTTGTGTTTTTTATCTTTATTTACCATCTTCCTACTTTCTTTGGTTTTATTCTATTACTTCCAAACTAGATGATTAGTGAATTAACTCATTAATTTATCTCTCAGTCTTTGCCAAAGTGTATGCATTTAATTTTTTAAGTTTTTATTTAAATTCAAGGTAGTTAACATACAGTGTAATGTTAGTTTCAAGTGTACAATATAGTGATTCAACACTTCCATACATCACCCTGGAGATTATCATGACAAGTGCACTCCTTAATCCCAGTCACCTGTTTCACCCAACCTCCATCCCCTCCCCTCTGGTAACCATCAGTTTGTTCCCTATAGTTGAGTTTGTGTCTAGGTTTTTCTCCATCTCTCTTTTATTTTCCTTTGTTCATTTGTTTTGTTTCTTAAATTCTACATATGAGTGAAATCATATGGTATTTGTCTTTCTCAGACTGGCTTATTTTGCTTAGCATAATACTGATAATGAGCATCTCTCTAGTTCCAGCCACATCATTGCAAATGGCAAGATTTCATTATTTCTGATGGCTGAGTAATATTCCATTATATATATATAGATAGATAATGAAATAGATATATAATAGCTATAGATAGATGGTAGATAGATAGATAATAGAAAGATGATAGATAGATATAGATAGATAGCAATTCATCAGTCAATGGACATTAGGGCTGTGTCCATAACTCGGCTATTGTAGATAATGATGCTATAAACACTGGGGTACATGTATCCCTTTTAATTAGCAATTTTGTATTCTTTGGGTAAATGCCTCATAATACAATTGCTGGATCATAGTGTAGTCTATTTTTAACTTTTTGAGGAGCCTCCATATTGTTTTCAAAAGTTGCTGCCCCAGTTTCCATTCCCACCAACAGTGTAAGAGGGTTCCCCTTTCTCCACATCCTCACCATCACCTGTTGTTCCTCATGTTGTTAATTTTCGCCATTCTGACAGGTATGAGGTGGTATCTCATCATGGTTTTGATTTGTATTTCCCTGATGATTAGTGATGTTGAGCATCTTTTCATGTGTCTGTTGGCCATCTGTATGTCTTCTTTGGAGAAATGTTTGTTCATGTCTTTTGCCCATTTTAATTGGATTATTTGGTTTTCAGGTGTTGAGTTTTATAAGTTCTATATATATTTTGGATACTAACCCTTTACCAGATATGTCGTTTGCAAATATCTTCTCCCATTCACAATAGCTAAACTATGGAAAGAGCATAGGTGTCCATCAACAGATGAATGGATAAAGAAGATGTGTTGTTTCTTGCCTTGTCAATTTTTGCTATTCTAATTGGTGTAAGGTGGTATCTCATTGTGGTTTTGATTTGTATTTCCCTGTTGACTAATAATGATGAACATTTTTTCATGTGTTGGTTAGCCATTTGTATGTCTTTTTTGGAGAAGTGCCTGTTCATGTTTTCTGCCAATTTTTTGACTTGATTATTTGGTTTTTGGGTGTTGAGTTTGAGAAGTTCTTTATAGATGTTGGATACCAGCCCTTTCTCTGTAGTGTCATTTGCAAATATCTTCTCCCATTCTGTGGGTTGCCTCTTTGTTTTGTTGACTGTTTCCTTTGCTGTACAGAAGCTTTTTATCTTGATGAAGTTCCAATAGTTCATTTTTGCTATTATTTCCCTTGCTTCCAGAGGCATATCTAGGAAGAAGTTTCTAAGGGCAATGCCAAAGAGGTTATTGCCTGTATTCTCTAAGATTTTGATGGCTTCAAGTCTCACATTTATGTCTTGAATCCATTTTGAATTTTTTGTGTGTGTGTATGGTGTAAGAAAGTGGTTCCATTTCATTCCTTTGCATTTTGCTGTCCAGTTTTTCCAACACCATTTGTTGAAGGAACTGTCTTTTACCCATTGGATATTCTTTCCTGCTTTGTCAAAGATCAATTGGCCACATAGTTGTGGGTTCACTTCTGGGTTTTCTATTCTGTTCCATTGATCTATATGTCTATTTTTGTGCCAGTACCATACTGTCTTGATCACTACAGCTTTGTAATACAACTTGAAGTCCAGTATTGTGATGCCTCCAGCTTTGCTTTTCTTTTTCAAGATTGCTTTGATTATTTGGGATCTTTTGTGATTCCATACAAATTTTAAGATTGTTTGTTTTAGCTCTGTGAAAAATGCTGTTGGCATTTTGAATTGCATTAAATGTGTAGTTTGCTTTGGGTAGTATAGACATTTTGACAATATTTGTTCTTCCAATCCATGAGCACAAAATGTTCTTCTATTTCTTTGTGTCATCTTCAGTTTCTTTGCATTTTTTCCAAATTTCCAAAAAAAAAACAATTTATGTATTCGACATAAATTGTTCTCATTGTTATTTTGCTCTAAAAAAATTGTAACTTTCAGTATTATTTCTTCTTTGACCTATAAATTATTTAGAAATATGTAGGCATAATTTTAAATCTGTGATATTTTTTATTTTCTATTTTATTTTGATTTCTAATTTTAATCCAATCTACTCAGAATATTTAATTTGTATGGTGCTGATTTGTTTACATTTATTTTCATATTTTCTTCCATGTAAACTTGAAAAGAGATATAACAACAAGACCAAAGCAAGTCATCAGAATATATATGCATAATATTCTGACTCACAGAGACCTATGGCATTAGCTAGTTGATCATAGTGTCCCTAGAAAAGAAATATATGGGAAATATACTAGTTCTTACTTGATCTGTGAAAGAAAATCAGTTCCAGGTCTTATTAACAAAAGTTTAATTTGAATAGCCAAAACAGAAAATCATAGCCCCTTGATCTAGTTTACAGATTCATATTCCCTCGAATTGAGAAGTACAGTCCACTTGAGGAAGGATCCTGAAACACCACCAAAAATTTATACTGCTAATCTTTTTCTAAGTTTTACTCAGTGAAAACCCAGATCATTTACTGGGGTGACTGTGCTTTGGAGAAAGGCAAATAGGCCTTTCAGTGATGACTAGACACTGTCTTTTAACTGACACTAATTCCAGGAGACACAAAATATCACTGTTGTTCACTGGTCAGAGTAAGACATATGGAAGTCTGGCCATCAATGGAATTTCAGCTTAGATCATCTCACAGTAAGCCTAGTGGGTCCTGGACCCCATCCCAAGTTTATTTCCCCAGTCTTAGAATGCATAATAGATAGATATACTCAGCCACTGACAGAATCCCCACATTGGTTCTCCAGTTGAAAATATTAGAATTGCCTCTACCTACAAAAAAAGTAAAATAAAGGCAATACCATATTCTTGGAGGAATTGCACAGATTAGTACCCTCATCAAGGACTTGAAGATGCTGGAGTAGTGATTCCCATGACACTCTCGTTCAATTCATCCATCTGGCCAAACTGTGTTGAAATCTCATCTCTGCTACTTGGGAGCTGTGTGACGTTAAGTGAGTTACATTATCTTTGAGGACTTTTTTTCTTTATCTGTAAAATGGTGCTAGTTACCCATTTCACACAGTTATAATGAAATTAAATAAAAAACTATCTAAAGAGTTTTCATTCAATTAATATAAACCAACTCTCTCCTTGAAAATGCTGGTGGTTGAGGGACTTAGCTTCATTCTCTACTTCTTCTACTGTTTTTTGTTTCCTCCAAAGTGCTTTTGTTCATTTATTCACTCACTCATCAAATATTTATAACCACTACATGTCAAACACCATGAAAGGCACCCAGAAAGCAATGATGGACAAGTCACACTTACTGTCTACAATCTGATGTGTACAGCTAGCTAAGAAGATAGTCACAGAAAACATAACTAAAGTGCTATGAATATTATGAAGAAGAGTTGCAGAGTGCTTTGGGAGTTTATAAATGGGTACCTACTCTCGTCTCAGTGCTCGGAGATCCTTGCAAATGGGTAAGTCGAGAAGAATGAATAGGTTTTGGCAAGGAAAGGGGCCAGGAAAGTCTAGTCAGCTGAAACATATATGTAGAGATGCAGAAGGTAGAGATAGTCCGGGGTATTCAAGGACCAAAGGGAAAGTGACTGTGACTGAACCATAGTGAATGATGGTAAAGATGGCCATGTTCAGCTTACAGAAGCTGGCAGGGACCAAATTAAGCCCTACCTTTCAAGCTTTTCTGAGAGTTTTGATCTTTATTCTGAGGGGGGAAAAATGGAACACTGTTGAAACAAATGAACTCAGCATTCTACCGATTGCATTAATCAACAGGAAAAATTGTTTTATGATGTCAGGGTACATTGTTTAGGTATTAATTAATATCTCTGTTTTCAGAATGTGAAATCAAAGTTTACATCAGCTAAATACCACTCCCCCAAATCACACAAACCTGTATTGTACAATTATGAAATGAACCAGAAGTGGAGAATGAAATGGTGAAAAAGAAAAGTTTAAGTATGTTAACTCATTTTTTCAAGCTCCAACGATCCTTGACTGTCATCCCAGGACAAAACATAATCAAGCAAGTCACTTACTGCTCTGTCTGACCCAGAAAATCATGTAACTGACACACTGAGAAATAAGTAAATTCATAGGATGGCAGCTTCATTTTTTAATGGTCTGCTTTTGGAGAACAAAGAAACAAGGGTCCCTGATTTTGAAGAGATTCTGTACTCATTGTCTCTAAGTCTTCCAGGTAAATGTGTATGACTGAAAGTTTGTGTAACCAAATGAATAAATAATCAAAAATAAACCCAAACCCATAGGTTTTGTTCATTAAAAATATCATATATCATATATCTATACACCAACCAAACAAGGTGAATTGTAGAGAACTGAGACTTGAAGCCCAAAGACTTAGCTTCCAACTCTAGCTCTGCCACTTTCTATTTGTGTGACTATGGGAAAATTACTTGTTTTTTTTTTTTGTTTTATCTATTTATTATTAGAGATAGACGGGGGGGGTGGGACAGAGGGAGAGGGAGACAGAATCTCCAGCAGACTTCCCACTGAGCAGGGAGCCTGATGTGGGGCTCAATCCCAGGACCCTGAGATCATGACCTGAACTGAAACCAAGGGTCAGATGCTTAACCAACTGAGCCACCCAGGCGCCCCTCACCTGGCTTTTTAATTTTATCAGTCACCTTGGCAAAATGGGTCTATTTGTATTTAAATTATATTTACAGAAACTTATAGCTAGGAAGGTCCTAAAAGATCATTAAATAACTCAATGCTAATCTCCCCTGTATAAGGATGAAGATAATGAAGCCAGCCAGAATAAAAGGATTGTCTACAATAACCTATATTATTCTGAAATAATATGGATAATTTAGGAGGACAGAGGGTAAAGACTAAAATGAACATCTGGCTAGGATTTTTCAACTCTTCCATTTGTGTTAAACTGCCATGAGTCTCCGGGGCGGAGCAAGATGGCGGAGGAGTAGGAGACCTAGATTTCGTCTGGTCTCAGGAATTCAGCTGAATAGGGATCAAACCATTCTGAACACCTACGAACTCAAAAGGAGACCGAAGAAGAGAGTAGCAACAACTCTCTGAACAGAAAAGTGACCACTTTCTGGAAGGTAGGACGTGCGGAGAAGTGAATCCGAGGCGATATTCGGGAGGATAGACGGCGGGGGAGGGGCCTCCGCCGGCCGCTTCTGGCAAGTGCTAGAGCCGCGGAGCACAAAATCGGACCTTTTAGAAGTTGGCTCCGTGGAGGGACGTCGCTGCAGTGGCTAAGCGGGGGGTGGAATCCTCCCGGGACAGTGTGGTATCAGGACCCTCGGGGTCACAGAGAGACCGGGGGTGCCTGAGTGCGCCAGAGCTCCCAGGTATCGGAGCGGGGAAGCCGGCTGCAGAGACGGAGCAGAGTCGCGGGCTCTCAGCTCGGGGTGGCCATAAACTGTGATCTGCGGCCCAGTCGGGCCACTGCTCCTCCAGCAGGGACCCAACAAGCGGCAGAGCCGGGGAGACTCCCCTTCCTTCCCGGGGAGGAGCGGTGCGGGAACGCACTGCAGGGATCTGCTGGGTTTGGAGACTCTGCGCGGGGTCGGGTGCCAGAGAGAGCGGCGCTCGGTCGCAGGCCGGGTGAGCACGGGGTGCGGCCGGAGACCGGGGACACGGAAGTGACTGCTTTTCTCTGGGGGCACACTGAGGAGCGGGGCCCCGAGTTCTCGGCTCCTCCGGGTGGAGATTGGGAGGCCACCATTTCTGCCCTGGTCCTCCAAGGCTGTACGGAGAGCTTGCAGGGAACAAAAGCTCCTGAGATCAAACGGGAGCAGCTTCCTTAGCCCGGACCCACAAGGGCGGGGCAATTCAGCCTCCGGCAAAGACATTTGGAAACCACAGCAACAGGCCCCTCCCCCAGAAGATCAGCACAAACAGCCAGCAAGCCAAGACCAAGTTGATCGATCAAGGAGAACGGGAGAACTCCAGCGCTAGGGGAATACTGCACATAGATTCATGGCTTTTTTTTTTTTTTTTTTAACCATGATTCATTATTTCATCAAAGTTAATTTTTGTTGACTGTTTTTTTTTATTTTTCTTTTTCCCTTTTTTTAACCAACATCTTATCAATCCCTTTTAAAAAAAAAAAAAAACATTTTTCATTTTTCATTTTTAGAGTCATATTTTATCCCTTCATAGTAGTTACCCTTATTTTTGGCATATATATATAAGTTGTTCTCTCTTTAAAATTTTGAGGTACAGTTTCTTCTAACAGATCAAAATATACCCTAAATCACTAGTGTATGGCTTTGTTCTAGTCTCCTGCCTGATCACATTCTCTCCCTTTTTCCTTTTTTTTTTCTTTTCTTAAATCTTCTTTCTTTTTTCAAACAACTTATCTTACCAAGTCCTTTTATAAAACCTTTTATAATTTTCATCTTTACAGTCATCTTCCATCCCTTCATTGTATCAACCCTTATTTTGTACATATATGTCTTTCTTCCTTTAAAATTTTAGGAGGCACTTTTTTCCAACAGACCAAAATACGCCCAAAATCTAGTGTGTGGCACTGATCTATGCACTAGCCTGATCATATTTGATCATATTCTGCTATTTTTGTATTGTTTTGTTTTTGTTTTTATCTTTTTTTTTTCTTTTTTCTCTTTCTTTTTTCTTTCTTTCCCTTTCTTTTCCCCTGGTTTCAGGTCTTTTCTGATTTGTATACAGCATATTTGCTGGGGACATTGTAAACCTGTTAGCATTTCGTTCTCTCATTCATCTATTCTCCTCTGGACAAAATGACAAGACGAAAGAAATCACCTCAGCAAAAAGAACAAGAGGTAGTACCGTCAGCCAGGGACCTACTCAATACGGACATTAGCACGATGTCGGACCTAGAGTTCAGAATCATGACTTTAAAGATACTAGCTGGGCTTGAAAAAAGCGTGGAAGTTATTAGAGAAACCCTTTCTGGAGAAATAAAAGAACTAAAATCTAACCAAATCGAAATCAAAAAGGCTATTGATGAGGTGCAATCAAAAATGGGGGCACTAACTGCTAGGATAAATGAGGCAGAAGAGAGAATCAGCGATATAGAAGACCAAATGATGGAAAATAAAGAGGCTGAGAAAAAGAGAGAGAAACAACTACAGGATCACGAGGGCAGAATTCGAGAGATAAGTGATACGATAAGACAAAACAACATTAGAATAATTGGGATCCCAGAAGAAGAAGAAGAGAGAGAGAGGGGGGCAGAAGGTATATTGGAGCAAATTATAGCAGAAAACTTCCCTAATGTGAGGAAGGAAACAGGCATTAAAATCCAGGAGGCACAGAGAACCCCTCTCAAAATCAATAAAAATAGGTCAACACCCCGACATCTAATAGTAAAACTTACGAGTCTCAGAGACAAAGAGAAAATCCTGAAAGCAGCTCGGGAGAAGAGATATGTAACCTACAATGGTAGAAACATTAGATTGGCAACAGACCTATCCACAGAGACGTGGCAGGCCAGAAAGGACTGGCAAGATATCTTCAGAGCACTAAACGAGAAAAATATGCAGCCAAGAATACTATATCCAGCTAGGCTATCACTGAAAATAGAAGGAGAGATAAAAAGCTTCCAGAACAAACAAAAACTAAAGGAATTTGCAAACACGAAACCAGCCCTCCAAGAAATATTGAGAGGGGTCCTCTAAGCAAAGAGAGAACCTAAAGCAGCAAAGATCAGAAAGGAACACAGACAACAGACAGTTAACAGTCACCTTACAGGTAATACAATGGCACTAAATTCATACCTTTCAATAGTTACCCTGAATGTAAATGGGCTCAATGCCCCAATCAAAAGACACAGGCTATCAGATTGGATTAAAAAACAAGACCCATCGATATGCTGTCTGCAAGAGACTCATTTTAGACGCAAAGACACCCCCAGATTGAAAGTGAGGGGGTGGAAAACCATTTACCATGCTAATGGACACCAAAAGAAAGCTGGGGTGGCAATCCTTATATCAGACAAACTAGATTTTAAAACAAAGACTGTAATAAGAGATGAGGAAGGACATTATATCCTACTTAAAGGGTCTATCCAACAAGAAGATCTAACAATTGTAAATATCTATGCCCCGAACATGGGAGCAGCCAATTATATAAGGCAATTAATAACAAAAGCAAAGAAACACATTGACAACAATACAATAATAGTGGGGGACTTTAACACCTCCCTGACTGAAATGGACAGATCATCTAAGCAAAAGATCAACAAGGAAATAAAGACTTTAAATGACACACTGGACCAAATGGACTTCACAGACATATTCAGAACATTCCATCCCAAAGCAACGGAATACACATTCTTCTCTAGTGCCCATGGAACATTCTCCAGAATTGATCACATCCTAGGTCACAAATCAGGTCTCAATCGGTACCAAAAGATTGGGATCATTCCCTGAATATTTTCAGACCACAATGCTTTGAAACTAGAACTCAACCACAAGAGGAAAGTCGGAAAGAACTCAAATACATGGAGGCTAAAGAGCACCCTACTAAAGAATGAATGGGTCAACCAAGAAATTAAAGAAGAATTAAAAAAATTCATGGAAACCAATGAAAATGAAAACACAACTGTTCAAAATCTTTGGGATACAGCAAAGGCGGTCCTGAGAGGAAAGTATATAGCAATACAAGCCTTTCTCAAGAAACAAGAAAGGTCTCAAATACACAACCTAACCCTACACCTAAAGGAGCTGGAGAAAGAACAGCAAATAAAGCCTAAACCCAGCAGGAGAAGAGAAATCATAAAGATCAGAGCAGAAATCAATGAACTAGAAACCAAAAGAACAGTAGAACAGATCAACGAAACTAGGAGCTGGTTCTTTGAAAGAATTAACAAGATTGATAAACCCCTGGCCAGACTGATCAAAAAGAAAAGAGAAATGACCCAAATCAACAAAATCATGAATGAAAGAGGAGAGATCACAACCAACACCAAAGAAATACAAACAATTATAAGAACATATTATGAGCAACTCTATGCCAGCAAATTAGAGAACCTGGAAGAAATGGGTGCATTCCTAGAGATGTATCAACTACCAAAATTGAACCAGGAAGAAATAGAAAACCTGAACAGACCTATAACCACTAAGGAAATTGAAACAGTCATCAAAAATCTCCCAAGAAACAAAAGCCCAGGGCCAGACGGCTTCCCGGGGGAATTCTATCAGACATTTCAAGAAGAATTAATACCTATTCTCCTGAAACTGTTCCAAAAAATAGAAATGGAAGGGAAACTTCCAAACTCATTTTATGAGGCCAGCATTACCTTGATCCCAAAACCAGACAAAGACCCCATCAAAAAAGAGAATTACAGACCAATATCCTTGATGAACATGGATGCAAAAATTCTCACCAAAATACTAGCCAATAGGATCCAACAGTACATTAAAAGGATTATTCACCATGACCAAGTGGGATTTATTCCTGGGCTGCAAGGCTGGTTCAACATCCGCAAATCAATCAACGTGATACAATACATTAACAAAAGAAAGAACAAGAATCATATGATCCTCTCAATAGATGCAGAAAAAGCATTTGACAAAGTACAACATCCTTTCTTGATCAAAACTCTTCAGAGTATAGGGATAGAGGGTACATACCTCAATATCATAAAAGCCATCTATGAAAAACCTACAGCGAGTATCATTCTCAATGGGGAAAGGCTGAGAGCCTTTCCCCTAAGGTCAGGAACGCGGCAGGGATGTCCACTCTCACCACTGCTATTCAACATAGTATTAGAAGTCCTAGCCACAGCAATCAGACAACAAAAAGAAATCAAAGGCATCCAAATCGGCAAAGAGGAAGTCAAACTCTCACTCTTTGCAGATGATATGATACTGTACGTGGAAAACCCAAAAGACTCCACCCCAAAACTGCTAGAACTCATACAGGAATTCAGTAAAGTAGCAGGATATAAAATCAATGCACAGAAATCAGTGGCATTCCTATACACCAACAACAAGACAGAAGAGAGACAAATCAAGGATTCGATCCCATTTACAATTGCACCCAAAACCATTAGATACCTAGGAATAAATCTAACCAAAGAGGCAAAGGATCTGTACTCAGAAAACTATAAAATACTCATGAAAGAAATTGAAGAAGACACAAAGAAATGGAAAAACGTTCCATGCTCATGGATTGGGAGAATCAACATTGTGAAGATGTCAATGCTACCTAGAGCAATCTACACATTCAATGCAATCCCCATCAAAATACCATCCACTTTTTTCAAAGAAATGGAACAAATAATCCTAAAATTCGTATGGAACCAGAAGAGACCCCGAATAGCCAGAGGAATACTGAAAAAGAAAAGCAAAGCTGGCGGCATCACAATTCCGGACTTCCAGCTCTATTACAAAGCTGTCATCATCAAGACAGTATGGTACTGGCACAAAAACAGACACATAGATCAATGGAACAGAATCGAGAGCCCAGAAATGGACCCTCAACTCTATGGTCAACTTATTTTTGACAAAGCAGGAAAGAATGTCCAATGGCAAAAAGACAGTCTCTTCAACAAATGGTGTTGGGAAAATTGGACAGCCACATGCAGAAGAATGAAACTGGACCATTTCCTTACACCACACACAAGAATAGACTCCAAATGGTTGAAAGACCTAAACGTGAGACAGGAGTCCATCCAAATCCTAAAGGAGAACACTGGTAGCAACCTTTTCGACCTTAGCCGCAGCAACTTCTTCCTAGAAACATCGCCAAAGGCACGGGAAGCCAGGGCAAAAATGAACTATTGGGATTTCATCAAGATAAAAAGCTTTTGCACAGCAAAAGAAACAGTCCACAAAACCAAAAGACAACCGACAGAATGGGAGAAAATATTTGCAAACGACATATCAGATAAAGGGCTAGTATCCAAAATCTATAAAGAACTTATCAAACTCAACACCCAAAGAACAAATAATCCAATCAAGAAATGGGCAGAAGACATGAACAGACATTTCTCCAAAGAAGACATCCAAATGGCCAACAGGCACATGAAAAAGTGCTCAACATCACTCGGCATCAGGGAAATCCAAATCAAAACCTCAATGAGATACCACCTCACACCCGTCAGAATGGCTAAAATTAACAAGTCAGGGAACGACAGATGTTGGCGGGGATGTGGAGAAAGGGGAACCCTCCTACACTGTTGGTGGGAGTGCAAGCTGGTGCAACCCCTCTGGAAAACAGTATGGAGGTTCCTCAAACAGTTGAAATTAGAGCTACCGTTCGATCCAGCAATTGCACTACTGGGTATTTACCACAAAGATACAAATGTAGGGACCCGAAGGGGTACATGTACCCCAATGTTTATAGCAGCAATGTCCACAATAGCCAAACTGTGGAAAGAGCCAAGATGCCCATCGACAGATGAATGGATAAAGAAGATGTGGTATATATACACAATGGAATATTATGCAGCCATCAAAAGGAATGAGATCTTGCCATTTGCAACGACGTGGATGGAACTGGAGGGTGTTATGCTGAGTGAAATAAGTCAATCAGAGAAAGACATGTATCACATGACCTCACTGATATGAGGAATTCTTAATCTCAGGAAACAAACTGAGTGTTACTGGAGTGGTTGGGGGTGGGAGGGATGGGATGGCTGGGTGATAGACATTGGGGAGGGTATGTGCTACGGTGAGCGCTGTGAATTGTGCAAGACTGTTGAATCACAGATCTGTACTTCTGAAACAAATAACGCAACATATTTTAAGAAAAAAGGAAAAGAAGAAGATAACAGGAGAGGAAGAAAAGGGGAGTATGTCAGAGGGGGAGACGAACCATGAGAGATGATGGACTCTGAAAAACAAACTGAGGGTTCTAGAGGGTAGGGGGGTGGGGGGATGGGTTAGCCTGGTGATGGGTATTGAGGAGGGCGCGTTTTGCTTGGTGCACTGGGTGTTATGAACAAACAATGAATCATGGAACACTGCATCAAAAACTAATGATGTAATATATGGTGATTAACATAACAATAAAAAATTTAAAAAAAAAAAAGAAGTACTGGGAAAATTTCTGAACAAAACATCAAGAATGGCAACGTGTTTATTCCTCTGAGTCCTTCATCGTTTTAACCTCCACCTCCCTAATGTCCACTCAGGACTCCAGTCTAGTGCCAGGCCTTCCCTGCTGCCCAAGGATGTCCCTTCCTCACTTGCTACCTGTACCACACACACAGATGGAGCATGACTAGGGAGCCATTCTGCCTGGCATCCTTCCAGTTCTATAGGAACCACAAAAGTGACCCAGACAAGGAACTGGTGTGAGTCTTCATGGCCAAGGTCATTCAAATAGAAACAGAAGCCTCTAAGTTCCCTCTCTTGGCTGTACCCCCAAAGCCAGAAACCTTTTGAGTGAGTATGGCAATGGCCGCAGGATGCGCTCAGCAAAAGGTGACTTCCACGAGCTGGAGCCCTGTGTTTACCACCATCCTGGGCGTAGGAAATTTCTGGTTGGCTAAGAGTAAGAAATCTCTTCTTGCTAAATGACAACTGTTTTGGATTGTTACTTTTGTTATTAGCCAGCCCATAATAAGTATAAGAAAATCTTGGCAAGAAATAAGGAGCAAAGGTACCTGCTCTTGAATAGGGACACCTCAAGGGCAGAAATGAACACCGTCTGAAGGGACTAGCAGAAAGAAAGTTTTTCTGGGTCCCTGGAATTATCTTCCTATGTTCAAAGAAATTCAGGTCCTAGATGGCAAATGGTATCAAGGACAACTTTAGACAGTGATTCCAACTATACAGATACTGAAGAACTAATAAAGTGAGATGATAGAAACTTAAAAATTGATTTGCTCTGATAAAGCAATACTAATTACATCCATATAAGCTGTTTGCCATTTATGCTTAATAACCACACAGGGCATCAATTTTATACCATCATTAAATGTGTTATATTAAAAAAAAAAAAAAAACAAAACTGCCATGAGTCTCCACATGGTTTGTACCATTTGAACAATGATGAGAGAACTGGTAATGATGAGCTTGAAATGGTAAAAGGCTAGTAGTGCCTGAAGCAGCCTCACCTAGCATCCCACTCGTCAACCTTGAAGGCTTATGAGCAGGATAAAATTCAAAGAGTAAAAACTAAATGCAGAAGATAGCCTATCACCGTAATACATAGAATTGTACACCTGAAATGAATATAACACTGTATGTTAACAATACTGGAGTTAAAATTTACCACTTAATAAAAAATAAAATAAATTTTTAAAAAAGAAAATTGCCTATCACTAGACATTCGGAGAAAGTTTCACAAATAGCAACAATAGAACAGGACTTAAGGGGAAAAAATGGTGATATAAACATAAGTTTGGCTCTAGAAATAAAATAACCTTAACCAGCTGAAAGAAGGCAAAAAGATTTTTAAAGTCAGGTTTTCCTGAATGGAAATTTACATGCAGTAGTTTTATTGGGAAGAGTTTTTAGGAGCAACACCTACAAGGAAATGAACAGGTTTAGACTAGGGAAGAAGTTTAATTATGATTTAGTTATCATCTCTGAAGCTTGGACAGTTCCACAGAGATCTTCTCAACTGGGAGCAGGGCCTTTGCATCCCCACATTAATCAGTCCCCAGGAAGTGTATTTAACCTTTGATGGTTCAGCTCTCTTTGGTGATGGATAATTCACAGTGAGGACCTTGCATCATCAGCAGTTAGTACTCCCAACAGCTGGGAAAGATTTTGTCTGTCCTAAAGGGAACATCAGGTAAGTGCACCCCAACATTAACTAATAAAACACTTTCTTTTTGAATTTCTCACTAAAAGCTCCCTGGATCAAGCTGTACCAAATGGAAAAACTGGGAATGGATATTATTTTAGGAGCTGACTAGATATTTCTCAAACTTTATCCCATCTCTACATGCACTCAGAGATGACAACTCCTTGAAAATAACAAATAATAGGACGCTTGAGGGAAGTGGAAGCAATGTGTTAAGTATTTGGAGGTATAATTCCTAGAAAAAAATATTTTATGAATATGTGGAGTTATGATGATGGCTGATTGTTCTTTAAATGCACCCACTAGTTCAGAGTTTAGATAAATATCATCAACATAGGAGACAATATTTCAAGTGCCCTGGGCCTTGCTAGAAAAATCCTGCTAAATACCTGTAGCTGGACTGGAAACCATGCACAATAATGCTCCCAAGTCATACATCAGATAATGGAATAGCCAGAGTCCAATTCAAAAGTAGAGGAGCCATAGCCAATACATCGACTTATAGCTTGGAAAACTCCATACCTAGAAGGATGCACCCTCATTTTAAATAATGGGTAAATGTTATGTGTATATACTATTATATTATGGGTGTATAAAATATAGAAGTTATATAGAAGAGACTAAAACATGGAATTGTGAACTCTGTCCTGGACACTAGAATAATATCTCTTAATATTATCTCCTGTAGTATGAGATTAAATTTTATAAAGACAATGGAAATCCACTTTGAAGGAATAACTAGGTAGATAAATGAAATAACAAAGACATTGGGAATCACAAAAATTATTTTTTAAAAATGAAATAAAAAATACAGGCTAAAAAAATCCAGCAATATGACATAAAAAATAGGATGAGAAACCAATGTGGCTAAATGAGATAAGGAAGCTTGCCATAAGACTATGCTTACAGTTAAATAATTAAAATTCATATTGTTGCATTGGAATTTCTAACAAAGCAAACATACATGGAAAAATCAAGCCATACATGTGTAACTCAAAGATGAGGATTTCTTCAAAATGCAGAACTGATGGTATAGTTCAATCTGAGTCCAAAGGACTGAGAACCAGGAAAACCAGTGGTATAAGTCTCATTCTAAAAGCAGAAGACAGATGTACCAGCTTACCCAGTCATCCAGAAGGAACACATTCTCCCTACCTCCACCTTTTGTTCTTCTATACAGGCCTTCCTTGGTTGATGCCTATCCAACTTGGGATAAGCAATTTTCTTTACTGAATCCACCAATTCAAATGCTAACCTCATCTGGAAACACCTTCAAAGACACATCCAGAAATAACGTTTAGCCAAATATCTGGGCACCCTTTGACCCACTCAAGTTGGCACAAAAAACTAACCATCGCCCTAGCTTATATTAACAATTTCAGTAGGACTCAAATTTCATTGCTAAAAATGAGTATATATTCATTCATTCATTCACTCATTCATTCATTCATTCATTCATCATGGCTTTACAAAATGCATGCCATCTACCAGGCACTGTACTATATTCTGAGTACAAAAATTAACAAGACAGACAAAACCTCTTTCCTCAAGTAATTAGAGTGTTACAAGATAGATAGACTAAGCAAGAAGTAATAGTTAAAAAGTAATTTCTATCATGACAGAGAAAGAAGAAATTATCAATTATCTATTAGGACAAAAGCTCAGTGCCATACAACAACAAATAGGCTTGGCACTTAGGCAGGTCTGGGCAATGCCAAACGGATCTTAGCCAGGTGAAGGGGCTGGCTAGGCCTTGTGTCTCTCTTCCTCCAACAGACGTTTTACACAGTGGAGGCAGGATCCAAGGGGCTCGTGGGCAGGAGGAAAGTGCCAGGTTCAGAAGTAGCCCCTGTCATTTCTGCTACAATTGATTGGACAAATCAAGTCACAGGTACCACTCAGACTAAAGGGGTAGAGAAATAAGCTCCCTTCCTTGATTGGAGGAGCTACAAAGTAACATTGTAAAAGGTTTGAATAAAGGAAAGGCAAAGAATTGCCTTCACTGTTTAAAAAAAATTGTGGTAAAATTCACATAACATGAAATTAACCATTTTAAAGTGAAGAATTCAGTAGTATTTAGTACTTAGTACATTCACACACTGTTGTTCAATCTCCACTTCTATCTACTTCTAAAACATTTCCATCAACCCCCCCAAAATGAGAAAACTTGATCTGTTTTCATTTTGGGGGGGATATATAACTAGGAATGGAATTTCTGAATCAAATGGTAATTCCGTTTAATTTTTGAGGGACCTCCAACTGTGTTGCCTCCACTTTGGTAATCGGGCGATCACAGAGAGAGCAGAGGGACTCAAAGCAGAGACAGTTTATCTGTTCTACAGACTCAGGGAGAGTCACAGCACATAGTGACATTTATGCTGTTACTAAGGATAACTGAGATCTGGGCAGATGAAGTTATGGAAGGAGGAATGATAATGAGGAAAAAATGTTCCAAGAAGTATGAATCATTTCAAAAGTCTGAAGGTAGAACAATGGGATGATATATCTGATTATGAGATGGGCCCTGCCTTGATCTGTGAGAGCTGTGTGCTGTTAAAGATGGCCTTTCCCTGAAGAGATTTTTGTTTGTCTGCAGAGGACGCAACTATAAAGTATAGTCTTCAACAGTGACCTAGACCTTGCTAAGTATCCTCAGTAAACTAGTCTTCACCCTTACAGTGAAGGAATAGCTTTTTGTTTGGAGTTGCTGTCTGCTGTTCCTTCCAATCTACTGTAGAGCAATACTTTTGGAAAATACAATCCAAATGCCCAGGAGTGTACCATTGCTATAAAAGATTCTGAATGTTAATCCTCACTTCCTGTAATAGTCTCACTGTGGATACATAACAAATTTGCCCACTCTCTGAGTACGTCTGGTTTAAATGACAACTTGGATTGATTCTCTGCCATCATCTGAGAATCTAACTGGCTCACTCCAATCACACTTGGCTCCCCCACTCTGTTAGTCAGCACCACTAATCTAAACCACTCAGGGCATCGCCCATCACCCAGATTATTAGTCTTATAAAGCTTTTTTGCCTTCAAGGATCTGACTGCTTCTTTCATCCCATTTTACCTGACCTGAGGTCAGTTTCTTGCCACCCCATACCCACTTCGAGCTTCCTGGATTTGAATGTTCTTTAATATTGAGACAATACAGTGAAAAGCCTAAGGACCAAAAGCCAACTAGCTAAGGATGGCAGAGGAGAAAGCCAGAAAATATTCTGGGTCATGATGACACTGGTAGATGCCTGAAACTGTCAGTGGTGTTCTCTCTTTAGACTTTGTTATACGGAGAAAATTTGAATTGGTATAACTCCTGGCATCCACTCTGAACTTTCTCTACACCACCTCACTCTAACAAAAATTTGGAGGCATTCTTTGGATGCAGCTTTCTCTGCAGTTCTCTCAAATAGAAGTATTTCTCCCTCCACTTTACATGTACCTTCAGGCTTAAATGTACAATAGATATTCCTAACAGTACTGTTGTTTTTTAATCAGAGGTTGGCAAATGCTTTCTGTAATCATACAAATAGTAAACATTTTCAACTTTGTGAGAGATAAGTTCTGTCACAGTGTATGTAGCTCTATCATGGTGGCTCCAAAGCAGCCATAGACAATGCATAAATGAATGGGTTTGGTTATGTTCCAATAAAACTTTTACGAAAATAGGTAGTGAGCAACTTTGGCCCATAGTCTGCAATTTTCCAAGATCATTCTATTCTTTTCTTTTTAATTAAAAAAAATTTTTTTTTTACTTGAATGTAGTTGACCCACAATGTGACATTAGTTTCAGGAATACAACTTAGTGATTAGAGAAGTTTATACATTATGCTATGTTCACCTTAAGTGTAGTGACTATGTGTCAAGTTACATCACTATTAAAATATCATTGAATGTATTCCTTATGCTGTGCCTTCTATTCCTGCGACTTACTCATCCCATAATTGGAAGCCTGAGTCTCCCTCTCTCCTTCAGCCATTTAGCCCAACCCCTACTCTCCTCCTTTCTGGCAGTATTATCCTATTCTAGATTATTGTTCTACCTTCTTCCATCAAAACTTCATATCCTTTGAAACACATGCCATTCTGACAGCTGACCTGCTATCATTCACCACTCTCTGATAACTTTCCTTCAATTCTTTGATGTAATTACAAACTGGCTCAGCAACTTCCTCACCACCAACTACTCCTTCCACTATTGCTTTTCACTACAGAAGCCTTAGCTTTTCAGTTCCTTGACCTCTTCAAAAGCAATGTTTTTCCTTGGAAATTCCTACTTAAGTCACTCACACTAATAGCCCAAACCTAAATATTGTTACCAACAATAGTATCACCTCTTTCAAAGCCTTGGAATCTAGAGTTCTAATTTCAGATCACTCTTTCTGGTTTTGCCAGCTTACTTACTCTAGTCCCCTATTCTAACAATCTTTACCCTCCTTATAACTATTCACACCTTGGCATGCCCTCACATCTTTCTTTGCCTAGTGCAGAGTTTATGGTGCTGAACTATAACCAGTACCTTGAACACAGTCTTAATTCCACCTCTTGTTTCCATTCTGACATAATTATCAGACAATAAACAACTATGAATAAAACTTAAATGCCTGCTGTGATATTTAATTTTATATGTCAGTTTGACTTGGCTAAAGGATACACAGATTTCTGCTAAAACATTATGTCTGTGTGTGTCTGTGAGGGTGTCCCAGAACAGATAAGCATTTGAATCAATAGACTGAGTAAAGAAGATCTTTTTCACTCATACTGGTGGGCATCATCCAAATCTCTTAATGGCCTGAATAGAACAAAAAGGCAGAGGAAGGTTAAGTTCACTCCTTCTGCTGGAGTTGAGACATCTTCTGCCACCTCCAACATCAGCATTTCTGGTTCTCAGACTAGAATTCTGAGATTTTCAGGCCTTTGTACTTGGACTGAAATTATACCATCAGCTTTCCTGGTTCTCTAGTTTGCAGATGGCAGATCATGGCACTTCTTGGCCTCCATAATCATGTGAGCCAATTCCTATAATAAATCTTCTTTTATATATATATATATATATATATATGTTGTGCTGTTTCTCTGGAGATTCCTGACAAATACACCTGCCTAGGATAAACACTCAAGGAGCTGAAGGTTGTTGGAGAAAATCCCCAAATGATGCTGACTGATCATTCAATTTTATGTTTATAGCCCCCAAACTAGCATTATCCAAAAATCCTACTATGTTTCCCTAGTAAACTCACTTTACCTTTCTCTAAGATAACTATTTTATATCTTCTCCTTGTCCCAATGCACTCTCAACTATTTGATCTGGCATTAGTTTTCATTCAAAAGCCACATTATTTATTTACTTAAAAAGTTAAATTCATGCTGTAGAAGTGTTACTTCCTCCCACTCCTAAATTTATTAATCTTCCTCATCTTTATCCTCATAATGTGTCTTCTCTTTACTTACAGTGGGCTGTTTATCATGGTAGCTGAGGATATGGCCTCTACAGTAGGACAGCTTGGCTTTAAGCCTTCTGGCTTTAGCCTTCTCTACTCTACTCAAGAGCTCTGTGAGTACAGAGGAGTGGCTTACCTATTCTGAACCTCTATTTTGCCCTCATTATATTCAAAATAATGATAGAAACCATCTTTCAAAGTACTTCTGGGGATTAAGTAAGTTAACATTGTTCAAGTACTTAGAACAATCCCTATCAAATGGCAAGTGCTTAGTAAATATTAGACATATTTCTAATTCATTATTAAAACAGAGGAAAAGTCTACTTTTATATAAAGCTAACTTCTTCTTTTGTGTTCCAGATCTATTTCCAGCTGTTCCACTTGGGGAGATCACAGTGAAAGCCGAAATGTAAACAGGTTATGGCAACAACTATATACAGTATACTTTATGTATGCATACACCCATGTTATGATGTAATTGAAATAAATAGATACAACATCTGTTATGATGGGAGATTTCTAAATCAGTGTCTTCTTTCCTTTATACTTTGTGTGTTTTTATGTTATATTAGGGTTGGTTAAAAAAATAAGTATGTGTGCCCTTGTATACTCCTAGTATCTGATATTATTTTATTTTTTTATTTTTTTTAAAGACTTTATTTATTTGACAGAGAGAGACAGTGAGAGCAGGAACACAAGCAGGGGGAGTGGAAGAGGGAGAAGCAGGCTTCCCGCTGAACAGGGAGCCTGATGTGAGACTCAATCCCAGGACTCTGGGATCATGACCTGAGCTGAAGGCAGACGCTTAACGACTGAGCCACCCAGGCGCCCTCCGATATTATTTTAAAAGAAGAAATATTGAAGCAAGCATGGATCCAGATTTGCTGGACCTAAAATTTATACATTTTTAAAATACACACATACAATTTTTAAGTATGAAATGAATTACAGGGCAAGATGGCAGACCCTGCTGCTTAAGCTTCTTTGGCATCTCTGTTAATACCCTCAAGAATCCTAAAATGAGGATGTTATTATCTCTTATATATTGATGAAGAAAAACAAAGTAACTTTGTAATTACATAGGTAGTGAATGACCTAGCTGTGTTATGTCCTCAGTCTCTTGGTTCTAAGACCAGTGTCTTTTGCCTCCATATCCCAGCTTCCTCTATCTTTACTGGCAGAAAGGAAGTTGGCGTCCCAAAGTTTACACCTTTTGTTCAACTTCCTCTTTCTCAATATTTACTCCCATTATGGGTATAATTTTCCCCCCAGTTTTTCTGCTGCCACTAGTAGAGGTCACATGGGGAAGCCTCTCATTCTCACTGGATTCTGAATCTCTGGAGAACATGTTGGACATTGAAACATACAACCCTGTTGATGGCATGATTACTGGGCAATCATTCATTCCTCAAAGTCATAACAACAGGTACCCTCAGATGTCCTACATCCTCCTCTGTCTGATCATCCTACTCATATATGGAAGGGTAACCAGTAATTGTAAGAATGCAGTCTTAGAAGCAAGCAGTGGGCATGTTAACACATGCCAGCATATATAAATACTTCCCTGACAACACAGGGAAGACCCCCTGCTGCAGGACAGGAAGCAAAGAGCAATGAAATTTAGATTCCTGAATAGTAGGTGGTCATAAGATGTCAGAGAGACTGGAAGTAAGAGAATGTTTCTAAAAGATAAGTCCAGGGGAAAAATGAAGAGGGGGATATTGGAGGAGGAGATGAACCATGAGAGACTATGGACTCTGAGAAACAAACTGAGGGTTCTAGAGGGGAGGGGGTGGGGGGATGGGTTAGCCTGGTGATGGGTATTAAAGAGGGCATGTATTGAATGGAACACTGGGTGTTATACACAAACAATGAATCATGGAACACTACATCAAAAACTAATGATGTATGGTGATTAACGTAACATAATAAAATTTAAAAAATGCAAAAAAAAAGTAAAAAAAAGATAAGTCCAGGGTAGCAAAAGAACAAGAATCTGTTTTCTAATGAATGGATGCCAAAGATGCAATCACAATAATATTGCCGTATTTGGAGAAGAAGAAGCCATAAATTCCTTAAGGAACCATAAGCACAGTGGGATATCCTTCGTGGGGCTCTGTGGCTGAGTATATCCAAAGGGTGGGGACACTGCTAATCTGGGAAACTTTCCTCCTGATCTGCGAGACCCTGTTTCCTCTAACTTATGTATGAATGCAATGACATCGTCAAACATTCATTCGTCATAATCCATGGCATGATGGTAAATATACCGCTGAGTAAAAGGGCATTTATTCTCAAGCTATTAACTATCTGATAGGAGAAATTTGAAGGAGTAAAATGGCTAATTCCAGAGACCATTTTGCTCCAGAACCCTGAAGCCATTAATGATTTACACTGCTCTTTGTTATTCTTTTATGTAAATGTAAATCCCTTAAGAGAAGAATAATGTCTATTCCTTAATGTGCACCCAAATACAATTTTATGGAAGTAGCTCTTATGGGATTCAGAGTGATTCAAATCCTCTCTAATCTATTCATTGGCTATGGGCTATAAGTTACTTAACTTATCTGCTCCTTTGTTTTCTCACCTATAAATTTCAAATTAGAGGTGTGGGTTTAAGGAGGTATCCCATATGACAAGCCTTTTGTACAGCTTGCCGCACAGAAATATTGTTTTTCCTCCCACCTTCTTTAGGCCCCATCCCATCATTTACCACATTTCCAGCACCCCCTTCCATTTTCTTCAAGCTTTCCACATATATTTGTCTTTCTCAAAAATTTCTCATCATAAAAATGATGAGAATGTTCATTATAGCTCATTTGTCTACACATTTGATTTTTAAAAAAATGATCCAAATGATTTTTTTAAAAATGCTCCAAATATTCAAATGCTTCATTAATCCCCATGATGCTCCATCAGAGGGCATATATTTTAAAAGCATGCAATGACTGCATTTGAGCAAAGAAATAGTTACTGTGTGCCTACGCTGTGCCAGGTGGTGTACTAGAAACTGGGGAGATGAATATAATCATAAAATATAAGGCCTGATTTCAAAAAATTCACAATCAGGGAAGGGGAAGCTATTCATTATCAGTAAAAAAGGGACCAGA
Organism: Callorhinus ursinus; assembly: GCF_003265705.2. Lineage (NCBI taxonomy): Eukaryota > Metazoa > Chordata > Mammalia > Carnivora > Otariidae > Callorhinus > Callorhinus ursinus. The sequence continues at coordinate 144,586,116 of NW_027397063.1, forward strand.
AAGGATGGGCTGAAGGAGCAAGGAGGACGTTGGAATCATGCGAGCTATATTAAAGCCTAAGAAAAAAGGAAAAAACAGTAGTATAGAACCTGTCTTTATTTAAAATTTTGATTTTTTTATCATTGATTTTTTTGCATTGATTTCTTTTTAAATTTTGCAGCAGATGTACCTTTTTAATTTGGTTTTATTTTAGGCTAAAATTACAATATTAAATTTTAATATTCAAACATTAGTATGACTTTGCATTCCTGTATATCTACCATCTCTGTCCTCCAGCATACACAGAATAGCAATAGGGAAGGGCGGGATGCAGCAATCTGGAAAGAGGACCAGGCCATGGCTCCTGGTCCAGTCACTGTACCGGAGTGGTTGTGTGGTCTTGAACACATGGCTTCATGCCTCTGAGGCTCAGTTACTGATTTTTGTAAAATACTGCATGAAAATATTACTTACCTTGATTGCTGTTTTTTGTTCTTGCGTTTTGTACATCTGATTGAGAATGTTATGGACTGAATTGGGTCCCCCCTGAATTTACATGTTGAATGTGACTACATTTGGAGATAGGACCTATAAGGAGGGAATTAAGATTCAGGGAGGTCATAGGGAGGGCCCTCAACCAATAAGACTAGTGTCCTTATCAGAAGAGGATGAGACACCAGAAAAAAGACCATGTGAGGACACAGTGAGGAGGTGGCTATCTATAAGCCAAAGAGAGAGGCTTCAGGAGAACCTTGATCTTGGAATTCCAGCTTCCAGAACTATGAGAAATAAATTTCTGTAATTTAGGTCACCTTGTCTGTGATATTTTGTTATGGTGGCCCTAAGAGGCTAATGCAGAGGGTAAGAAGAGATTTCATAAAAGAAGATTCATACAAGGGGGCCTGGGTGGCTTAGTTGGTTAAGCGTCTGCCTTCGGCTCAGGTCATGATCCCAGGGTCCTGGGATCGAGTCCCACATCGGGCTCCCTGCTCCGCGGGAAGCCTGCTTCTCCCTCTCCCATTCCCCCTGCTTGTGTTCCTTCTCTCGTTGTGTCTCTCTCTGTCAGGTGAATAAATAAAATCTTTAAAAAAAAAAAAAAAAAGAAGATTCATACAGTCCGGATAGTGAGCAAATGAAAGATAATTCTGGAAATTTTAAGCATGGAATAGAAACTGAATGCGGAGCCAGGCGCATATCAGGCTGAAATGGCCTTTGACACAGACTTACACTAGTGCTTATTTTTGTAAGGCCCATGAGCTAAGAAGTGTTACATTTTTTAATTGTTGGAAGAAACCTAAAGGAGGGGCCCCTGGGTGGCTCAGTCATTTAAGCATCTGCCTTCAGCTCAGGTCATGATCTCAGGGTCCTGGGATTGAGCCCTGCATCAAACTCCCTGCTCTATGAGGAGCCTACTTCTCCCTCTGCCTGCCATTCCCCCTCCTTGTGCTCTGTCTCTCTCTCTCTGTGTCAAATAAATAAATAAAATCTTAAAAAAAAAAACTAAGGGAGAATATTTCTTGATGTTGAAAGTTATATGAAATTCAAATTTCTATATCCATAAATAATGCTTTATTGGAACACAGTCATGCTCATTTGTTCAAGTTTTGTCTATGGCTGCTTTTGTGCTACAATAACAGAGTTGAGTATTTTAGAGACCATATTGCCCATAAAACCTAAAATAATTGCTGTCTGACCTTTTACGGAAAAAGAGTGTTAGCCCCTGGACTAGACCAGTTTCCTTCCCAAACTCATCTCTAACATAAACATATTTAAGAGAAAGAAAGAGAGAGAGGGAGAAGAAGGAAGGAAGGGGGGAGGGAGGGAGGGAAGGAGGAAGGAGAGAGAGAGAAAGGAGGGTATAAAGGGAGAGAAGAAAGAAGGAAGAGCATAAAAAGATATGTATCTCTTTTATTTCCCCAATGCCCCTTAAGAATATGGGCAAGAGCCCTTAATTTAGCATGAACAAAGGTGAGTCTGGTGCCAGGCTGTTCTGAAAACTCATCATTTACAACACCAACAGCACCACTGTAAAAGCTACTGTGGTCAGCCATCAACTCTGATACAGCTCTTTTCTAAACCAAACAGGAGACACATGCTCACTTTGTTACAATGCTGAGCTCATTATCCGGAGCACACTTAGTAAACTGTCTTGGACAAAGTGCCTCATTTGCTTGCTGTAATGGAGGATTTGGCATACCAGTGTTCATTAAATCTCCATGCCCCAGTTGACACCACAGCTGAAATCACCCATAAACAAATTTATGGGAGAATCATTAAGAGTGAATGAGTTATCACTTTGGAGGGATGTTTTAGATAAATGAAAGCACTGCTAGGTCCAAATTTAAAGCAATAAGCCTTATATCTAAGTAGATCCATTTTGCCAAGAGAATAAACATGACTCAAACATTGATGATGTGATTGTCTTAGAGCAATCATTTGCAAAACTCCAGGGTCCCCAATCAGGTGGTGAAAGCATTATCTTACAGACCTTCAAGGTAATTGCTTCTGCTCTCCACCCCCATGCTGCATTGATCAGCAGTATTTTTCCAGCCTTGACTGAGACTAGAAAAACCACCCAGTCTCTGCCAGTTTTATCCCCATGAAACAGACCACCATATTCATTTTCTGACATGTGATCTTGAAAGAATCTCTAGTCTCTTTAAGGAAAAAGTAAGATCTAAAAAGAGTAAAGATGATGGAATCAGAAACACCTGGATATAACGCTCAGCTTTGCCATGCACTAGCTTTGAGCAAGTTTCTGGCAAGTTACCTACCATCTCTGGGCCTGCTTCTCCATAAATAAATAAGGCTCAAAATAACAACCTCCTCAATTTGCTGTGAGGATTAAATGAAATAATGTAAGTAATCCTCTTTGTCTGGCACACACCAACTTTGGCGTACACGTGTTTAGTTTGCTTTTACACAATTTTGGAAATTTTCAGCACCAACATAAAAATTGATGCTGCCTAGATCTGATTGTATGTTCCAGAGTATAGCACAGCTTCTCTGTCTTTTAAAAAATGTCCTTCTGTGACTGTCTTAGCGATTTAAATATTTTTAATATTATTAAATCAATAAGGCACAAAATAACTCCTATTATTTTAAGCACATGCACAGATATCATTATGTTAGAAAATAGAGGAAAAGAAATGTGGAGTGTTTACAATTTTTTTTTTATTTGGGCTCACTTCTCTGGGTGATAGAATGTTTCCAGGCTCTTTGCTAGTTATAAAGAAGAGAATGAAATTTTGGAATAACTAGTCACATTCCTTCCTTTTCAGAAGCTGTAAAGCCTTCCAAACAGGAAGACATTTTTAGTCTGAGGAAGGGGAAAAGGAACAACATGTGGCCTGGGCATTCTGCTACCGGGGGAGGAATTGGTTTGGGGTATTTGTTTGTTTGTTTGTTTGTTTCCTAGCAACCTACTCGAAACTTATTTCTTCATGATACCAGGGAAATTCTGCCAGCTGTCAATTCTATACTCAGATTCTTTCCTTGCAGCCTCCTCAATTCTTTCCCTGCAGAAGTAGAAGTGTAGGACTAGTCTCATCATGGAAGCACACATTTCCAAACGCACAAGTTTCCTTCCAACTATGAAGGGATATGGTCTTTGATGGTATGGTATGCTGGCTCATACCATCAAAGACCACATCCCTTCATAGTTGGAAGGAAACTGAGATGTCACCAAGTTCAGCACTGGATCCTGTGACAAAGACAAATTCACATAGGGACAAACCCCCTAGATTTGGCACACAAGTTTAAGCAACAATAGATCTCCCAAAGTCCACCCATGAAGCCCAAGCTTGGTTCATGGACCTCAGATGAAATCCTTCCATAGATAGTGTTTAACAAGAATGGGAAGAGAAATAGAAATTTCTTTGATCAACAAATTTCTCAAAACATTTTATAAATAAAAACGTCTGCTGGAAAAGGTACTATATTCTCAGCAACTATTTTTGCTTGGTTAATATTTTCAGAGATCCTGTCAGATGAGTAATTTATTTCCAGGTAAAATCCATCATTTCCACATACAGTGCATTTGTTAGTGTATCCAGGGCTTTTTCCTATCTTTTTGGTGTACTGTATTTATTCTATCTAAAAGATATTTCAACAGAATACATTTTGAATACTAGGGAATTTAGTAATTACTTCATGCTGAAAGAATAAACCAAAAAAAGAAAAGTTGTGTGGCAAGGACGGTCACATAATAATATCCATTCATAGTGAACATCAATAAACTCATTTTTAATGGAAACACAAAGGGTAATTGTTTTAAGTGCATTTGTTCTAGATAAATTTTTAAATTTTCAAAGATAAAAATTTTTTCAAAAAATTCAATGTTTCTCTGATATGAAGTTCTCCATGGCTATTAAAATTGCATAATGATGAAATAATATGGAAAATAGTATGAAAAATGAATGTGCCAAATTGTGTGTACAGAATGATTACCAAGATAAAGTGAAACATCATGTTATTAAAGAAAAAAGACCAGAAAAAATAACCTAAACTTTATTATGTGCCATAGAATACATAGCAGGAAGCTATTTTTGTATTATTTTCCATTTGCCCATTTTCCCATGACACGATTTTGCCACTTCTATAATGAAATAAAGATGTTTTAAAGAATAATCATGTTGGCCAGGGTTACTAAATTTTTCTCTACAAATGAGGTCAAACTGCAGCTTACTCTGTGCCAGGCCCTGGAGCAAGTACATTTAAATGCTATGCCTCTTTCATTTTCAGAAAGCTCTTTAAAGAAAATAATCATAATAATAAGGTGAGCCTCTATTGCAAATAGGAATCTTACAAGTCACAAACCCAGTAAGAGAGAAAACTGGCAAAAATGCATGCCTCTTCTTCCTCTACCATATTTTTCAACTTTTTGAAAACTAACAACATACTACTTTGCAGTCAAGACCAATGGGTTTTGGGGCACCTGGGTGGCTCAGTCATTGGGTGTCTGCCTTCGGCTGGGGTCATGATCCCAGGGTCCTGGGATCGAGCCCCGCATCAGGCTCCCTGCTCAGCGGGAGGCCTGCTTCTCCCTCTCCCACTCCCCCTGCTTGTATTCCCTCTCCCGCTGTGTCTCTCTCTGTCAAATAAATAAATAAAATATTAAAAAAAAAAAAAAAAGGACCAGTGGGTTTTCTGAGCACGGACTGTATGACCTACAGAGCAACACCGTGTGGCCAGTGGGGGAGGGTGTGAGGAAGGGTGGAGAAAAATAGCTGAGACTCTTGAGTGTTTTTTCTTTTAATATTGTGGACTAGCTAGGGCATTTTATCATCTCACATCAGCCCAAGAAGAAAGGTAGATAGAGGAAATCTCAACTTCTCTCCATCAATTCAGCATCAGAGAATTCATCTTAAAGGGGACCTATCCAGAAAAAAATTGCTATGGCCGATGTCAGAGCTCTTTCAGTGGTGTCATGTGGACAAGCCAGATGGCAGCGGCTTGAAGGGTGACTGGCCAGAGATCGAAGAAAAGAGTAGCAGCAACTCTCTGAACAGAAAAGCGACCACTTTCTAGCAGTAGGACATGTGGAGAAGTGAATCCGAGGGGATATTTGGGAAGATAGATGGCAGGGAGGGGGCCTCCGTTAGCCGTTTCTGGCAAGTGATAAAGCTGCAGAGCACAAAATCCAAACTTTTAGAAGTCGGCTCCGCTGAAGGACATCGCTCCAGTGGCTAAACGGGTGGTGGGACCCTCATGGGACAGTGTGGTCTCAGGACCCTCAGGGTCACAGAAAGACGAGGGGTGCCTGAGTGCGGCAGAGCTCCCAGGTATTGGAGGGGGAAGCCGGCTGCAGAGATGGAGCCAAGGAGTGGGCTCTCAGCTCAGGGTTGCCATAAACCGTGATCTGCGGCACGGTCGGGCCACTGGTCCTCCAGCAGGAACCCAACAAGCGGCAGGGCTGGGGAGACTCCCCTTCCTTCCCCCGGAGGAGCGGCGCGGGAGCGCACCGCAGTGATCTACTGGGTTTGGAGACTCCACACGGGGTCGGGTGCCAGAGATAAAAATGCTCGGTCACAGGTCGGGTGAGGGAGTGAGGCCGGAGGTGGGAGTGATTGACTGCTTTTCTCTGGGGGCTCACTGAGGAGTGAGACCCTGAGTTCTCAGCTCCTCTGGGCAGAGGTTCACTCTCGTCCTCCGAAACTATACAGAAAGCTTGCAGGGAACAAAACCTCCTGAGAGCAAACACGAGCAGATTACTTAGCCTGGCTGGCAACTGGCAAGGGCAGGGCAATTCTGCCTCCTGCAAACACATTTGGGAACCATGGCAACAGGCCCCTCTCCCAGAAGATCAGCAAGAACAGCCAGCCAAGACCAAGTTTACTGATCAATGAGAACGGCAGAACTCCAGCAGTAGGGAAGCACTGCACATAGAATTCATGTCTTTTTTCCCATGATTCTTTAGTCTAAGTGAATTTTTTTAACTTTCTTTTTCTTTTTTTTTAATTTTCCTTTTTCCCTTTTCCAACAACATCTTAGCAATCCCTTTTTTTTTTATTAAATCTTTTTTACTTTTCATTTTTAGACTCATATTCTATCCCTTCATAGTAGTTAACTTTATTTTTGGTACATATGTATAAGTTGTTCTCTCTTTAAAATTTTGGGATACAGTTTCTTCTAACAGACCAAAATATACCCTAAATCTCTAGTGTATGGCTTTATTCTAATCTCCTGCCTGATCACATTCTCTCCCTTTTTTTCTTTTTTTTTAATCCTCTTTCTTTTTTCAACCAACTTCTTATCAATTCCTTTTATAAAATCTTTTATAATTTTCACTTTACAGTCATATTCCATCCCTTCATTGTATCAACCCTTATTTTTGTACACATATAAGTTTTTCTTTCTTTAAAATTTTGGGAGGCACTTTCTTCTAATAGACCAAAATACACCCAAAATCTAGTGTGTGGCACTGATCTATGTACCAGCCTGATCATATTTGACCATATTCTGGGTTTCTGTTGTTGTTGTTGTTGTTATTTTTTCTTTTTTTTTCTTTTTTCTTTCTTTCCCTTTCTTTTCCCCCGGTTTCAGGTCTCTTGTGATTTGTTTAGTGTATATTTTTCTGGGGACCTGTTAGCATTTTGTTCTCTCATTCATCTATTCTCCTCTGGACAAAATGACAAGATGGAAAAAATCACCTCAGAAAAAAGAAGAAGAGGCAGTACCGACTACCAGGGACCTAACCAATATAGACATTAGTAAGCTGTCAGAAATAGAGTTCAGAATGATCATTTTAAACATACTAGCTGGGCTTGAAAAAAGCATGGAAGATTTTAGAGAAACCCATTCTGGAGAAATAAAAGAACTAAAATCTAACCAAGTTGAAATCAAAAAGGCTATTAATGAGGTGCAATCAAAAACGGAAGCTCTAACTCCTAGGATAAAAGAGGCAGAAGAGAGAATTAGTGATATAGAAGACCAAATGATGGAAAATAAAGAAGCTGAGAAAAAGAGAGATAAAAAAAACTGGATCATGAGGACAGAATTAGAGAGATAAGTGATACGATAAGATGAAACAACATTAGAATAATTGGGATCCCGGAAGAAAAAGAAAGAGAGAGGGGGGCAGAAGGTATATTTGAGCAAATTATAGCAAAGAACTCCCCTAATGTGGGGAAGGAAACAGGCATCAAAATCCAAGAGGCACAGAGAACCCAACTCAAAATCAATAAAAATAGGTCAACACCCCAACATCTAAAAGTAAAACTTATGAGTCTCAGAGGCAAAGAGAAAATCCTGAAATCAGCTTGGGAGAAGAGATATGTAACCTATAATGGTAGAAACATTAGATTGGCAACAGACCTATCCACAGACACCTGGCAGGCCAGAAAGGACTGGCATGATATATTCAGAGCACTAAATGAAAAAATATGCAGCCAAGAATACTATATCCAGCTAGTCTGTCATTGAAAATAGAAGGAGAGATAAAAAGCTTCCAGGACAAACAAAAACCAAAGGAAATTGCAAACACGAAACCAGCCCTCCAAGAAATATTGAAAGGGGTCCTCTAAGCAAAGAGAGAGCCTGAAAGTAACATGAACCAGAAAGGAACACAGACAATATACAATAACAGTCACCTTACAGGCAATACAATGGCACTAAATTCATATCTTTCAAGAGTTACCCTGAATGTAAATGGGCTAAATGCTCCAATCAAAAGACACAGGGTAACAGATTGGATAAAAAAAACAGGACCCATTGATATGCTGTCTGCAAGAGACTCATTTTAGACCCAAAGACACTCCCAGATTGAAAGTGAGGGGGTGGAAAACCATTTACCATGCTAATGGACACCAAAAGAAAGCTGGGGTGGCAATCCTTATATCAGACAAACTAGATTTTAAACCAAAGACTATAAGAAGAGATAAGGAAGGACACTATATCCTACTTAAAGGGTCTATCCAACAAGAAGATATAACAATTATAAATATCTATGCCCCTAACATGGGAGCAGACAATTGTATAAGGCAATTAATAACAAAAGCAAAGAAACACATTGACAACAATACAATAATAGTGGGGGACTTTAACACCCTCCTCACAGAAATGGACAGATCATCTAAACAAAAGATCAACAAGGAAATAAAGACTCTAAATGACACATTGGACCAAATGGACTTCACAGACATATTCAGAACATTCCATCCCAAAACAACAGAACACACATTCTTCTCTATTGCCCATGGAACATTCTCCCGAATAGAACACATCCTAGGTCACAAATCAAGTCTGAACTGGTACCAAAAGATTGGGATCATTTCCTGAATATTTTCAGACCACAATGCTTTGAAACTAGAACTCAATCACAAGAGGAAAGTCAGAAAGAACTCAAATACATGGAGGCTAAAGAGCATCCTACTAAAGAATGAATGGGTCAACCAGGAAATTAAAGAAGAATTTTAAAAATTCATGGAAAGAAATGAAAATGAAAACACAACTGTTCAAAATCTTTGGGACACAGCAAAGGCAGTCCTAAGATGAAAGTATAGGGCAATACAAGCCTTTCTCAAGAAACAAGAAAGGTCTCAAATACACAACCTAACCCTACAACTAACAGAGCTGGAAAAAGAACAGCAAATAAAGCCTAAACCCAGCAGGAGAAGAGAAATAATAAACATCAGAACAGAAATCAATGAAATAGAAACCAAAAGTACAATAGAACAGATCAACAAAACTAGGAGCTGGTTCTTTGAAAAAATTAACAAGATTGATAAACCCCTGGCCAGACTTATCAAAAAGAAAAGAGAAATGACCCAAATAAATGAAATCATGAATGAAAGAGGAGAGATCACAACCAACACCAAAGAAATACAAACAATTTTAAGAACATATTATGAGCAACTCTATGCCAGCAAATTAGAGAACCTGGAAGAAATAGATGCATTCCTAGAGATGTATAAACTACCAAAACTGAACCAGGAAGAAATAGAAAGCCTGAACAGACCTATAAACAATAAGGAAATTGAAGCAGTCATCAAAAATCTCCCAACAAACAAAAGCCCAGGGCCAGATGGATTCCCAGGGGAATTCTACCAAACATTTAAAGAAGAATTAGTACCTATTCTTCTTAAACTGTTCCAAAAAAAAAAAAATAGAAATGGAAGGAAAACTTCCAAACTCACTTTATGAGGCCATCATTACCTTGATCCCAAAACCAGACAAAGACACCATCAAAAAGGAGTATTACAGACCAATTTCCTTGATGATCATGGATGCAAAAATTCTCACCAAAATACTAGCCAATAGGATCCAACAGTACATTAAAAGGATTATTCACCACGACCAAGTGGGATTTATCCCTGGGCTGCAAGGTTAGTTCAACATCCACAAATCAATCCATGTGATACAATACATTAATAAAAGATCAAGAACCATATGATCCTCTCAATAGATGCAGAAAAAGCATTTGACAAAGTACAGCATCTTTTCTTGATCAAAACTCTCCATAGTATAGGGATAGAGGGTACATACCTCAATATCATAAAAGCCATCTATGAAAAACCCACAGCGAATATCATTCTCAATGGGGAAAAGCTGGGAGCTTTTCCCCTAAGGTCAGGAACGTGGCAGGGATGTCCACTTTCACCACTGCTATTCAACAGAGTATTAGAAGTCCTAGCCACAGCAATCAGACAACAAAAAGAAATTAAAGGCATCCAATTTGGCAAAGAAGAAGTCAAACTCTCTCTCTTTGCAGATGATAGGATACTGTATGTGGAAAACCCAAAAGACTCCACCCCAAAACTGCTAGAACTCATACAGGAATTCAGTAAAGTGGCAGGATATAAAATCAATGCAAAGACATCAGTGGCATTCCTATACACCAACAACAAGACAGAAGAAAGAGAAATTAATTGCACCCAAAACCTTAAGATACCTAGGAATAAATCTAACCATAGAGGCAAATAATCTGTACTCAGAAATCTATAAAATATTCATGAAAGAAATTAAGGAAGACACAAAGAAATGGAAAAATGTTCCATGCTCATGGAATGGTAGAACAAATATTGTGAAGATGTCATTGTTACCTAGAGCAATCTACACATTCAATGCAATTCCCATCAAAATACCATCCACGTTTTTCAAAGAAATGGAACAAATAAAATGGAACAAATAATCCTAAAATTTGTATGGAACCAGAAAAGACCCCGAATAGCCAGAGGAATGTTGAAAAAGAAAAGCAAAGCTGGTGGCTTCACAATTCCAGACTTCAAGCTCTATTACAAAGCTGTAGTCATCAAGGGACAGTATGATACTGGCACAAAAACAGATACATAGATCAATGGAACAGAATAGAGAGCCCAGAAATGGACCCTCAACTCTATGGTCAACTCATCTTTGACAAAGCAGGAAAGAATGTCCAGTGGAAAAAAGACAGTCTCTTCAACAAATGGTGTTGGGAAAATTGGACAGCCACATTCAGGAAATTGAAACTGGGCCATTTCCTTACACCACACACAAAAATAGACTCCAAATGGTTGAAAGACCTAAATGTGAGACAGGAGTCCATCAAAATCCTAAAGGAGAACACAGGCAGCATCTTCTTTGACCTCAGCTGCAGCAACTTCTTCCTAGACACATCGCCAAAAGCAAGGGAAGCAAGGGCAAAAATGAACTATTGGGATTTCATCAAGATAAAAAGCTTTCGCACAGCAAAAGAAACAGTCCACAAAACCAAAAGAGAACCGACAGAATGGGAGAAAATATTTGCAAATGACATATCAGATAAAGGGCTAGTATCCAAAATCTATAAAGAACTTATCAAACTCAACACCCAAAGAACAAATGATCCAAACAAGAAATGGGCAGAAGACATGAACAGACATTTTTCCAAAGAAGACATCCAAATGGCCAACAGACACATGAAAAAGTGCTCAGCATCGCTCAGCATCAGGGAAATCCAAATCAAAACCTCAATGAGATACTACCTCACACCAGTCAGAATGGCTAAAATTAACAAGTCAGGAAACTTACAGATGTTGGCGGGGATGTGGAGAAAGGGGAACCCTCTTACACTGTTGGTCGGAATGCAAGCTGGCGCAGCCACTCTGGAAAACAGTATGGAGGTTCCTCAAACAGTTGAAAATAGAGCTACCATACGACCCAGCATTTGCACTACAGGGTATTTACCACAAAGATACAAATGTAGGGATCTGAAGGGGTACATGCACCCCAATGTTTATAGCAGCAATGTCCACAATAGCCAAACTATGGAAAGAGCCAAGATGTCCATCGACAGATGAATGGATAAAGAAGAAGTGGTATATGTATACAATGGAATATTATGCAGCCATCAAAAGAATGAAATTTTGCCATTTGCAATGACATGGATAGAACTGGAGGGTATTATGCTGAGCGAAATAAGTCAATCAGAGAAAGACATGTATCATATGACCTCACTGATATGAGGAATTCTTAATCTCAGAAAACAAACTGAGGGTTGCTGGAGTGGGGGTGGTGGTGGGAGGGATTAGGTGGTTGGGTGATAGACATTGGGGAAGGTATGTGCTATGGTGAGCGCTGTGAATTGTGTAAGACTGTTGAATCATAGACCTGTACCTCTGAAACAAATAATATATTATATGTTAAAAAAAAAAAGATAGCAGGAGGGGAAAAATGAAGGGGGGAAAATAAGAGGGGGAGACGAACCATGAGAGACTATGGACTCTGAGAAACAAACTGAGGGTTCTAGAGGGGAGGGTGGGTGGGGGGTTTGGTAAGCCTGGTGATGGGTATTAAAGAGGGCAGGTACCGCATGGAGCACTGGGTGTCATACGCAAACAATGAATCATGGAACATTACATCAAAAACTAATGATGTAATATATGTGGATTTTCATAACATAATAATTAAAAAAATGTGAAAAAAAATAGTGTGGACTAGCTGAAGATGCATAGATGCATAAACACCTGACATCACAACCACAATTCAAAAGATCGTGCAAAAGTTGACAATATAGTCATGATATAATTCTTATTTTTTTTTAATTTTCATTTATTTGCTTGCTTTCTGTTCCCTGAGATAGGGAGACAGAGAAGAGTAACGAAAGTCAATATTACTGAGTAACTTGGATGTACCAAAAAGGTTAAGTGTTTTAATATTCACATAGGTTTGTAGAGGGACAAAAAATAGTTTGACAATTACAACTTTTGCGGAGGAATTTTTTAAATTCCTTTCTGAAGAGAGGTCTGTGTAATACTAAGGCCATAAGCACATTGCATAACAATATCAAATACATAAATTTATTCATAAATCAACATATTTACAGTATAATATGTGATGGAATGGCATATCCAGAAGGCAATATGACTCATTTATTTAAGGATCAAAGTATATTTGCAATGGACAGTGAGCACAAAGGTATGTAACCTTAGACAAGAAAAAAAATCAATATTTAACAATTGTTATCATCTGGCTCATCCTTTACTCATCCTTAAGGTTTTCTTTATCTCTTAGTATTTTCCATATGAGAGTATTTCAAGACTAGACTGGGAAGAATTAAAAACCATCATGTGGAACACTATCCTTCATGCCTTACTCTTTGTAGGACTGAAAAATATGGAGAAAGTTTGAAATATCTGATGTATAACAGTACTGCTACCCAGGTCTGTCCTGTGCTTCCTTAGGGAATAAAATTAAAAAAAAAAAAAAAAGAAAGAAAAACACACGAACAAAAGCGTCAGTGATTTTACCATAAGATAGCTATTTACTTGAAAGCTGCAGGCTATTTTTGTGAATCCCATGGATAATCAACACACAGACTTGCCAAGCCTCATTCTTTTCTCATAATAGTGACACAAGGAAGCATCATTGTCTGGCTAGAACATATGTACCTACCACTTCCATTTATATTTGAGAAATAGTTTATCTTTTACTACAGTTCCCCCATTTTAATAAATTGCACATGTGGATTTTTCTCGGTTATTGTCCTATCATTCATTCTGGAAGTCCTCACTCTTTATCCTTGGATACCCACTGGCACTGTTCTCTGTCTGGCCTTGTTTACTTCTCCATATGTCATCAGCATTAATCACTTTATCATCGATTTTAGGGTAGTCTGGCTGCAAGATCTTAACTTCTGCTCCCCCTCCTGGCGCCTCATTTACTTTGCAGCTATAAAATGGAGCTGTATGTAGTATATGAGCCAATGCCACATCTAGGAATTGGCATCATGTAGGAAAACAAAAAAAGGCCAAAGCCAAGAGAACTTTCCTCCAAATTCTGAAGGTTTTTCAGGTAACTATGTCTTCTCAGTTCAGATTCTTTCTATGACTTTATTCAGTTATTTTGAGAACTGGTGTGAAACATAATACAGTAGATATCTTCTGGATGTATTTCTAGCCTGTTTTGCAGATGTAACAAGATAAAGGTGATATTAAATTGATTTCCTACAAAATTATTGGTGATACACTCAGGGAGGAAATTTTGCACAGAATTCTTTAAGACTGATTCTATGTTCTCATTAAACATGTAGTCACAGCTATAGGAAGCCATGGTATAAATTGTTGAAAGAATAAATCATTCAAAAGTTATTTCCACTTACCTTCATCAGCTGTTTCTTGATCTTGTTTGTTTGTTTAAATAAAAAATACTCTTCAGCATTGGCTGGAGTGTTGTACAGGGTGCTCAGTCGAACTGCACCTGTACTTATGCTCCAACCAACCACATCCCAAAGATTTCCCATGGAATATGCATCCATCAAGATGTCCTACTAAATGAGCAAACACAAAAGTAGAAGAATTTCTTTGGCAAATATGTTGAATGTTATATATTACTCTGAGAGTTTAATAAGAACATCATTATATTAAATATACACATACATATATGTAATAAATTCTTGACATAACACTTATAATGCCCTATAAAACTAGCATTCAGTGAAACACCTGTTGTTATTACTACATATTATTTTAGGGCCAAAATCAAAGTCCCCCCTTTTTTTGGCTCCCAGAGTCATCAAACTACAATTATAGTTATCAAGCAGATGTCTCCAGGGTTTGATGTCCCATTAATTTTGTAATCAGTGCACAGTGCCTACCCTAGCTTGCACTTTTACTTAGAGTTGGTGATCACTTAATATTGAATGACTAAATGAGTAAATGCATGAGCCCCAACTACAGCTTAGAAATGCATATCTTCTGTGAAAGAAATGTTTTTAGCTATTTGTCTCATCACATTGAACTTTTACATCTATAAAAAACAAAAAACAACAAAGCCCACAGGGAGAAAAAAAAAAACAGTTCAACAGCATACTTTTACTTATTCAAATCATGTATCACCTCTTTTGTTCATAAGACACACTAAATTCTAAACTGTGTTTCAGAAAGTTTGTGCATCTTCCCCCAGATACACGTGTTCTATTTGAGTACTTGATCTGTCTTATTTTTAGTTACAGTTATAAAACTTCTTAGGGGGAAGGAAGCCTTTATAGTTAAGATAGACCAATGGCTCCATTTTATAGATGAAGCAACTAAGTCTCAGACACACAGAAGAAATTCTTAAAGAAGCACTCCACACTTTTCCTATGTATCCATAGTCCCTAGCTCATTTCATAGATTGATATGTTAATTCCTTATAGTTATACCAATACCTATGTTACAAGGTACTTTTTAGGTAGACCAACCTTTCAAGTCTAGTGTCTTAAGACTTACTAGAAAGGAAACATTTTCTCACTAATGAATTAGATTATTGCATAACTTACTAGGAAATGATACACACCAGGTGTACTTTGCAAATAAAAGTCAGGTAGTGAGTAGTTGTCCATAAGAGCTTGCAGATTGAAGGTGAAAGTAAGCCACCAGTCAGTGACAGAAGCTTCCTCAGCTCTATATGACCTCAGTTCATCACATAACTTCTACCATGTATTGCTTCAAAAGGACACATCTAACTCTCAAAGTTTAAATTTAAAGAATTAGAGGGGCACCCAGGTGGCTCAGTCACTTAGGCATCAAACTCTTGATTTCAGCTCAGGTCATGATCTCAGGGTCCTGAGATTGAGCCCTGCTTAGGACTCTGTGCTGGGCATGGAGGCTGCTTGAGATTCTCTCTCTTCCTGTCCCTCTGCCCCCCCAAAAAAGAGAAGAAAATAAAAGAATAAATAAATAAATTTAAAGAATTAGAAAATACTGATAAGGAAGTGGTTTCAAAATTAGCATCAGAAAAAGTAAATTTTGAATAAATATATTATGTGAAATAAGAGTAGTTATTTACTTTGATACAAGATAAAATGCATAATGATTATATGGCTGAGAACAATATATAAGACAAAAACAGAACTATGGAAGAAATGGACACATTTATAAAAATTATAGCTTTTAAGATAAATCTCAGTTTTTCAAAAATTTTAAATTAAATAAATATGGAGGTATTTATAATAAGGTATATACCTTATATAATACTCATACAATGGTTAAATAGCATTTTCTACATGCACAATAAAAAGTTATTTTTGAAATTTTCTTAGAACGTAACATAAATCAATTGTATGTAGGACCACAGGAAAATCTCAATAAAGTCCAAGAACTAAAAATGTGAAGGGCATTTTCTCTGTCATAAAGCAAATAAAACTAGGAATGAATAGCAAAAATTTAACCAAAGAATTACAGAAAAAAAAGGGGAAGACAACTTTGAGGATTTTTAATTTTACTCTCAGAATGTTAGTTAAAGAGAAAAGATTCATGTATTTAGAAAGCCAATGCAGATAGTTAAAAATAACCTGTTGTTAGAAATGTATATAAGGAAAAGAAAAATCTGAGAGCTGAATTTGAAGCAAAGTTTTGGATGTAGCAGTAGACTTGATACTGCAGAGAATCACATCACTAGAATAGAAGACAAATGGGCAGTTTCCTAGAATTTGCTGGAGAAAGCTAAAAAATAAGAGTTAGAGAACAGGTAAGAGTTATGGAAGGCAGATGACAGATCTGAATGATCCAGTTTAAGATACGCCAAAATATTTAGATCCCATTCCCAATGAAAAGTCTATGACAATGAGAGTAGAGTCTCCCTCACAAAAATAAGGCTATTCTATTTATACTAACACCCAGTTCAAGTTAAAGGGCAAAATGCTAAAAGCATTACCAAAAAACTCAGGAATAAAATTGAAATGTATAACTTCAAAACTATATTTAAGAATATTTAAGATATTTTGGGGATTAAAGAAGAAAGTCAATATGTGCTCAAAAAGGAACATGTTAATTTTACACATGAGCATTTCTTCTGTGTCATTTAAATTCCTACAATCCCATGAGTGGGAGACTAAGTATATGAGACCTAATCCCTCCAGCTCAGTCACTTCTAAGCCTCAGTTTATGCATAGGTAAGATAATGGGAATTAGCTAGATGATCCTTAATTCCTTTCCAGTGGTCATTGTCAGTAAGTCTGAGGCAAAAAAACCTAGGTACAAATAGCTACCTGATATGAAACACTTATTATGACCATGCCATTTTTCTCTAATAATAGCTAATATTTACTGAGTGTTTATTATGTGCTGGATATTATTCTCATAATTTAATCCTTTGAGTTGAGTATCAGGTCTATTTCATTTTTTTTTAAGATAAATAAACTGAGGCCCAAAGGAGTTAAATAACTTAGCAGAGGTCACACAGCCACAAGGTGTCAGAGTGATGTCTCTAACTTTTGAGATATGCCCAGAGGGCCCCCGCTCTGAGCAACTAGTCAACACTGCTGCTCTATGGTGTTAGTTCTCAGGATTTTAAAATACTATCTTGCTTTATTCTATACTGTCATAATCCCCAGTAACTCTCTTTGCATAGGACCTTATGCCCCCTGTATTCCTGGTTTTCTGTGGTTTTCTTCTAAAACCATTTTTTTAATTTATTTAAATTCAATTAACCAACACATAATACATCATTGGTTTCAGATGTAGTATTCAATAATTTATCAGTTGTGTATAACACCCTCTAGAATCATTTAAAACTATGTGGATCTGGGAGCTACTTCTGCTTGAGTATATGGTATGGAGATGTGCACCCATGCCCAGTAATTCTTTTATGACTTGGCCCTCTTCCATAGAGGTTCATGTTATATTCAGGGAAAGGAAAAAGAAAAAAAAAAAAGGTCAGTTTCCCAAACTGTGCTCTGCAGAACATTGAATAATATAAACTTTAAACTGATATTCCATGTCCAATAAAATATACATAAAATTCTGGAGCATATAATATTTAACCAATTTCTTTAATAAGAAATTTCCCAAAACTTAGTATGCTGTTATGCGCTATCCACGATTTCTTAGGTGTTTTCTACGATAGAAGCTTTGTTTTATTTATTACCAGAACACTTTGGGAAGTGCTTAATTACCCAATTATTTGTTCAAATAATAATTTTATCAAAACCTTCATGGAAGTTGATAACATTATGTTTCAATGGGAAGCTTAGACTCTTTGAGCATAATCTCAGAGAAATAAATGGTCAAAGAAATGGACCTGCCATTCCTGTTTCAGCGTAGCAAGAGATGAGCTATATATAAACAGTTAATCTACGTCTTCATTTTTGAGAAGAAAGGAGGAGCTGTTTTGGGTCACTGAGTTCAGTCCTATATATCTGTTTCATCCTTTCTGACACAAATTGTTTATAACAATGGAGTCCAGGTGGTGTGAATAGGCAATATAGGAAACATGACCTCCATTATGGTTAAACCACTGAAGCATGGGTGAGTATGACTCAGGTGTGTATGTCAGCTTCTTAATTCCATTTCAAAATTTGCCTCCTCATCAGAGTTAGAAAGCAACTTCTGTTCATCTGTGGAAACAGGCAAGGTCCGGGTCCTTAATGTTGGATTGAAATGTTTCTTTCTCCTGTAGAGCATAGAGCTATTTATTATAATACTGGATGTCTAAAACCACAGAGCACATCATTCCTGGCTCGTTTGCAATGCTTGAGTAATACTGGTGATCAAACTTCTGAGAGCAGTCTGCAATAGGTCACATCATCACCGACAGATTACAATGGAAAGTGGGAAAAATGAGCTAACGGCTAAAATAAAGTAACTGTACATTTTCCCCAGATGGATTATATACAATAAAAAGGATATGTATGTATGTATACATATACATATATGTGCATATATATACATGTATAATAGGTATTATGTCTATATATGTATTATATATATGCATAAGCATATACACATCTATCATATATATTAAGGGAAATGACAGATTGCAACTTTTGGACCCAGTCTAATATATTTTATTCTTAAGTTCTAGAGTAAGATCCATAGACAAGAAATTAAATTTAGTTAACTTTTTTCTTCCCTCTGGACACTCTTGAACACTTTCCCTCCCCTTGAATTCCATTTTGATAAGTAGTGAAAATTACAAGAATATAACTAATTCACAGTTTCAATACAGGTGATTTGGTAAAAATGAAAAGACCAGAAGGACCAATGAGTTTTTACTTGTTAATTTTAGCAAACTCTGAGATAATTTTCCAATTTTGCACTTTGTATCATTTTATAGTTTTATACTTTATATTTCATAACCTATAAAAGTTAGCATTTATTTTGAGTTTTTTTTTTAATCTATAGTCCTTGTGCCTGTCTCATTGGTTTTAAGTATTTTATCTCTTGCTCTCCTTTGGAGACCCCTTAGAATATCATACTCTGCTGGTTTCCTTGCTGGCTTTTTATGCAACCAAGCTCCAAACACTGCAATACTTCCGCATTTAGTCCTGGCTGTTCTGTTCTAATGTGTTAAACTGCAGAAATGTCCTCGATTCTTAGCAGCTCCTTCTGTCAGGAGTTGGAATTTGGGGATTTCAAGCCTTTGCCTCAAGAGGTATTGTGTACTTCCATCCTCCCTTTTGGATGTTAAGTGAACAAGCCTAAGATAGCTGGAAAATGAGAAACCATGTGGAACATTGATTAGCCATCCCAGCAGAGCCATTTTAGACCTGCCAGCCCTAAACTGATCTGTCTGGAAAAGCATGAGTAAGACCTGGCAAGATCAGCAGAGCCTCACCCAGATATGCAGAATTGTCTACCAGAACCTGGCACAAGTTGACAAACTCCAGAATTGTGAGCTCAATACTTGCTAGTTGTTTTAACTAGTTTTGGGGTGACTTGTTAAGCAGCAATAGCTAATAGGCTATTTACTTCCTTTCTACTATCATCTGCCATAGGCTGTTATTATTTTCTTGCTTTACTTATGTATTGGTGGTTTCCCGGCCAAAGTAGGTCAATTGCTTTCTTTGTCTTATTCTCTGATGTTTTCAAAACACTTAGTGACTGGACTGGCACATTGAAGGGGTTCAGTGAATAGTTGTTGAACAAGTAAATACATGATTATATGAATAAGTTTTTGTAAGTAAACCTTCCAAAATTACATGGATAAAAATGACTATTTCTATCAACTTTATTAGTGATAATTTTTATGCTCCCTAGAATTATGCAATCACTTTTATGTATATTTTTAAAGTATATTTCTTATTTTTGTTTTAGATTATTTTTCTACCATTACCACCTACCCCCTTGTTTTAGCATGTTTCTACCATTTTTAAATTATGGATGTCCATTATATTTAAGTAGCTTGCATTAAATCTCTTTCACTTAAAAGAAATTCATTCACAATAAACATCCACTTTTATGTATTTATTTTAATTGCTTTATTTCACTACATATATAAGAATCATAGCATGCTACTAAAGTATGAATAAAAGTCAAAACCAGGAGAGAGAGAGGGAGAGAGAGAGAAATGCACTCAACTAGAAAAAATATGGTCTCAGAGGCTTTTAAGTTGCTAGAGTTACTCTGTAAATTTGATTCTGACTTTCCTGGTGGCCCAAATAATAAGGAAAGATGATTCTTATTTATCATAAAGAGAAAGCAGATTAGTTCCATCTTCCTTGCTGGGAATTTGTTTTGGTTTTAGAGCTTCAGCATCTAGTAATTGTTGTGATATAGAAGAATCTTACAGCAGTTAATGTAGACTGTTGAGGACATCTTTTACTATCCCATTAAGTGCCAGCTGCATGATGCCCAATTAAGATATTTCATGTAGATTAACTGAAAAACTCTCATCACTGAACTCTCCTACACTGAGCTCCTTGTTACCTGAGTTCCAAACAGGCTACACTTTTCTATACTCTAAACAATCAGGTACCACTGCTTGTACATTTCCTCATCTTCAAATTATTATTATAGTTCTAAATTCACTGAAACGCTCTCCTTTTCTCTCTCTGTTCTTCCATATGTTTATCCTTTCATAATATTTTACCAATGTTTTGGGGGGATCAGGAGGTTCAAGAGATGAAGAGTTGTACTCCTTATAGTTTCTAACTAAACTTTTGCCACAGTGCCTTTGTCAAGCATAAAGACGAAAAATGGCTACCTTCCTTGCAGACTCCAGGAACTGTATTTCCTCATTGTTTTAACCCTTGTGGTGGGTGTTATAGTGTTACAGCTTCCTATGTAGAGATGCTCAGTTGAGTTGTGTAAAAAAAAAAACTCTCCTACATTGCTCTTTGATGTCCCTGTCCTTGTCACCTATTGTTTCTTCTGCCTGAAATGACTTTTAATGCTGTTTAACTGGCAAATTCCAGTTCATAAATCAAAACCCAGCTGACATATCACCTCCTTGTAAGTCTTCTTGTTTACCCCCAGATAGAGTTAGTCACTCTCTTATTCTCACTCCATCAGTACCTTCCACATACTTACAGCAGCAAACTTAGCACAGCATACTATAACATACCCCTGTGCATGCTTACAGGTCTTACTGACGTTGAATCCCTGAGGAGACAGACATCTTACTCATTTTTACCGTCCTACATCTACCACAGTTCCTGGTACAGTGGACCTCTAATAAATGTTCATTTTTAATGTAATTTTATGCATTTCATTTTACATCTCTGGACCTCAGCATATTATTTCCAAACAAAATTGCCTTAGTTTTGAAGCTTTTCTCTCTCTGCCATTCTAAATTTGGAACTTTGGACAAACTATCTAAATTTTCTGTGCTTTATTATTTTATCCTACAAAATGGGAAGACTAATAATATCTACCTTATAGGGTCATGTTAAAAAATAAATGAATTGAATTATGGATGATACCTAGCACAGTAGCTGACATGTGTACTTGTGAATAATACCATCATCATCATTTTCTGCCGTGTTTATGTGCACATTAAGCAGCATATGCATCTCTATATTAGCACTGATGATGCTGTGCTGTCTGTTAACGTGTCTGTTACTCTCACTGAACAACTAAAGCACCTTAAAGTCAAGGATTTTCCCCATCCATATGTATTTCCCCAGCCCCAAAATTAGCGATTAAATATGTTTCTCAATTAAAAAGTGATTGAATAAATAGAAAATATACATATTAAGGCATTAAAGACTTAGAGATGGAAAGAATATTTGGCCCCTTTCATAATTCCTTAAAGAGTGCATTTATAATAAATACTGTCTGTTTGGACTAGTATCTGTCATCTCCACTCATTGGATGTAGTGTAGGACCAAAGTCATTATGACTTAGAAAATATGTAATTTACCTAAGGGACTCTTCTCCAAACCACCAACACTCAAAATATTGTATTATATCAACTATATTAACTTTTACATGTTAGAGTCCCTGTTACTGCTACTTTTCAGCATCACAAGGATTTCACCTACTGAAGTTGCCTTATGTGTCCCACTCTTCTTATAAAGAAGATGAATTAGGGAAATGGTTTCATGATGGCATCATCCTTGCAACCTCGGTCCCATATTCCACTTATCTCATCTCCATGATTTTGGAGAGAGGTGATGCAGTTTGGCCTAACACCTGGCAGTAAATCTGCTTCCCACTCATATGTGACAGGTGGCTCCCAAACAGGTAGGCTGGTAGGGCTGGTCTTCCTTTCATGCTGTCAAGAAGCAGCAGCATCCTGCTGGTTGATAGCCACAGCCTCACCATCATGTTAAATGTCTCTCTTTCTTTTAATTCCCCTAGCCATGAATCTTTCAGGGATTTGCTCCTGTTGTGAACAAGGCTGTTGCAGTTGGCAAAGCTCTACTGTGGTCTGCTTATCCGAATGAAATGTATTTCCATCTGTGTGGGGCATCTGCCTCCATTCTGCCATCTGACTTGTCTTAGACCAGACACCCAGACTTCCCTTAGGGAAGGCAGGAAAGAAGCCCAGAATTAACCCCAGGCTTATACTGTAGCTGATTATACACTTGTCTTTCAATCTAGTGCTTCTCAAGATGTAATGAGCTTATAAATTGCCTTGGATTCTTGTTAAAGTGTAGATTCTAATTCATAAGTTCAGGTGGTGGCCTGAGATTCTGCATTTGTAAAAAGATCCCAGGCAATGCTATTGCTGCTGGTCTGAGAAGGACACTTTGAGGAGCAAAGCTTTAATCAGCACATTTTAGAGGATAGTTTGTCTCCTACCTCTGGGCTCCCATGACACCCCATCTGTGGTTTCCTCAGTATACTTAGGAGTTTTCCTGGCATTCCAATTAGCATTCCACTTATCATTTGAAACTGGGCTAACTCATTGTCCTAAGCATCAATGCCTCAAGTGCTAAAAAATATACACTGAGCCTAAATGGATAAAAAGGAAAAAAACTCAGTGCACTTTACTCAGTAGTTAGTAAATCAATAGACTGATCAACAGATCAAATCTTATCTCTGTTTTATTTCATTCCTGATTTAATATTTCATGCTTGTCAGGGCTTCTAATAAGGGAAGAAAAAGGAAGGAAGATGGTTAATTCCATTAAATCCAATGCATTTCAACTTAACAAACCAATTATTGAACTAGATGCTTTGGAGATACCAAGAGGAACAGGCACAACCTTTCCCTCCAGGGTTTTGCAAGGCCACAGAGTGCGTGAATGCTGGGTAGGATGGGTAGGATAGGAAGGATGGGTAAAAGATATGTTCCCAAACTATGCTGAACGCTACTAAATAAACAAGAGGGGAAAGGACTTTAGTTAGGGTCTTGCTACTAACAAGTGGAGTCCATATACCAGGAGTATCAATATCACTTGGAAACTTGTTAGGAATAGCAATTCTTAGACCCTACCCCAGAACTACCCAACCAGTCTGGGAGGAGACCAATTATCTTTGACCAAGCCTACCAAGTGGCTGTGATATACAGGATAGTTTGAGAACCACTGATACAGAAAATGCTAAGTACTATCTACAGCCAATGAAATGGAGGTGAACAAGCATTACATAGTGCTATGCAATAGAAATATATGTAACTTTAAATTTCCTCATACTGCACTAAAACATTTTAAGAGGGCGCACCTAGGTGGCTCAGCTGGTTAAGTATCTGACTCTTGGTTTCTGCTCAGGTCATGATCTCATGGGTCATGGGATTAAGGCCCATGTTGGGCTCCCTGCTCAGTGTGGAGTCTGCTTGAAGATTCTCTCCCTCTGCCCCTCCCCCCCAATAAAAAAATAAATCTAAGAAGAAACATTTTAAGAGAAACAAAGTATAATTAGTTTTAATGATATATTTTAGTTAGCCCAATATATCCAAACTATTGCCAACATGTGATCAATATAAAATTATTAATGAGAAATTTTGCATTCATGCTTTTTTGGTAATAAATCTTCAAAATCTTATGTGTGTTTTTCACTTACAGAACATCTGAACTAAGACTAATCACATTTCAAGTGCTTGAGAGCTCTACATGGAACTACATGGTAGCTAACCATATTAGTGCAGCTGCAGATATTATTTCAAGTGTGGTCCCTGGACCACCAGTATCAGAATTCACTTAAGATCTGAATCAGAATCTGCATTTTAACAAAATCTTCAGGTAATTTGTGTGCACTTTGCAACTTGATAAATACTACCCTTGAATGAAAGGCATTCATTTCTCATCTTCTTGCATGGCAAAGACTTTCTAAAGTAAATACAGTTGTACTTACTTCCCTTCCCTCAGTGCCTCTCAGAGCTTCCAGACTTCTGTGGCATCCTTTCAATCCTGAGCTTTGGGGTCATGCTGACATCTAGGAGCTGGCAACAATGAAGAGGAAAGACCAGCATTTCAGCGGGTCAATCACAGACTGTTTGAGGAATCCTTAGGAATCCAAAAATACCTGAATTCCCACAGTTAGAACTCTGCAATCTCCCCTTACCTGTTCCCTGCCAATTTGCCAAGGATTATGTAAAAACAAACTATTATGTTCAACATTAGCTGTTTTGAACAGAAAAATTCATAATGTAGAAGTTCCTGAGATAATGTAGTTGGTCTTGGGCAGAAAAGAATAAGGCAGAGTTCTAGAAAGGTCAATGAAAAAAGAAAACAGTTATGAAGCAGCTTATGGGGAAGACAGATTACACTGTAAAAAATGAATTAATTAATCAGGTAAGTGAAAAATGCTACCTCAGCACCTGGACTTTAGGAGAAAGGAAAAAAAGGAAACAAACAAACAAACAAACAAAAAAAAAAAAACAATAAAAAACAGTGCTGCCAACCCCCAGAGTATGTTGACCAAGAAGTGATAGCATAAATGGAGACCCTGTAGTCAAAGCCTTCCCTCTCTATCATGAGTCAGAATAGTGGGATATGCTCTGTTTCTGAGTATTTTGCTGAAGAACTCATGAAAATCTTAACCCCTTGGGGTATAGTTTTAAGACAATGAGCTGGCATATCTGAATGATCCTATTATTGGTAGGGAATGAGGCAGTGAAGGGAGAAGGGACTATTCCTCAGGGATGGGTCAAAAAAGCAAGGTGTTTTAGGACTCATTTATAAAAGCACATTTCAGCTCTACTTTTTTATGCCCACAACAGGTTCTCTGGGAAACACTAGCAGATTGTGCTGGAAGTGTGCTTCTCAGGATTCGGATGCACATAAACCTAACAGTAAAGGGCTGAGCACAAAGACAGAAGTTCAGCTACAGATGCATCTTTGTGAATAGCCCAGTTAAGAACAGACATATGGGGGAATTAGTAAATGCAAGTTTTTGCTTTTTACAGTTTATTCCAAGTACAGGTAGCAAAATCCTTTTAAAAACCCCTTAGCACTTTTTTAAAGTCACCCCAGGCTTACATTAAAAAAGTTTTTGTTGTTATTCCAGGCACTACTTTCTTAGGAAACAAATTATTTCTGTTATTACTGTTTAACACATTCCCAGAGCTCCAGCTCTCATTTATGCTGTAGAAGTCACATTGAATTACTTCTCCTTTTTCTCCCTTAAAGGGCCCAAAGTTATATACAACTAAACCATATAGAACAAAACTTCCTGTAAGTGCTGGCCATGCTGAAAAAAACAAGTGATGAGAGATCAGAAACACAAAAACACTCTTCATACACATAATCTCACCAAGAGTTTCTGTGAGCAAAATGGATAAAAGCATCTCTGAGAGATCTACTTGCCAAATGCCTGTGAGGCTTGGAGGCTGGGGTTTACTTAGGCTGTAAAACCATAGCCCAGGGAGAATCCAGGACACCAGCTGAGACGAGCATCCAGCAACCTTTCTTTATAAGGATAGTCTTCACTATAACTTGCCTCATTCCTGGTCAGCTCTCCCATGCCTCACACTCTTGCTGTGCCCATGGACACAGGCTTCAAACACCAGCTGTCACTTTAGACCCTGATTCAGAATGTCACTTCCAGACACCAACACACGCATACACATAGTAATTCACACAGGTCCTGACTACTTGAGGGGCTGCAAGCTTGCCCTGTTGGCTCTTTACCTTTGGTGCAAGTGTGGGTTTGACATTCTTTCAATTCCCCAACTCTCAGATAGACCTGGGTTTTCTTCTGCATGCTTTCAGCCTGAGCTATCTTTTCTGGACCCCACACTTCTTTTTGTTATTAAGAGAACATATTTATGTTGTAAAAAGTAGCAAAGAGCCCTTCCTACAGATGAGGAGAAAATTACAGAATCCTAGAACTCAGCAGTCAAATGTGAGAAAGCTCATAAACTCCTAACCCATCCAACAGATAAATGAAACCCCTCCACAACTTGTTGGAGGAATCAATATAAATCAGTATGTGCAGCAGATTTTTCTCAAGTGACTTGGCCTTTGAGTAAGTGGGGAAATGTGTTCTCTAAAAGGCTGAAAGCATGGCACAGAGAAAGATCTGCCCCTGGAGTGATGGGGAACAATCCCAGGGGAAGCTTTTTCAGGCTGTAACCCTCTCTCACATTTCTACAAATTGCCCCTGGAGTGAGGTTGGGTGGTAGTGTCTTCAAAGAAGACAGACTGAAAGAAAACTTTTTTTCTGCTCCCCCTGCAGCAAGGAGAATGAATCACATCCTTGGAGTGTGTTGTGAGTTTGTTAGGTCTGACTATGTGAGATTAGTATGAGGAGATGACAGTGGGTGCCATAAACCACTACAGTGGCATGGGGAAAACTGAGACTGTGGACCAACTTGGAACCAGAGGGCAGGCACCTGCCAGCTGACCATGAGCTAATCTCACACACTTCTGAGCCTCAATTTCCCCACCCATAGAATGGATACATAACCCAGCTTCTGGGCAGGAGTTTGGATTGCAGTAGATAGAACCTATCAAGGCACTGTAACAACTACAAAGCACAAGACAAGTAACAGTTATGGCTATGAGCAGATGGAACTATTTTTTGGCATTAGTGGTGGTTAGTGGCATTCTCATCTCCCAGGACAAAGTACTGAGATCCAAGCATCAGGGAATAAACTTGTCGTTCTCAGGAAGCTTCTCCCTGCTTGGTGAGGATGTAAAGAGATCATGAGCTCAGAGGGCCCAGCTTGATTCTATGATAACCATCTATAACATCTTATGGCCAAACCCGGTCATCGTCCTGATGTACACAACTAACCAAAGGAGGAGCTCAGAGGGAAATGGAGAGAAGCCAGTCCAATCTTGGGCCTATGACAGAAAGTGACCAACCAAAAGGGACAGTGGAAGCATTTCATTACTGGAGGGTACATTCTTGAAGGATGATACATGTGCACTTAGGTAAGATATGTAGGTTCAAAGATAGGTTTTAAAGGCAGATTCTTATATGTGGAATGTAAGAAACAGCACAGAGGATCATAGGGGAAGGGAGGGAAAACTGAATGGGAGGTCATCAGAGAGGGAGAAAAACCATGAGAGACCCTTAACTCTAGGAAACAAACTGAGGGTTACTAGAAGAGAGGTGGGTTGGTGGATGGGGTAATTCAGTGATGGGCATTAAGGAGGGCATGTGAGGGAGCCTGGGTGGCTCAGTTGGTTAAGTGACTGCCTTCGGCTCAGGTCATGATCCTGGAGTCCCGGGATTGAGTCCTGCGTCAGGCTCCCTGCTCAGCAGGGAGTCTGCTCCTCCCTCTGACTCCCCCCTCTCGTGCTCTCTCTATCTATCTCATTCTCTCTCTCAAATAAATAAATAAAATATTTTTTAAAAAAAAAGGAGGGCATGTGATGTGATGAGCACTGGGTGTTATACGCAACTGATAAATTATTGAATAGTACATCTGAACTAAGGATGTACTCTATGTTGGCTAACTGAATTTAAATTAAAAAAATAAAAAACAATAAAGGCAGATTCTCACATGGAAAATATAGCATGACATTTAATGAGAAAATATAGTCTAAATTAATAAATAATTTGTAAATAATACAAAAGTGAAAAGAAAAGAAGACAACTTTAGCATCAGGAAATTTATGTACATTTTTATTCTTAATTCTTATGACAACTTGGAAAGGAGAGTATTATTGCTTACATTTTACAGAACAGAAAACTGAGATGGTAAGCCATTGAAGCAAGTGGAGAGCAGAAAGAGGATTCCAACATAGGGCTCAGAGGCTTAGGTTGTCCTAGCAACACCATCCTTGACACGAACACCATTGTCATCCTCACCATATAAGGCACAGAGAAATGAGAACCAAGCAGAATATAAATAGCACTCTATGAGAGTAAGAATCAGAGAGATTAAGTCTTTCTTGATTCAGAGACATCTTTATAGAAATGATGGCGTTCACACAGGACCTTGAAGACAGCAGACAACTGACTGGCTAGATAAATATTCAACAAGATTAAGACTATCATTGATTCAGGACTTGAGGAATTATTCAGATGTCTCAGAACCAGGGAGGCAGGAGTATTATCCAGCGATTGTTCAAAAAGGATATTTCAGGCCTGCCTTGCCCCACAAATCAAACTCTCTCCACAGGAAAAGGGTATAGATGGCATCCTCAGCAAGCACTCAGCTGGCAGAACCTGGGCATCTAACAAGAGAGGACCTGGGAGGTAGGTGTCAGCCTGGCCTCCAGAAAAACAATATAGACCTCCCTCAATTCCACCAGAGGGCTCACAGATGGATGGGGCTACAGAAGGCCAGGAGCCACTGCCTCTTATCCCTCCAGTTCACAGAACATGAAGTTGTCAGCATCATCACAGCAGGGTCTCTGTGGTCAGAGAAGGTCTTTGCAGAAAGTGGATCATTTTGCTTACAGGAATTTTATGTCTAATGGCCATGCTGTTGTTTAATGAGAACCATGCTGTAATACATATGCATTAGCTCCATTAAATTATGTCCAGAGGAGGAAAAAGCCCTATAGATATGACTGTCAATTTTGTTCGACCACACAATAAGGCCACCGCACAATGCATTGTAAAAGCACTAAAATATGTGCTTCATTTTTTAACTTCTCCCCACCCAACGTGTTTGCCTCTTTAAGTGTTTCTAAAGATTCTAGAACAGTTATAGATCATTCTGTTATTTCAGTCAAATCTCAATTGTTCACCATGATTGTGATTGTGTGTCAGAATACATTAAAATCCTCAAATTACCCCTAACTTAATTTTGAAAATTCAGTCTAGTTTAGAAATAAGATTTTTAAAACTAAATGCTTTTAATTCATCTCCTTTTTCCTTTTATTCTTTTCTTTATTAATTTATTTCATAAAGTTGACACAAATTAAGTCTGGGAGGTAGAGGAGAAGGGAGGCATAATTCTGTAATGGAGAAGTTTGAAAAACTTGACTGACTGATCTTGGGCATATTGATTAAACTCCCTGGGTGGAGGTCTCTCTACCTGCCAAGTGTGAATACTATAACAGTGTACCTATGCCTTATACCAAGGATTTTCAAAAGAATAAAACAAATAGTCCTGAACGTGTGCTTCTTAAACTGTAAAGGATCACAGGATTGTAAAACATTATACATATGAGAAAAATGCACAAGTTGTAAAGATAATGTGTTGTTGCAAAAAATACAGCATATATTGAAAGACAACAAAACCAGTCAGGATTGCTGTTAAACATGACAGAGGAGCCATGTGTATTTATCTCTTCTTCCTGCAATATAAACTCTAATTAAATAATAGCAGAAGAATTGAACAAGGCATTCCAAGAAAGCCAAAGGAAAATAGAGAATGGTGATGGTATAAAAGAGATTTGGCAAACTTTTTGGAACTGGAAAGGCAGGGGAAGATTGGTACCAGAGTTAACAGAGTTAAAGGAAGCAATAAGCGAAGTGCCTGCAGAAAGGAACACCACTGAGAATGAGCAGCCCAATCTTTAGTCCTGAGAAAGGTGTAGGACTTGGAGGATCCAGGCCACAGGGAAGGTTTGAGAAAGACATGCATGTGAACACAGTTGAATTACCTGAAAATCTGCAAAATAAACACTGAGGCTGCCACCTACCCCACATGTGAAGACAAGATTCCTCACTATAAGAGTAAAATGGCTCATACAGTGACAATGATAATTCCACAACAAAGTCTCCTCTGCTCCAAATCACTTTACAATGGAGCTACAAAATTCAAGTCATGTGCCTGTACAAAGAGCATTGAGTGAGCACTTTTGTGCCTTCATTTTAAGAGGAAAATTGGCAGCTAACGGGCACCAACAATTGAATTGTTTCAACACACACACACACACACATACATGCACACACACAGAAACCACACAAACAGAAAAACAGAAACCTAAAGGAAACAAGGAAAATGAAGTATGAATTAGATAAATAAAAATTAAACAAATTTAAAACAAAAAATTATTGTATCTCATGAGAGATAAGAGAAGATATTACAAAAGCAGAATATTATAAAAAAGCAATAATTAAAAAATACATAGATACCAAAATCTTATATCAGGAACTTTTTTAAAAGACAGAAAACTTTGAATCTAAAAAGTTTAAGGACACTTCCCAAAAGCAGAACACACACACACACACACACACACACACACACACATACACACACACACACACACACACACACACCCCAGAGTGAGATTGAAAAGACAGGATAAGAAAATTAAATCAAAGTAACATGGTGTACACCTTAAATTTACACAATGTTACATGGCAAAAATATCCAATTAAAAAAAAGAATTAAGGATAACTGAAGATGTTTCAACTGAAGAATTCTAGAAGGACAGAATAAAAATAAAATAATCAGAGCAGAGGATATTGAAAGATATAATACAAGAAAAAATGTCCAGAACTGAATGACAGGACTAACTGAGGTTCTAGGACAAAAATGAAGAAAAGAAAAGGGAAATCACATCATGTACACCAGAGCACATCACTGGGTTTTTCAAGACAGTGAAGATAAAGATCCTAAAAGCTTTTAAGTGAAAAGTTGGGTCACATGAAATAGAGCGAGACTCAGATGGCATACATAGGGCTTTTCAACAGCAGCATAGGAAACTAGAAGAGAATGAAGCATTGTTTCCAATTCTGATTTTCAACGTAGAGTTCTTACTCTGCCAAAGTACTCAATGATATAAGAGTAAAATAGGGAATACCAAAACAAACAACTACAACCCCTTTCTCTTCATATCCTTCTTTTAGGAAATTACCAGAGGATATGAGCTCCCACAGAAAAAGTTGGGTGCAGGAAGTGGAGTACCCAACACAGGACTGTGGTGAAAGGAAATCAACCTCTCCTGGAACGGAAAGAAAGGAGGTGAACTATGGGGAGGTGATAAAACTTAGCAGTCATCTCAAGAGTGTCAGTGTTCCATAAATTGGTTAGAACATTTACTAAGAAACTTGTAAGAGTTACATAGCTAAATCAGTGAATTAAGTAATTATATAAATATCTATTCCAAGAAGAAAAATGTAAAAATATGTTAAAAAGAAAAAAGAATCACTCAGCTTGGCAGAAGACATCATTTATACAGAAATAATAACTCACACATTGTGATTGGGAGCATGAGGGGAAAGAAATCAGATTGGGGATATATGTGGGTAAAATAAATTCATATATATCATAACAGGAGGTGTGCAAGGTCTGAACTCAATAAATACTAAAGCCCAATGCAATCACTTTCTTTAGAAATATGGAGATACAGTTTGGATAGGTAGGATGGCAGAGGAGTAAGGCAACCCTAAGCCTGCCTCCTTACTGGAACACAGCTTAGATAAATAGCAAATCATCCTGAACACCCAAGAAATCAATCAGAAGTCTTAGAGAACAAAGCTGCATGTCTACAAACCAGAAAAATGACCTGTGGAAGGCAGGAACTGTGGAGAGTTGATCTGTGGGAGGAAAGAGTGGTAGGTGCTCCCCAGAGGAAGGACCCCTGACCGAATAGGGAGTAGCAAGAGAGAAGGAGAGAGATAAAAAGCATGGAAAACATAAAAGAAAAAATGAAAACACATGCAGGGACTGCACAGGAAAACTAGTCCCCAAAACCATTGACGGGGGAAAAGGAGAAGTTTTCCGAAACTTCGAAACTTCCAAAAACACCAGTTTTCGGTAAACAACAAAACACAGATTCTGAAGTTTCAGAGGTCTGTGATATCGTCAGGTATTAAACAAAGATGGTGGCTGAGGGCTACAAACCCCAGTGGTGCTTGTTGTGTTGTGATTTACCATAAACTTTGAATCGATGTGCAATCACACCACTGCCTTCTGAGAAAAGCTGGCACCGGCCAGAGTTTGAGGGCATTTGGGAGAGGTGATGTGGCCTCTCCACAGGAAAAGGACCCTGAGGGCACCATGGAGCAGTCCTCCTGCCCACCAGTATAGGAACAAAGTCTGTGGGTGAGGGCTTCAAAACCTGGCACAGGCTGTGTGTTGTGATTCACCATAAACTCTAAACAGCTGCACAGTTGCACCACTGTCTTCTCCTACAAGCCAGCACTGGCCACAATGCAAGGAAACCTTCCCCCAGAGTATAAGTGTGAGTCCATGTCTTAGGGGGTCTCTTAGACTTAGACACACTTAGAAGTGTGGGGGTTTTGAAACACAGCCAGGCCTGAGATAAAACACAGAAGTGCTGCACCAATAGGCAGGCAGACATCTCTGACATAGGGTGAATGCAGGGATCTGACAGAAACTGGGGACTTAGGAGGGGTCATTGTTTGCATCTGCGAGGGCTCACTGAGGAGGGGTGGCATGGAATTCCCACTCCAGAGAGGAGAGAATGGGGCAAAGCCATTTTCTCCTCACACCCACCAGCTTCATCGACCTCAGTGAGCTAAACAGCACCAAGTGGAGAATAGAGCCACTACACCAAGCCTGCACCCCCACCCCTGTGCCCTGCAGGTACATCTCCACCAGGGCTGTTCCACCTGGGAATCAGAGCAGCAGGTCCTGCCCCAGAAGATCAACATAAACCCCTTGCCCACACCTAGTCTGCTGATTATAGAGTGGTGCAAAGCTTCATTCAGCTCTAGGAGAAATAAGATCTAGCATCTTTTGGAGGAGTTGCTGTTTGTTTCTTTTCCCTTTTGTTTTGTTTTGTTTTGTTTTTGTCTGTTTTTTTTAATTTCTTGTTATTTTGTTTTGTTTTTTGGATACAGAAAGAGCATTTTTAATTTTCTTTAATTTTATACACTTATTTAATTTTTATTTTTTTCTCTTCTTTTCTTTTGCTTTTCTTTCTTTCTACCTTTTTTCTAACAAGCTTCTCCTAACAAGCAGACCAAAACACACCTAGGATCAACTTCCTATATGTATCTTGTTTTATCTTATATTATTTTTTAATTTTTTCTCACTTTTTTATTTCTTTAATTTTTTCTTTTCTTTTGTTTTCTTTTCTTTCTTTCCCCTCCAAAATGACAAGATGGAGAAATTCACCCCAAAAGAAAGACAGCCAGAGATTTAATCAATACAGGTATAAGTAAAATGTCTGAACTAGAACTTAAAACAATTACAAGGATACTAGCTGGGCTTGAAAAACAAAACAAAACAAAAAAGACACTAAAGAATCCCTACTGCAGAGGTAAAAGAACTAAAATCTAGTCAGGCTGAAATTAAAAATGCTATAATGGAAATGCAAATACAAATGGATGCCGTAAAAATGAGAATGAATGAATCATAGGGATGAATCAGTGATATAGAAGATAAAATTGTGGAAAATAATGAAACTGAGAAAAGGAAGGAAACAAAGACAATTGACCACAAGGGTAAACTTAGGGAGCTCAGTGAATTATTAAAACAGAATAACATTTATATCATAGGAGCCCCAAAAGATTAAGAGAGAGAAAAAGGGGCAGAAGTTTTCTTTGAGCAAATTATAGATGAAAACTTCCCTAATCTGGAGAAGGATACAGGCATCAAAATCCAAGAAACATGGAGAACTTCCAAGAAATTCAACAAAAGCCGACCATCGCCAAGGCCTATCATAGTCAAATTCACAAAATACACAGACAAGGAAAGAATCTTGAAAGCAGCAAGGGAAAAAAGTCCTTAACCTACAAGGGAAGACAGATCAAATTCACAGCAGATCTGTCCATGGAAACTTGACAGGCCAGAAGAGAGTGGCAGGATACATTCAATGTCCTGAATGGGAAAAATACACAACGAAGAATTCTTTATCTATCAAGGCTGTCATTCAGAATAGAAGGAGAGATAAAGAATTTCCCAGATGAACAAAAACTAAAAGAGTTCATGACCACTAAACCAGCCCTGCAAAAAAATATTAAGGGGGACTCTCTGAGTGGGGAAAAAAGACCTAAAGCAAAAATGTTAGAAAAAATCAGAAAGCATCACCAGAAACAACTCTACAGATAATACATTGACACTAAATTCATATATTTCAATAATCACCCTAAATATAAATGGCCTAAATACTCCAATCAAAAGATATAGGGTAACAGAAATGGATAAAAAAACAAGATCCATCTATATGCTGCCTATAAGAGACTCATTTTAGACCTAAAGACACCTGCAAATTGAAATTGAGGAGATGGAGAACCATTTATCATACAAATAGATGTGAAAAGAAAGCCAGAGTAGCCACACCTGTATCAGAAAGGCTAGATTTTAAAACAAAGACTATAACAAGAGATGAAGAAGGGCATTATATCATAATTAAGGGGTCTATACACCAAAAACATCTAACAATCATAAATATTTATACCCCTAAATTGGGAGCACCCAAATATATAAATCAATTAGTAATAAACATAGAGAGACACATTGATAATAATACAATAATAGTAGGGGGTTTTAACACCCCAGTTAGAGCAACAGACAAATCATTTAAGCAGAAAATCAATAAGGAAACAATGGCATTGAATGGCATACTTGATCAGATGGACTTAATAGATATATTTACAACATTTCATTCTAAAGCAGCAGAATACACATTCTTTTTGAATGCACTTGCCACATTCCCCAGAATAGGTCACATACTGGGTCACAAATCAGGCTTCAACAAAGTACAAAAAGATTGAATCATACTACGCATATTTTCAGACTGCAACACTATGAAACTTAAAGTCAGCCACAAGAAAATATTTGGAAAGACCTCAAATACCTGGAGGTCAAAGAACATGAATGGGTTAACCAGGAAATTAAAGAAGAAATAAAAAATACATGGAAGCAAATGAAAATGAAAACATGACAGTCCAAAACCTTTAGGATGCAGCAAAGGCAGTCCTAAGAGGGAAGTATATTGCAGTACAGTCCTACCTCAAGAAGCAGGAAAAGTCTCAAATAC
Organism: Callorhinus ursinus; assembly: GCF_003265705.2. Lineage (NCBI taxonomy): Eukaryota > Metazoa > Chordata > Mammalia > Carnivora > Otariidae > Callorhinus > Callorhinus ursinus. Next base: position 144,621,441 of record NW_027397063.1, read on the forward strand.
ACAACCTAACCTTACATCTAAAGGAGCTGGACAAAGAACAGCAAATAAAGCCTAAATCCAGCAGGGGAAGGGAAATAATAAAGATTAGAACAGAAATAAATAATATAGAAATCAAAAAATGGTAGAACAGATCAATGAAACAAGGAACTGGTTCTTTGAAAGAATTAACAAAATTGATAAACTCCTAGCCAGACTTATCAAAAAGAAGAGAAAGGACCCAAAAAAATAAAATCATAAATGAAAGAGGTGAGATTACAATCAACACTGCAGAAATACAAACAATTATAAGAGAATATTACAAGCAATTATATGCCAACAAATTAGGCAATCTGGAAGAAAGGAGTAAATTCCTAGGAACATATAAACTTCCAAAACTGAAACAGGAAGAAATAGAAAATCTGGACAGACCCATAATCAACAAAGAAATTGAATCAGTAATCAAAAATCTCCCAGCAAACAAGAGTCCATGGCTGGATGGCTTCCCAGGGGAATTCTACTAAACATTTAAAGAAGAATTAATACCTATTCTTCTGAAACTGTCCCAAAAAATAGAAGTGGAAGATCTTCCAAACTCATTCTAAGAGGCCAGCATTACTGGGATCCCAAAACCAGACAAAGACCCGACTAAAAAGGAGAATTACAGACCAATATCTTTGATGAACATGGATGCAAAATTTCTCAGCAAGATACCAGCTAATCAGATTCAACAGTACTTTAAAAGGATTATTCACCACGACCAAGTGAGATTTATTCTTGGGTTTCAAGGGTGGTTCAACATCCACAAGTCAATCAACATTATACACCACATTAATAAAAGAAAGGGTAAGAACCATATTATCTTCTCAATAGATGCAGAAAAAGCATTTGACAAATACAGCATCCTTTCTTGATTAAAACCCTCAACAAAGTAGGGATAGACGGAACATACCTCAACATCATAAGGGCCATATATGAAAAACCCACAGCTAATATCATCCTCAATGGGGGAAAAGTGAGAGTCTTTCCCCTACAGTCAGGAAAAAAACAAGAAAGTCCCCTCGCACCATTACTATTTAATATAGTACTGGAAGTCTTAGCCTCAGCAATCAGACAACAAAAACAAATAAAAGGCATCCAAATCGGCAAGGAAGGAATCAAACTTTCCCTATTTGCAGATGACATGATACTCTATGTAGAAAACCTGAAAAACTCCACCCAAAAAACTGCTAGAACTAATTCATGAATTCAGGAAAATTGTAAGATATAAAATCAATATGCAAAAATCTGTTGCATTTCTATACACCAGAAAAAGAAATCAAGGAGGCAATCTCATTTGCAGTTGCACCAAAAACAATAAAATACCTAGGAATAAACCTAACTAAAGAGGTAAAAGATTCATACTCTGAAAACTATAGAACACTTATGAAAGAAATTGAAGAGGACACAAAAAAATGGAAAAGCATTCCATGCTCATGGATTAGAAGAACAAACATTGTTAAAATATCTATACTATCCAAAGCAATCTATACATTTAATGCAATTCCTATCAAAATAACACCAACATTCTTCACAGAGCTAGAACAAACAATCCTAAAATTTTTATGGAAGCACAAAAGATCCCAAATAGCCAAAGCAATCCTGAAAAAGAAAAAACAAAACTGGAGGCATCACCGTTCTGGATTTCAAGCTATATTACAAAGCTGTAGTCATCAAGACAATATGGTACTGGCACAAAAATAGACACACAGATCAATGGAACAGAATAGAGAACCCAGAATTGGACCCACACCTATATGATCAACTAATCTTTGACAAAGCAGGAAAGATTATCCAGTGGAAAAAAAGTCTCTTCAACAAATGGTGTTAGGAAAACTGGACAGCAACATACAAAAGAATGAAACTAGACTACTTTCTTATACCATACAAAAAAATAAATTCAAAATGGATGAAAGACCTAAATGTGAAACCAGAAACCATCAAAATCCTAGAGGAGAACACATGCAGAAACCTCTTTGACCTCGGCCATAGCAACTTCTTGTTAGACAAGTCATTACCAGAGGTAAAGGAAACAAAAGCAAAAATGAACTATTGGGACTTTATCAAGATAAAAAGCTCTGCACAGCAGCTAAGGAAACAGCCAACAAAACTAAAAGGCAGCCTATGGAATGGGAGAAGATATTTGCATATGACATATCTGATAAAGAGTTAGTATCCAAAATCTATAAAGAGCTTATCAAACTGAACACCCAAAAACAAATAATCCAGTTTAGAAATGGCCAGAAGACATGAATAGACACTTTTCTAAAGAAGACATCCAGACGGCTAACAGACACATGAGAAGTTGCTCAACATCACTCATCATCAGGAAAATACAAATCAAAGCCATGATGAGATACCGTCTCAGACCTGTCAGAATGGCTAAAACTAACAACACACATATAAAAATAGGTGTTGGCAAGGATGAGGAGAAAGGCAAACCCTCTTGCACTGTTGGTGGGAATGCAAACTGATGCAGCCACTCTGGAAAACAGCATGGAGGTCCCTCAAAAGTTAAAAATAGAGCTACCCTCCCACCCAGCAATTGCACTACTAGGTACTTATGCAAAGGATAAAAAAATACAGATTTGAAGGGGTACATGCACTCCAGTGTTTATAGTAGCATTATCAACAATAGCCAAACTATGGAGAGAGCCCAAATGTCCATCAACTGATGAATGGATAAAGAAGAGGTGGTATATTTATATTACTCCGGCATGAATAAATGAAATCTTGCTATTTGCAACAACATGGATGGAGCTAGAGTGTATTATGCTAAATGAAATGTCAGTCAGATAAAGACAAATACCATGTGATCTCACTCATATGTGGAATTTAAGAAAGAAAACAGATGAACACATGGGAAGGGGGAAAGGTAGAGAGGGAAATAAACCATAAGATACTCTAAATGATAGAGAACAAACTGGGGGTTGAGGGAGGGAGGTGGGTGAAGGGATGGAATAGATGGGTGATCAGTATTAGGGAGGGCACTTTTTGTGATGAGCACTGGGTGTTGTATATAAGTGATGAATCCCTGAATTCTACTCCAGAAACCAATATTAGACTGTGTTAACCAAGTAAAATTTAAATTAAAACATGAATTCCAATAAATATCTAGTTTGTAACAATAAAATATTAATAAAATCTCAGAGGAAAATGTATGAATTTTAATTAATTATTTAGAATAATTTTAATTATTTTTTATTTTAATCGATTTTAATCAAATAATGTTATTATCTTTTTCAAGAAAAAATATGGAGATACATACCAGGAAAATTTTTTTTTACAAATGTAAAAAATGTATGCCTCTACAGAGTAGGGCTGAATAGGGAAAGATTTTTAAGTTCTTTTAGTGCCATTTGATTTTAATAACTATTTACTTGTACAATTTGATAAGGAAAAACAATTGAATAATTTTAATGAAATAGGTTGGATTCCTGACCAACTCAGTTAGTTGTGACCTTGGACAATTTATTTAACATCTCTGTGTTTCAATATCTTCATCTGAAAATGGAGATTACAATAATGCTTACCTCAAAGGGTTGTTATGAAGATCATCTATGAAAAAATATAAAAGGCATTTAAGGGGGCGGAGCAAGATGGCGGAGAAGTAGGAGACCCAGGTTTCATCTGGTCTCAGGAATTCAGCTGAATAGGGATCAAACCATTCTGAACACCTAGGAACTCAACAGGAGATCAAAGAAAGGAATAGCAACAACTCTCTAAACAGAAAAGCGACCACTTTCTGGAAGGTAGGACGTGCGGAGAAGTGAATCGGAGGCGATATTCGGGAGGATAGACGGCGGGGGAGGGGGCCTCCATCAGCCACTTCTGGCAAGTGATAGAGCCGCGGAGCACAAAATCCGAACTTTTAGAAGTCGGCTCCGCTGAGAGACGTCGCTCCAGTGGCTAAGCGGGAGGTGGAACCCTCGCGGGACAGTGTGGTCTCCGGACCCTCGGGGTCACAGAAAGACCAGGGGTGCCTGAGTGCGGCAGAGCTCCCAGGTATCGGAGCGGGAAAGCCGGCTGCAGAGACAGAGCCGAGGTGCAGGCTCTCAGCTCGGGGTTGCCATAAACTGTGATCAGTGACAGTCGGGCCACTGCTCCTCCAGCAGGGACCCAACAAGCGGCAGATCCGGGGAGACTCCCCTTCCTAACCCCAGGAGGAGCGGCGTGGGAGTGCACCGCAGGGATCTGCTGGGTTTGGAGACTCCACACCGAGTGAGGTGTCAGAGATAGAAACGCTCGGTCACAGGCCTGGTTAGCATGGAGTGAGGCCAGAGACTGGGGACACGGGAGTGCCTGACTGCTTTTCTCTGGGGGCGCACTGAGGAGCGGGGCCCAGAGTTCTCGGCACCTCTGGGTGGAGATTGAGAGGCCACCATTTTCACTCTCCTCCGCCAAAGCTGTATGGAGAGCTTGCAGGGAACAAAAGCTCGGGAGAGCAAACCCGAGCAGATTGCTTAGCCCAGACCGACAACCGCGGGGCAATTCCGCCTCCGGCAAAGACATTTGGAAACCATGGCAACAGGCCCCTCCCACAGAAGAGAAACACAACAGCCAGCCAAGACCAAGTTTACTGATCAAGGAGAACGGGAGAACTCCAGCGCTAGGGGAATACTGCACATAGAATTCATGGCTTTTTTACCATGGTTCATTAGTTTTCCAAAGTTAATTTTTTTAACTGTTTTTTTTTTTTGAATTTTTCTTTTTCCCTTTTTGAACCAACATCTTATCAATCCCTTTTGGAAAAAAAAACTTTTCTTTCTCATTTTTAGAGTCATATTCTATCCCTTCATAGTAGATACCCTTATTTTTCGCATATATATATATATATATAAGTTGTTCTCTCTTTAAAATTAGAGATACAGTTTCTTCTAACAGATCAAAATATACCCTAAATCACTAGTGTATGGCTTTGTTCTAGTCTCCTGCCTGATCACATTCTCTCCCTTTTTCTTTAAATCTTCTTCTTTCTTTTTTAAAACAACTTCTTATCTTATCAATTCCTTTTATAAAATCCTTTATAACTTTCATCTTTACAGTCACCTTCTATCCCTTCATTGTATCAACCCTTACTTTGTACATATATAAGTCTTTCTTTAAAATTTTAGGAGGCACTTTATTCTAACAGACCAAAATACAAGCAAATCTAGTGTGTGGCCCTGATTTATGCACTAGCCTGATCATATTTGATCATATTCTGTTTTATTGTTTTGTTCTTTTATCTTTATCTTTATCTTTTTCTTTTTCTTTTCTCTTTCTTTTTTCTTTCTTTCCCTTTCTTTAACCCTGGTTTCAGGTCTTTTCTGATTTGTTTAGAGTATATTTGCTGGGGACATTGTTAACCGGTTAGCATTTTGTTCTTTCACTCATTTATTCTCCTCTGGACAAAATGACAAGACGAAAAAAATCACCTCAGCAAAGAGAAAAAGAGATAGTACCGTCTGCCAGGGACCTACTCAATAGGGACATTAGTACGATGTTGGACCAAGAGTTCAGAAACATGATTTTAAAGATACTAGCTGGGCTTGAAAAAAGCATGGAAGTTATTTGAGAAACCCTTCCTGGAGAAATAAAAGAACTAAAATCTAACCAAATAGAAATCAAAAAGGCTATTAATGAAGTGCAATTAAAAAATGGGGGCACTAACTGCTAGGATAAATGAGGCAGAAGAGAGAATCAGCGATATAGAACCAAATGATGGAAAATAAAGAAGAAAGAGAAAGAAGAAGAGAAAAGAAAGAAGAAAGAGAAAGAAGAAGAGAAAAGAAAGAAGAAAAAGAAAGATAAACAACTATTGGATCACGAGGGCAGAATTCGAGAGATAAGTGATACCATAAGATGAAACAACATTGTAATAATTTGGATCCCAGAAGAAGAAGAAAGAGAGAGAGGGGCAGAAGGTATATTGGAGCAAATTATAGTAGAGAACTTCCCTAACGTGGGGAAGGAAACAGGCATCAAAATCCAGGAGGCACAGAGAACCCCTCTCAAAATCAATACAAATAGGACAACATCCCAACATCTAACAGTAAAACTTAAGAGTCTCAGAAACAAAGAGAAAATCCTGAAAGCAGCTGGGAGAAGAAATAGGCAACCTATAATGGTAGAAATATTAGATTGGCAACAGATCTATCCACAGACACCTGGCAGGCCAGAAAGGACTGGCATGATATCTTCAGAGCACTAAATGAGAAAAATATACAGGCCAAGAATACTATATCCAGCTAGGCTGTCATTGAAAAGAGAAGAAGAGATGAAAAGCTTTCAGGACAAAAAAATAAAACTAAAGGAATTTGCAAACACAAAACCAGCCCTCCAAGAAATATTGAAAGGGGTCCTCTAAGCAATGAGAGAGCCTAAAAGTAGCATAGACCAGAAAGACAGAAGAGAGACAAATCAAGGAGTCGATCCCATTTACAATTGCACCCAAAAGCATAAGATACCTAGGAATAAATCTAACCAAACAGGCAAAGGATCTGTACTCAGAAAACTCTAAAATACTCATGAAAGAAATTGAAGAAGACACAAAGAAATGGAAAAACATTCCATGCTCACGGATTGGAAGAACAAACATTGTGAAGATGTCAATGCTACCTAGAGCAATGTACACATTCAATGCAATCCCCACCAAAATACCATCCACTTTTTTCAAAGAAATGGAACAAATAATCCTAAAATTTGTATGGAACCAGTAGAGACCCCCAAATAGCCAGAGGAATGTTGAAAAAGAAAAGCAAACCTGGCGGCATCACAATTCCGGACTTCTAGCTCTATTACAAAGCTGTCATCATCAAGACAGTATGGTACTGGCACAAGAACAGACACATAGATCAATGGAACAGAATAGAGAGCCCAGAAATGGACCCTCAACTCTATGGTCAACTTATCTTTGACAAAGCAGGAAAGAATGTCCAATGGAAAAAAGACACTCTCTTCAACAAATGGTGTTGGGAAAATTGGACAGTCACATGCAGAATAATGAAACTGGACCATTTCTTTACACCACACACAAAATTAGACTCCAAATGGTTGAAAGACCTAAACGTGAGACAGGAGTCCATCCAAATCCTAAAGGAGAACACAGGCAGCAACCTCTTCGACCTCAGCCACAGCAACTTCTTCCTAGACACATCGCCAAAGGCAAGGGAAGCAAGGGCAAAAATGAACATATGGGATTTCATCAAGATAAAAAGCTTTCGCACAGCAAAGGAAACAGTCCACAAAACCAAAAGACAACCGACAGAATGGGAGAAAATATTTGCAAATGACATATCAGATAAAGGGTTAGTATCCAAAATCTATAAAGAACTTATCAAATTCAACACCAAAAGAACAAATGATCCAATCAAGAAATGGGCAGAAGACATGAACACACATTTTTCCAAAGAAGACATCCAAATGGCCAACAGGCACATGAAAAAGTGCTCAACATCGCTCGGCATCAGGGAAATCCAAATCCAAACCTCAATGAGATACCACCTCACACCAGTCAGAATGGCTAAAATTAACAAATCAGGAAACGACAGATGTTGGCGGGGACGCGGAGAAAGGGGAACCCTCCTACACTGTTGGTGGGAATGCAAGCTGGTGCAGCCACTCTGGAAAACAGTATGGAGGTTCCTCAAACAGTTGAAAATAGAGCTACCACACAATCCAGCAATTGCACTACTGGGTATTTACCACAAAGATACAAATGTAGGGATCCAAAGGGGTACATGCACCCCAATGTTTATAGCAGCAATGTCCACAATAGCCAAACTGTATAAAGGGCCAAGATGTCCATTGATAGATGAATGGATAAAGAAGAACTGGTATATATACACAATGGAATATTATGCAGCCATGAAAAGGAATGAGATCTTGCCATTTGCAACGACGTGGATGGAACTGGAGGGTGTTATGCTGAGTGAAATAAGTCAATCAGAGAAAGACATGTATCATATGACCTCACTGAGGAATTCTTAATCTCAGGAAACAAACGGAGGGTTGCTGGAGTGGTGGGGGGGTGGGAGGGATGGGGTGGCTGGGTGATAGACACTGGGGAGGGTATGTGCTATGGCGAGTGCTGTGAATTGTGTAAGACTGTTGAATCACAGATCTGTACCTCTGAAACAAATAATGCAATATATGTTAAGAAAAAAAAAAAGAAGAAGAAGAAAGTAGCAGGAGGGGAAGAATGAAGGCGGGGAAATTGGAGGGGGAGATGAACCATGAGAGACGATGGACTCTGAAAAACAAACTGAGGGTTCTAGAGGGGGTGGGGGGATGGTGGGTATTAAAGAGGGCACGTTGTGCGTGGAGCACTGGGTGTTATGCACAAACAATGAATCATGGAACACTACATCCAAAACTAATGATGTAATGTATGGTGATTAACATAACAATAAAAAATTTAAAAAAAATAAAAAAAAATAAAAGGCATGTAAGATGCATGGCATTCTGTAAATACTCAAACAAAGAAAAAACTTATTTTATCTCCTCCTCCTCCGTCTTTACCTGAATTAAGAGCTTTCACTGAACAGTGCAAGGCTAAGAAGGTTCACAGTGGGCATGGCCCTATCTCAGTATAGAAGCTATTTGGAAAATATATAACTGTCTTAATCCTAGAAGCTTAGCTGTGTACTGGATCTACTTAATGCAATAAAAAGAAACAGAAACAGAGTAAGAGGCCAGAAGGAAAACGTTAACACACCAAATATCTTCTACAGGTTATAAATTACCTCATAAGGAAAGTAATTTTCCAAAGGTCAGAGCTATAATATATTGTCAACAAATTCCATGATGCAAAAGTTACTAAATGTTACCTTAGCTATTTCTTAAAAGAAATACACAAAAATAACTGAAAAGAGTAAAGAGACCACTTAACATTTAATAACATTGCTTTCGAATATCGAGGGCACAATGGTATATGGTCTCACTGTAATTGTTCCGAACTACATTGGCGTTTCTTGGTCCAGGAAGGAATGAAATGATTCCAAAGACATTTTTAACTCTTACAATAAGAGAAGTTAAGAGCATGTTTATGCTGCCCACACCGAATCTCCTTCTATATATTTAGGCTCAGTTTAAGCAGTGTCAGCCTACTAATGTTGTCTGGCAAAGACCCACTCCATCCCCTGAAGGAGGCCCAGGGGAAAGCTTCTCACTGTCACAGGATTCCTGATCAGGATCCTATTTCACACTGAGTGACAGCATGAGAATAGCAGAAGTCCCCAGAGAAAGCTGCTATGTTTGCCTCTGCTGAAAACACAGTAACTCTCCTTCACGGCTCCTACATCACATCATTTGTGATTTCTCCTCTGATCCACTGATGTCATCCCTGGTGCGGGGAACAAAGGTCTGAAGTTATTGGCTCTATATCACCCAGTCCCTAAACATTGGCAAGTGAAAATTAATGCTTGACAATAAAGCTTTGTCCATAGCTGCTTCCACATGCTGTATTTAGGGCCTCTCTGTAACATTCTCCAGTGCTTGTAAAAATTCCTGTTTGTTGTCGGAAGAAGCTCCTGCTGTCACTGTATCAGCCTAGAGAGAACTTCCTCTGAAACTTGCAAAGCAGCCAAAAGTAACTTCTTTTTGAAGTTTTGGAGAGTTCCAGAAACTTTCTTTGGAATACATATACACCGTCCGCTGTATCTCCTGCTTCCCCTGTGAAGTCTGTAGCACCATCATCCCCCAGGGAAGGAAGGTACTTGGGTTATTTTTAGCCTTGTTCAAAGCAAGAAGTTGCAGAAGCCTCAAGACAGACTCAAGTTTCCAGGAGCACTTAGGGTATTTTGCAGAATTATTGAGAATATTATTCAAAAAAGTGGCCAACAATGGAGGTCATTTTCAAAGCAGCAGTGAAGCCCTTCTTCCATAAAATTGAGGTATACCTTGCCCAAGACTTATCTAATCACATGTGCATAAATGTATATGCCATGTTATGGATATTCTGTATATATTGACTAATGTCTATCATTTCTTGAGCACCTGCTATGTACCAGGCTTTTTGGTTTAATCCTCATAAAATCCAGTAAGGTTGTTGCATTATTAACACCACTGTATTCTGAGACACGTTGATATGCCTAGGGCCATGAGACATATATGACAGCACATATTCAAATTCAAGAAAACCTGTATTAAACATGTCTTTTTATTCTGCTGTTTTGACATCTCGGGGCCTTGCTGACCTAGAGGGACTTCCCCTCCAAGAGCTAGCCAATTCTTAGAGATAGTAAAGGACTGGCCTATGCAAACCAACCAATCTAGAGCTCATAACCCAACCACTTCATCTATCAGGCTCTCACACTGTAGGCCACTGTCCCCCAACCTAATCACCCCAGAACTAGACAATAAAAGCTTTTGCCTGTGTTTTCCCCTAGTTCCCTCTGTGTCCTGATCAATCTTAATGCTTCCCCGTGTGGCACGGTGTACCCTTCCCTGGGAGCTCTGCATAACAAATCATCTTTCCAATGACAATCATCTTCCAATCTGTTGGCCTCACCTTACCTAAATAATAAAACCTACACTTAGAAACAAGCCTGACTCCAAAGTTTAGTACTTTCTCATGTCATTGGCTTTCCTAGAGGCTTATGATGTGCCAGGCACTCTACCGATCAGGACCTAGACTAAACTGAGACAAGCAAGGCAGGTAGAGTACAAATTTTAGGAGGTGCTCACACTCAGGTCCATGCAAGTGCTGACCCTGCACTGATGTAAACCAGAGAGCAGGTGCTTCTTTACCTGCGTGCCTTACATGTCTCTCTTTAGTGTCAGCCCTGATTCCCATGTCCATGGGCAATAGAGATGAAAGAGCGAGGTTCCGTGCTCAATCTTAAGGAAGAGAGAGACAGGTAAAACAACAATTAGAAAACAGTGCATTGGCCACTGGGGTAGAAAATTGCATGGGTGCTCTGGGAGACCAGGGAGAGACTCCTGACTCTGTGGGTATGTGGGAAGGAGGAATCACTAAGATGGGCTCTTAGCAAAGGAGTCCCTTGACTGGTAACTCCAGGCATGGCTCCCAATAGTTAGGGCTTAGGGAGAAGATGTGCTAACATACATGCAACGAAAGTGTCCTTTATTAGCAGTGGAATTTTTATTTCCACATTCCGTAAAAAGCCTTAGTGAAATTGCATCCCATCTCCCTCTGTGATCTTTCAAACACTTTAAAAGATCAATTCTTTTACAAAGCGATACTTCATTCTGACTTGGAGGGATATTCAAAGTGTCCTGGTTTGGATGATAAATTATAAGATTTCCCCATCTATGAATGACTTTAAGAACACTGGGGAACAGAGTGGAATAGAATAAAATAGAGTAGCACAGCATAGGATACTTCTGTTAGAACTTCTGTGAGTCTTGGGTATCATTTCATCAATCCTTTATTGATAAATGTGGATACATTTATCAAAGCCTCCATATTTTTATATTAATAAGATAAAATGTTCATGTATAAAAAACATTTGCAATCTCTTTCTTTCTTTGCCCATCTCTTCTGCCTTCCCTCTTTCATCTGAATCCTTCCCATCTAAATTTTAAAGAAACCACCCAAAACTTTCTCATATTTCTCTTTAACCAGCAGGAAGATATAGGATCTATTTTGCCATGGGTACATGACTTAACTTTTGAATTACTCTGTTGAAGTCCAAGCCAGCTGGAAGCCTCTCTTGTCTGATTTTGAAGATGTACATCACAAGTCTTAAACACATCAACAATTATAAAAACAATTTAGTGCTGAATTTCCCCCAGCTGCACCTCAGAGGACACCTCAGGTGGCATGAAAGAAATGAGACTGTCAGATTGCTTTGTACCTGGGTCAAGCTGACCTCCAAATGGTCAAATCATTAAAATCAGAATGCCAAAAGTTAAGCAAACAACACAGAGCACTAGAAACTGTAATAAACAGATTGAGAGGTAATACAAAACTCAAGATTACGAGTTAATATGAAATCCGTGGCTGGCTGCCTCCACAGCCACTCCAGCAGCAGCACCACACAACTGTCAAGCATGTTTGAGTTCTGATACTGTAATATTTCTTTGTGAACTAAGGAAACCTTTGCACTGACCAAAAGATGCAACCTAAGTGGAAGAAAACATATAACTACTGGTTTTGAGGTGGAAGACATTCTGGAGAAGGGACAAGAGTGATTACATTCACAAATTATACTGTATAGACCAAGATGCATGCTGACATCTCCTGTGGGTGGTATGATCCAAGTTCAAATAATCACACTAAGAGAGACTGGAGGGAAACAAATCAAGAGGGATAAATGAGCCTAATCAGAGGGTTGGATAATAAAGCAAGGAAATATGCTCTGTATCCACCCTTAGAGAGCCAGGTGTGTGAGCAGAGAATATACTCATATTCATGCTAAGGAGTTGCTAGAAACTGAATGTTTATTTCTCCCCCAAATTCACATGTTGAAGCCCTAAACCCTCATGTTGGAAATGGAGCCTCTTCGTGGTAATTGGGTTACCAGACATGGAATCAGCTGACAACTTGACCTTGGACTTACCAGCCTTCAAAATAGATGGTATTTTGTTATGGCATCCTGAGCAACTGAGTCAGATTTTGGAACTGAGAAGTGGGTGCTGCTGTAACAAATACCTAATCATGTGGAATTGACTTAGGAACTGGGTAATGGACGTGAAGTTTTTTGAGGAATATGGTAGAAATATAGAAGCTAAAGGCAATCCCAGTGAGATTCCAGATGGAAATGGGAAGCATATTATTGGAGATTGGAAGAAAGAAGATCCTTGTCATAAAGTAACAAAGGACTTGGCTGAAATGTGTTCTAGTGTTTTGTGGAAGATGGAACTTGTGTGATGTAATTGAATATTTAGCAGAGGAGATTTCTCAGCAAAGCATTGAAGGTATGGCTTGGATCCTCCTTACTGCTTATAGTCAAATACAAAAGGAGAGACATGAATTGAAGAATAGTTAAGTGAAAGGAAACTGGAACTTGACTATTTGAAAAATTATAAGCAGATCCATGTTGCAAAAAGTGAGAAAGCTTGTTCTGAAGTGAAGACAATGGGTGTGACTGAACAGTCACTTGATAAAGAGATCATGGGCACCACTCTTCTACCGAAGCAGCCATCTCAGTAGTTGCCATGAATAAAGATGGGCTTATGCAAGTGAAACACTGCCATCTGGTATTAAAGGGAACAGAAAAAGCAAGATAAAATGAAGGAAGTCTTGCTGAACTTCTTTAATCCTGCAGGACTGGACCATAGAGTTATCTGGTCTGTGAACGTGCACTCTTCTTCAAGAAAAGGGAAGAATCATCATCCAAGTGATTCAGAAATTATCATGACTACCTCTGCTGCCCTGGCTGCTGCCCAGAGCCTTGGAGGCAGGACTGCTCAAAGCCTTGAGAGCCTTCTGCCACCTGGCAGAGCTGTGAGGGCTGGAATGCCAACCCAGAGAGTCTGCAGATGGGACCAACACCTCTGTGGATCTAGAAGATGGGACTGCCACCCCAGTGTGCCTGAAAGACAGAGCATTGACCACAGATCACTTGAAATTTGCTTTACTAGGTTTTTTACTTTCTTGGGACATTGTCACCCTTTACATCTTTCCTATTCCTCCCTGTTGGAATGGGATGTCTATCCTACGCCTGCCCCACCATTGTATTTTGGAAGCACATAACTTCTCTTGTTTGACAGAGTCACAGCTGGAGAGGAGTTTTGCCTCAGGATAAGTTATTCCTCCAGTCTCTCAATCTGATTTAGATGAGATTTTTAAACTTTGGACTTTAGAATTGATGCTGGAATTAGTGAAAACTTTGAGGGTGTGAGGATGGAGTGAATGCATTTTACATGTGAGAAAGACATGAAATGGGATAAGGGGCAAGAGTGGATCGCTGTGAAATCTATAAAGAACTTATTAAACTCAACACCCAAAGAACAAATGATCCAATCAAGAAATGTGCAGAAGACATGAACAGACATTTTTCCAAAGAAGACATCCAAATGGCCAACAGACACATGAAAAAGTGCTTAACATCGCTCGGCATCAGGGAAATCTAAATCAAAACCTCACTGAGATACCACCTCACACCAGTCAGAATGGCTAAAATTAACAAGTCAGGAAATAACAGATGTTGGCGGGGATGCGGAGAAAGGGGAAACTTCCTACACTGTTGGTGGGAATGCAAGCTGGTTCAGACACTCTGGAAAACAGTATGGAGGTTCCTCCAAAAGTTGAAAATAGAGCTACCATACAACCCAGGAATTGCACTACTGGGTATTTACCCCAAAGATACCAATGTAGGGATCCGAACGGGGTACATGCACCCCAATGTTTATAGCAGCAATGTACACAATAGCCAAACTATGGAAAGAGCCAAGATGTCCATTGACAGATGAATGGATAAAGAAGTGGTATATACCTACAATGGAATATTCTGCAGCCATCAAAAGGAATAAAATCTTGCCATTTGCAACGACATGGATGGAACTGAAGGGTATTATGCTGAGTGAAATAAGTCAATCAGAGAAAGACATGTATCATATGACCTCACTGATATGAGGAATTCTTAATCTCAGGAAACAAACTCAGGGTTGCTGGGGTGGGGGTGGGGTGGGAGGGATGGGGTGGCTGGGTGATAGACATTGGGGAGGGTGTGTGCTATGGTGAGTGCTGTGAATTGTGTAAGACTGTTGAATCACAGACCTGTGCCTCTGAAGCAAATAATACATTATATGTTAAAAAAAAAAAAAAGAAGAAGATAGCAGGAAGGGAAGAATGAAGCGGGGGAAATCAGAGGGGGAGATGAACCATGAGAGACTATGGACTCTGAGAAACAAACTGAGGGTTCTAGAGGGGAGGGAGCTGGGGAGATGGTTTAGCCCGGTGATGAGTATTAAGGAGGGCATGTACTACATGGAGTACTGGGTGTGTTATACGCAAACAATGAACAATGGAACACTACATCAAAAACTAATGATGTAATGTATGGTGATTAACAGAACACAATAAAAAAAAAGAGTGGATTGCTGTGGATTGAATGTTTGCCCCCACAAATTCATATATTGAAGCCCTAATCCCCAGTGTGATAGTATTTGGATATGAAGCCTTTAGGTGGTGATTAGAGTTAGATTAGGTCATGAGAGTGGGACCTCATTATGTCTTTAGTGGCCTTATAAGAAGGGAAAGAGAAAGAGCTATCTCTCTCTCCCTCCACATCACTAAGGAAAGACCATGTAAAGACCTGGTGAGAAGGTGACCATACACAAGCCAGGAAAAGAGCCTTCACCAGGAGTCAATCAGTCAACACCTTGACCTTGGATTTTCCACCTGCCCAAACTGTAAAAAAATTAAAATGTGTTGTTTAAGGTATTTTGCTATGGCAGCCTGTGCAGACCAAGACAGTAGATATGAATTTTGTGTAATCATTTTTGAAGTAAGTAGAGTACCTGCAATAATTCTTGGCATCATGCAAGAGCAACAAGCCTAAAATAAAGACAAGGGGGTTCTGGAAGGAAGATCCACACTCAATGAAAGGTTCTACAGAAACTGATAAGAGTGGGGAGGACTGGATCCTTTATTGTCCATTGGAAATGTAGGGCTAGCTTACAATTCCCTTGGGAGTTTTTGACAAAAATATGGTATTGGATGACTCAGAAAAAATGTCCACTGAGTGAATGCACTGCACACTGGGTTGGTGATATTGGAAGCCTGTCATTGATTTAGGTAGGGAGGGTGAAATCCTGGTGATGAGTTCTATGCCCATCAGGCATAGAAAAATTATGCACTAGAGTGCCTCCAGAATTCCTTTATAGTATGGAAGGAATTTTATTTTATTTTATTTTATTTTATTTTATTATTTTATTTTATTTTATTTTATTATTTTATTTTATTTTATTATTTTATTTTATTTATTTTGTTTTATTATTTTATTTTATTATTTTATTTTGTTTTGTTTCCTTAGTGTTAGTAAGGCTTGGATGGAGACAGTCCTACACCATTTTAGACTACAGATGTACAATGACTTTTCAGGAAGTTTAATGTATGGATCATATTCAAGAATGTGAAGTAACTATGAAATTTTAGGAAATGAGACTTGAAAATGGAGATGCTAAAGCTAAGTATAAGGCACATGTAAGAATAAATCCACCATTATACTAGAGTCCTATCTGACCATGGTTAGAAGGTCAGGTGGTTATTTCCCAAGGGGTCATGTTATACTACACTCTATTTGTGCCCCATTTTCTATTCTCAAGTGTGAACTTGGAGGACAAGCTTCTGCAAAGCAGGAGTGGATTCATCAAGGTGACTGTGCTGGGCAAGTCCTTTCTTCAAGCCCCCTGGTTAGTTGGGGCCCAGTCCTCACTTTGGTCTAACAGGTCTTCTCCCAGCCCATGAACTATATGCTCAGCTGGCCATGCCTTGTTAAGATCTACAGACTCACCCCACTCTAAGACTGGCCCTTCAGTGTTTGTACAACTCTGCAGCAGGTCAACTGCCCATCCTCAACCCTTATCTATAGCCAGATGTCCATGATTCTAAATGTCTAGCTCAAAAATGGACTTCAATTGCCATAGCCAGGGCATCTCTGCCTTGTTTCTCCTAATTCCCATAAGTGAACTCTTTCTTGTCTCTACCCAATGCAAGCTCAGCTTGTGTGACAAATAGCCATGCTGGACAACGTACAGGAACACTCTTTCCTTGGGTACTCCAATAAGCAATACATCTGCATTTATATCTGTTGTTCTTTGACTGAAGTGTGTTATGAGCTGTATTTGAATTTGAGCAATATTCAGCCTAATTTCTTTTATTGACTGCACTGAAAAATTATTTAGAAGATCTAACTTAATGCAGCGTGAGACTGAGATTGCCAGAGAAAATCACTGGCTTTATATATTAGACAAATATAAATGATTCTGTGGGTAAATATTTTTGCATGTTTAACTAAATACATAGGAAAAGGCAGTGATTGACTTAATTGTGCCTTATGTGTTGTTTCCAAGCATTCCTTCATTTAAAAGAATATATATTTCTGTTAAGTTTATTCTCTAACTTTATTCTCTTAATTTCAAACCCATGGAACTTGTAGAAACTGCTGTTATTTATTTAAAAAAAATAAAAAGCAGAAACATAGCCAAAAATAATAAAATGCTGAGAAGTATTAACTCCCTGTGCATCTATCCATCTCTCCCTACTCATTGCCCCACTCCACAGAGACAACAGCCTTAACTTCTTCTCATAGATGTTTCATGACTGTTTATGCTTATGTTGGTTTTTAATGTGTCCATTTTAGGACCTTGTCTATTAACTTCTTGCTCAAGATAAATTTAGCATTTTTAGAATTATTTCCTCGTCTTTTCTGTTCCCTTCTACCACCACCTCTTGATTTTTATGGTTCTATAAATATTTTAGCTTCCATTTTAGCTGTACTTCTAAAATTTTAAAAATATACCTAAACTTCTTTTTCTTTTCATCATTTTGAGCATTATGCCTAGAATACCCATATTATAAGATGGTAATATTACTTCACTCCCCTTCCTCTCCCACTACCAGATTCTGACAGCTCTCATTTTGCTTTGTCATTGCTGAGACAGCTGACACTTCTCTTCTGTTATCTTAATTATGTATTCTGTTCTTAGTTTGTTGATTTTCTCCAGTATTTGAAAGCCAGTAAAGATCCCTGAAGTGAGTCAAAGCCCTAAGCAATCAGGTGCTTCCTTCCACTTAAAAACTGTGACAATGGGCAAATCACAAGAACTTTCTAGACTTTCCAATATGGTAGCCTCTATCTATTTATGCTTATTTGCATTTAAATTATTGTTAGATTTAATAAAATTTAGAATTCTGTCAGTCACACTAGCCACATTTTAAGTGCACAATAGCTCCATGTGGCTAGTGGTTACCATATCAAACAGTGTAGATACAGAAAATTCCCATCACCATGGAAATTTCTATTTCTGCATTCTAGACTATAGGTTCTCAGTAGGTGAGATGGGGAAGATGAACTAGATGATCTCCCAACTGCCTTCTGACTCTAAACCTCTAAGCTTCTGCAACCAAATGTGACTTCCCAGAGTTATTGATGAAACCCTCCCCAAAGCCAAGATTGGTTAAAGGTGCTGAAAGAAAATAAGAGGTGCTTTCAGGCATACAAGGCTCAGGCCAGAAGGAAAAGGGAATGCAGTCCCACCAGAGATCTGCTTCGGGGTAACAGACAGGAGGAGATGGCAAGTGTTTAGGCAACGTTTTTGGACTATTGTGATCACTGTTATTCATGCTCATGAAACTTGTTCAAGGTTAGTCTAGCATGTGCCATGTGATGTCTTATTTTCCCTTTCCAAGGGCATTTCCCCTACTTAGCCATTTTTACTTGATTTTAAACAAATGAAAACTACACAGACCTGAACAGACTAAGTACTATCGAAGTTAGAAATCAGGATGCTTTGCTTTTTGTTAGTTTTGCAACATTAATCATTTTGGTGGCAGCAGCAAATAAGCAAAGAACTGATATGTGCGAACAAATGTCATGCATAGGAACAAATCAAAGGAGATTATGTGTGTAATTTGCCTGTTTCCATACCAGATACCTAGAGATGCTTGGTGATTAGCTATGCCACATTATGACTGGAGGACTAATGTGTCTCCGACAAAAGCGATATCTCAAATCCCTTGTGTCAGTCAGCAACCCCATCCATGTGCAGTGCTTTCCCTGGAGCTCAGCTCTCACCACTGTGAGAAGGCACATGGGTGGGGTGGGAAGGAAGAAATGGTGAAAGGTAAAAGGTGAAAATGATATATAGAAAGATCTCAAATATAGAAGGGCAGTTACTGAAGCCAATTAGTAAATTCTAGCTTTTCTACTATTATAAAAAAAGGCAAAATACCATCATTTGGATTGCCAGCAGTGTGCCAATTGCATGCAATTTAAGCACGTCCCTAAAAGTACTAAAGTGTCCAATTCCATGATGTCTTATGTGCCACTATATCCCTCCTAAGCACTTAGTGTAGTGCCTGGGACCCATTAGGTGGCCAGTGAATACGGATGTGTAATTGGTCCCATGGCTATCATGGAATCTGGTGGAAGCACAGAGATGTGTTGACAGACGGTGGATTCTCTAAACTAAGCATCAGATTTTGCTATGATTTCACTCCTGGGAAACAGACAGACTTCAGCTCCTGCAGGCTTTTTGAGCCTCCTTCTCCATGACACAGAAATCATACTACATGTCAGTACACACAGATTTGGTTTTTGGGTTTTGGTTTTCTTTTTGTTTTAGCAACATAAACAACAAATCTCTAAGATCCTATGCTGAGAAATTATTAAAATGATATGAATATTTATAAAATATTTCATCTCTGAGGCCTCAGCTTTTATAAGTAGGAGACAGTAAAAGGCAATGAGCATTATTTATTTGAAGAAGACAAGTCAGAACTGATACACCAAATATTTTTCAGTCACCTTAATCACATCACAGATGTTTACATCATTCTCCACTTGTCCTCTCTCATTCCCATCCCCTAGCTTCTCTGCCAGTCTTGAGGACCCTAAGGTCTAATCCCTTATATGGCTGGGACTCCCTCACCCCCTGGATTCTGAGAGGGTCCCACCAGTGGGAGATTTCAGCAGGAGTTTGGGAAAGTCGGAATTGAGGACTTATGCCCAAGCTCTCCCCACACTTCCATGTCTCAGTTGCAGTAAGAACCTGGCACCTTTAGAATGACATTTATGTCAAGTGGTCTCAATTTCTCAGCTCCAGCTCTGTGAGTGGTTGTTACTACTCCTTGTTTTCCACTTTTGCTAGTCCCTGGGAGTGTTAGCATCCCTTGTGCTCCCAACCTCGTTTCTGCAGTCACCAAATTAAGTTATCTTTGAAATCCTCATTTCCTGTTTTATTCTAATGCCCTGTCTGATACATGTAGTTCTAAGGTTGGAAACAGGCCCTCATCACTCCTCAGTTTGGTCTCAGTACTAGGAGTTAATGGTTCTAAACATTCTCTACCAGGAGTGAAGATGGATACAAGACAAGTCACATGAATGCAGAGCTATTTTTACCCTATCAGTGTGTGATAGGGTTGCGGATCAGAGCCGTTCAACTCAGCATTAAAACCATGTGATGATACAGTTAATCCAGCCTTAACCTTGTATCCCAGATAGAGTAAATGTGTTTTGGCCTGGTTTTGAGCCCGGTCCCTAACTCATTCCCCAGTACAAGTTCACCCTTTTACTACAAACTTCTGAATCTGCAGACACCTGGCTCTTATTCCGCATTACAATGCTCTACCCACCTACCAATTGAGGCCAAGGGATACCTCCTACTTAACTTTCCTAAGGCTCCAGATGGGTGCCTTAGTGGTTTTGTGAGCCACACATAATCTGCTGTCTCCTACTGGCCTTCCTCCAACACAACCAGAGTCAACCTCACACTGCAAAGTACATCTGAGTCCACTCACACAACTAAACTTTAGGAAAACAACTCCTCCAGATTCAATCAGGTCACAGGATGCCCTAGCTAGTCTTTCAAAAGAAGCACTAAACTTATTCTTTCTGACTTAATCTTTTTTACATCTCCAATGACAGAAGTTGTCACTGAAAGATTCCAGAAGGGTTTACAACATTTTTACTGGTGCTTAAGACACAGAGACCTATACAATGACTGTCCCCAAAAGCAAGGAGAGAACTTGTCTTGAGCCTGAAGTTAGTACAGGCAATCTTATACACAAGAAAAGACCTCTTCCTACAGTTGCAAATTCAAACATCCAAAGGAAATGGGAACAGACAACAGCCCTCTGGAAGCAGCTGTTATGTAACATTTGCTGACCAAAATCTGATTCTATCCCTATCAAAATACTGCAATTTAAAGGTAAGTTAAATGAACATTTATATTCAGAACTCTCCAGACATTTTGGAACATTTTAACACTGAGTAGAATTTAATGAGTCTTTAGATATTAATAATGTCATTTGCTGTTCTTTATTGTTCTGTGCATGAAATGTTTCCTGAGAAATGGACCTTAAAAGCAGGACCAATAAGAACTTGCATTCTCAAATGAAACAAACAACATCTGTGCCTCCTGGAAAATAACTGCTTGTATAGTTTTAATTGTCATATGGTAGCATACAAGGGTCTAAAATGAGGCAAAAAAAAAAAAAAAAAGAATAGCCTTGTAATTGAGCCTCCCAACCTCAGGGAAAATAGTCCCCCTGAACATCAGAAGAGAATATTTCTGAAATGGAAACAGAGAAGCGGAATGAGTGGGTGAATGAGTGAGTAAATTGGCAAAGTAGGAAGAAGGATGGACCTTTGTGGAGCCCTGGGTCAGCTACTTTTCCATTTTCATATTGGGGATGTTTTTCTTCATTCAGTTTTCACAAGGACTCCATGAAGCAGGAACAAAAGAAGAAATTAAAAATCAGATTATAAATAAATTACCAATTTCACACCATTAGTGTCAGGGGAAGAATTTTAAATGTGGCTCCTCATCCTCTCTGTACCCACATATTTTGCCATTAGCTTTGCAGGCCTCTTTGCAGTCTGGGGAGCAGGGCACACAGCTTGTGGTTTCTGTTATACAACTTCACTTGGGCAATGGAACTCAGCAGAAGTAATGATGTGTCAGTTCTGACTCTGGCCTTAACCAGCCTCGTGTACTCTACTTGTGTTCTGGAGCCTCTGCCATCTGATGAAATGGACATGTCTGGGCTAGCCCACTGGACCCAGAAGGAGGAGGAGAGACACATGAACAGATGCTCTCTCTAACCCAGCCCAAACTAGGTGTCTAGACAGCTTCAGACATGTGAGTCTGTCCAAGACCATCGAAGCCCAGGTCAGCTGACCTCCAAAGCCATAGTTATTGTTGTGTGTCCCTGAAGTTCTATGGTGGTCCATTATGCATTGATAGATAATTTATGCATTGTCTTGGGGCTAGACTACTGTTTTTCAAGAGTTCATAAACGGAGCACATTCATCAGATCAATGTCTCCTAAGAAGCCTGAAACGGGAAGCAGGTAGTTGTTATGGTTCTGACCAAAGGTAATTTATTCATAGTCATCCAATGAAATGTGTTCTATCATAGCTCCTTCCCTCCATGTCCATACAAGGGACAGCATTAGGTGTCTTTGCTGTAGTAGGTGGTGGAGAATGTATCATCTCTACTTTTCATATCCCAGGAGAGAAAACTCTTTCTGGGGAATTCATGATGCAAGGTAGACCACCCTGCTTTGGGTAATTTTACTGCAAAACTGTTTCTGACCCATATTGATCATGCTTTTGTTTCAGTAGAATTAGTGAGACCCATGTAGGCTTGTGATACATTTCTATTAGCTTTTGTGAATTTAGTGGCTTAATGGCTCAGCTACAGGCATTTTCATAACCTCTACAATCCCTCATCTTGAAGAAACCCAGTAAATTTTCCCACAAGAGAAAGAATATAGATTAGTGATGAAGATCATAGACACATGAGCTGAAGATGAGTCCTACAACTTCCCTAAGCTACATGATGCTGGGCAAAGCATTTACCAACTCTAGAACTTGATTTTCTTATCTGTAAAATGGAGGTAATAGTACCATACTTCATCTCACATGAGAAATACAAGGAGAGTAATTATCACAATTCCTGGCACATCATCAAGATGAGAGTGTAGCACAAAGGGGAGAAGACAATGTGCCTAACTCAGGACATGGGCCCTTAAAGGAATACCCACAGTCAGCAGTCACCCTTCCACAGGTGGTGTACTCTGCTGCCACCGGAGCAAAGAAGCAGTGAAGTTTTGCCCTGAGAATTCTTTATCCTTGCTAAATCTCAACAGAATACTACCACTCATGTCTATGTCCTCTCCCTAGTTACCAAAGAGACAACTATGCCTAAATGTGTAAGCTTAATGAACTGTGGACTCAGCATACTTAGGAGTGGTGAATATATATATATATATAATATTTGTGCTTCATGAACAAATTAAAATTATATTTTGATTACCTTCAAGTTCTAGATTTTTTGTGGCAATGCTTCTATTAATTGGCTCAGATAAGAATGAATACATCTGTGTAAATTCTTTTACTTGAGTGTTCCCTCTTTTCCCTCTCCTCTCTCCCTCCTTCCTTCTCCTCCTCTCCCTCCCTGTGTCCTTTCTCCCTCTCCCTTCCTTCATTCCCTTCTTTCTCTCCTTCCCTTCCTCTCCCTCCCTCCCTCCTGCTCTCTTTCCCTCTCTTGCTCCCTTCCCTCCCTTTGATCCTCTCTCCCTCCCTTTGATCCTCTTTTCATCTCTCTCCCTCTCCCTTGCTTTCCCTCTCTTCCTCCCTCCCTCCCTTCTTCCCTCTTTCTCTCTCTCCCTCCTTTCTTCCTCCTTCCCCCTCTCTCTCATAACTGTAAAATGTGACTAGGAATCTGAAATTAAATGAAACTGACAACAAATTCCACTACAGAAAACAAAAAGTCTTTATTCTTGTAATGTTTTCCATTTAAAGCTAGAAGCTGAAATATAGTTTAATAACCAAGAAATTGAAAAAAGCCAGTGCTCAACACTTGCTCACATCACACACCCCACTCCTTCATTATTTGTGGCCCTTCATATCAGGGAAGCAGTTAGACTTGCAAGGAAGAAACACAAGAGTTAAGTGAAGAACAAGGTGAAAAGAGCTAATAAATTCATTTCATTTAGTAGATTTCCAGCTTGTAGGTCCTTTTTAATGGGTAGAGGGGAAAGGAGAGAAAAATCAGGCTGAGTGACTCATCAGATCCCACAACGTGGGAGAATTAGATTTAAGTGAAAAAGGATGTTTCCTAGGAAACTACATGATCTGCTTGTGGAACATCAAACAAGTGCAATTTCCTAACAACAACCAGGACTAAATTGATCTACCTCAGACAGCTTTATCAGTAGGGGGGAGATTAGCTGCCTTTTGTGTTTTCTTAGTTACTATCATCAAATTGTCTCTTATGTGACAGCTTCAGTTGCTGCATTTCTGACCTTGTGTAAGGACGGCTATGGTATTTGCTGTTATGTAATTGGCAAATAGTTTTCTCTATTTCCCATCCCTTTCTCATCTCCCCTGAAACCATTGCAACACATGCGGCTTCAACACCCCTTTGTAACTTCAATAGAAGCTTCTAATACTGTCTGCAGCAAGCCACAAGATTCAGTCATTAGAATCACTAAAAATATCCTTCCAGCTTTAGTCATCCAGGGTTCTAAATTAACTTACTCCCTTTTAACCATGACAGTGAAGAATCTGTAATGCACACTAACAGGGCAAGGGAGGTTGGTCTGGATTAGAAAATGGTCTGAAAATAAGTGGCAAACATTTATAAAAAATAGTTTATTACCACAAGCACATATTTAACTCAAATATGTTAACAACATACAGTCTGTTTGAAATCATTAGTTCAAAAGAGGTTTATAATTAGCATGCTAATTGGTCAGAAAATAGAGCCTTGCTATTCAAAGAAGTTGATTATTCATAAAATTCTGGAGATATTCTGGAGTAACAGACCTGAATCCTGTGGTTTGGAGGAGAGAGCCACTTTGCCCTCACCACCTCACCACAGCTGGAACAGCTTTCATGATTTCTGTCCCATGTGTGATGACAGTAGTCACTGTGATAACAACTGCAGTTAAAACTTAATCCACTGATTCATTCAACTAAAATTGATTTAGCATCTGGTCTATGCTGGACACTGTTCTAATTGTTAGTACCAAGGCAGATAAGATCTCCTCTCCCCAAATTACCCTCTCATAGGAGGAGAGACAAGATAAAAATTCAATAAACACATTAACCTCACATAGTGGTATTTTCTACATAGGAGATAAAGTTGAGTGATCTGATAGAGTCATTGGGGTAGGGTTTTCCTTTGGATCCATTCCTCTCAAACTATCTAATCTCTTTATCTCAGGGGACCTCTTTCCCCAATCCACTATGGGCCAAAACTTTTGTACAATACAATATAAATAATTTACCAGAAAAATAAGATGAAAATACAAGTCCAATTTTTGTAATTATTACATTCAATAGGCATAAAATTACTCCATTGAATTGCTGTAAAATTTTCTGAATGTTTACTCTCAATTACTATTTTTATCTAATCACACACCAGTAACAAACAGATTGTGGGGGCCCCTGTCCTCAGACTACACTTTGAGAATAACTTATACATGCTCTAGTCAGGGAAGCCTTCTCTGGAGTTCCAAACACAGTCTTATATTGGAAATTACATGGTCATATACCATAGTACACAGCAGGCTCTTAATAAACTTCCGTCAATTAGCAATGGTTTAGTTAAGGACTCTATGATTTTATACTTCAAGTCCCTCAAGGGTCTAAATTATCTTTTGCATCCAGTCTAAATATCTAGTCATCTGCATTTTTATTATTGTTTGTTAGTCAAAAATATGTTTAGAATCCCAGCAACCATCTTCAAAATGAATTTTTGGAGCCACTTTATTTAATGTAGCTACTATATATTGGGTGATTTACCCTGCACCAGGTAATATGGTGAGCACTTTACATATGCAATCTCATTTTAATTTTCAAATGCCCCTAAAAGGAGAAGCTATTATTATCCTCTTATATGTTAGGAAATGAAAATTTTTACATATGTGCCTAGAGGTGTCATTTCCCATTTACATTTCATTGGATTGTGTAATTAAATCACAAAGATGAAAATTTGACATTCTCAATATTGTCAGTAATTAAGTCCATTAAAATTCCTTTAGCTATGTGTGAAATAGTGTCATGGAAATTCTGGAGAATGGGAAGAAGCAGTTCTCTTCCCTTTTCAGGTGTGATGGAAGATCCAGGAGGAAGCTCAAATCCAGACATAGGGCAGGTACTGCAAAGCTTTTACCTGGAATTTAGGGAGATGACAGTCCACATACATTGATCCAGGGAAGGCTGTTCTCTAGTTCTATTTACTCGTTTATATATTCCCTTTATTTCCACAATTCTTCTTTTCTCCACCCTTTATTAGTATGTTCCAACGTGTTCAACATTCATCCTTTTATTTGTATATTCTTAATTTATATCAAGAGTATCTGCTTATAAATATTCCTCACTTTTTTTTTTTCTCCTCGGGGCATGCTCCTCTGAGATCTAACTATGTTGCTCTGTATGCAGTTAATATCTTACTGGCAACTGCTGTGGATTCACCTCATTTCGCTTAACCAATATTGCAAAAATTAGCTCTAGATCCACTTTCACAAGCACTGCATAGACCAGTCTCATCTATATCTCCTTCCTGTCCTTTGTGAGAATATGTGTACAGACATACTTCAAATGTACAGACATATCTTAATTGTGGGTTTGGTTGCAGACCATCTCAATAAAGCTAGTCAGGTTTTTTTTTTTTTTTAATTTCTCAGTGTACATAAAAGTTATACTATACTGTAGTCTCTTAAGTGTGCAATAACATTATGTTTAAAAATGTAAATACCTTAATTAAAAAAATACTTTATTGCTAAAAAGTGGTAACCATTACCTGAGCTTTCAATGAATCTATATTTTTGCTGGTTGAGGGTCTTGCCTTGACATTGATGGCTGCTGACTGATCAGAGTGGTAGTTGGTGAAGGTTGGGGTGTTGTGACAATTTCTTAAAATAAAAAACAATGATTTTTGCTGCATCAGTTGATTCTTCCTTTCATGAAGGATTTCTCTGTAGCATGAGATGATGTTTGACAGTGTTTTACCCACAGTAGAACTTCTTTTATAATTGGAATCATTCCTCTCAAACCTTGCCACTGCTTTATCAAATAAGTTTATGTAATATTCTAAATCTTTTGTTGTCATTTCTTTTTTTAAAAGATTTTATTTATTTATTAGAGAGAGAGGACAAGCGGGGGGGGGCAGTGGGCAGAGGGAGAGGGAGAAGAAGACTCCCCACTAAGTAGGGAGCCCCATGCAGGGCTTGATCCCAGGACCCTGGGATCATGACCTGAATCAAAGGCAGATGCTTAATTGACTGAGCCACCCAGGCGCCCCTGTTGTCATTTCTACAATCTTTACAGCATCTTCACCAGGAGTGGATTCTATCCCAAGGAACCACTTTCTTTGCTCATCCCTAAAAAACATCTCCTTATCATGAGTTTTATCATGAGATTGCAGCAATTCAAGCATACCTTCAGGCTCCACTTT